>NC_092375.1:97629698-97952073 GCF_030028105.1 Mobula birostris
AGGGCTATAGGTCAGCCTAGTAACTTCTACGGTAGGGACATGTTCGGCACAACTTTGTGGGCCGAAGGGCCTATATTGTGCTGTAGGTTTTCTATGTTAATGCATAAATCTGCCTCTTCCCCAATCCTGAATTTATAGAGGGAGTAGATAGAGGCAGCACAAAGAAGGTTCACCAGATTGATTCCTGGGATGGCAGGACTTTCATATGAGGAAAGACTGGATCCACCAGGTTCATACTCGCTGGAATTTAGAAGATTGAGGGGTGATCTTATTCAAATGTATAAAATTCTATTTATTAAGCTGCCATGAAAATTAAAATATTTCTTATGGGTTTCCTTATGTGTTTACACTGACTGTGGATTATATTTCCTGCCATTGATTGCAGACGCTTGCTGTTCTTTCTGGTTGCTGCAACCCTTGTTCCTCCTGCCTTCCTTCCAGCTGTACTTTCTTGAACTTCTTTGGCCACTTTTGCAGCCTCCCACTCCATCTCCTTCTGACTTCTTATTCTTCTATCAGCTGCTTCCCTCCACACCTCCATAATATTACATCACAAAGAGAACTAATGTGCTTGCAATACCTTGAGTTTCCTTCCTGTATCCAACAGATGACTGGTATCCCTATCCGAGCAGCCAAGAGAATGCAGCTCAACATCCACATCCAGGCCGTGGATTACATATTGTAAGTTATTATCTTTTCTTTTTGGTGTAATTGGGGGCTAGGACTGAACAAGATAATAGAATCAGGAATAGGTCACCAGGCCACTCGAGCGCCCCGCACCATTCAATGTTAATAAGGCCTCATCTCCTCCTCTGTACCAATTCCCCATAACCCTCAATTCCTTAATCTTTCACATATTTATCTACCTCCACTTAACTGATAGAAATTTATAAAGTAATTGGAGGCATTGATTGGGTAGACACCCTTAATCTTTTTCAGTGTAAAAATATCAAATACTAGAGGATGTGCATTTAAGGTGGTGGGGTGGTGGTGGGGAGGGTAAGTTTACAGGTGAATCGTGGGACAGATTTATTTATTTTTAATTTTTACATGCACAGAGTGGTAGGTGCCTGTCATGTCTGGAAGTCCAAGCAGATGCAATAGAGTTGTTAATAGACACGGGAAAATGCTGTAAGATTGATCCAATCTGTTGTAGGCCAGGTCTAATATTCCTTTATATTGATATTGTCAGGAAACTGATGTACAGCCAGGCTTAATCCAATACTGGCCGCTTTACATTATGTCCAAGGGCCTTCCAAGTGTGGTGGGAAAAGATTGATGTGGCTGTGGCGATGTTTGTTGCTTTAAGCATCCTGTCCCTTAGCTTCAAAGAATTATAGAGCCATAGAGAGATACCACCAAGTCCACACCAACTATCAACCGCCCAACTACACCAGTGTCATGTTTCTATTAGCCCACATGGTCATAATCTCTCCAGATTCTGCCACTCACCTACACACGGGGCAATTTACAGTGGCCAGTAAACTTACCAATCTGCACACTTTTGGGACGTGGGACAAAATCAGAGAACCCAGAGGAATCTCACATGGTTGCAGGGAGAACGTGCAAACCTGTACAACCCTAACTATCCTTCTTCAGCAACATAACACTACAGAGCACCTCTTGCACGACCACCATGTTATCTCTTATATCGTCCGCTTCCTGCACTTAGGTCCTGTTTTTCGGTCTATTTCGTTCTCTTTTCACTGACTTGTATAATTTATGTTCTGTGTGATGTCTGAACATACTTGCTGCGAGCAAGATTTTCATTGTACATGCAGCTCACGGTATTTGTGGATGTGGCAATAAACTCCCTGACCTGACTGAACTCCACACAAACACCACCAGAAGTCAGACCGAACAGACAGCAGCTCTGTTAGGTGTACTGATGTGCTACCGAGGGATAACACCCTTAACATACTCCATTTACAGTCATGAAATTTCACCCTTCAATCAGATGAGTGAGTAGAATCTAGTAGATGCTTAGTGCAAATGGATAATGTGGGCTTTCAGTGGAATGAAATTTAATCCTTGCTGCAGGACACTAAGTATAGGAGAGAACTCTGTGGAAGTTAAGAGCTATAAGAAGAGACTGGACAGATTTGGCTGTTTTCTCTGGAGCTTCAGAGACTGAGATGAAAACTGATAGAAATTCATAATATTATGAGAGATGTACGAGGTAGGGTTGACAGCCAGAATCTTTTCCCCCCAACAGTAGAAATGTCAAATACCTGAGGATATGCATTTAAGGTGGGGGGGGGGAGTTTAAAGGAGTTGTGCGGGTCAAGTTTCTTTTGCCTAGAAAGTGGCAGGTGCTTAGAACGTGCCAGAAATGGTGATGGAAGCAGATATGGTAACAAGATTTAAGATGCTTTTAGACTGGCACATGAGTGGGCAGGAAATGGGGGGATGTTGATCTTGTGCAGGCAGGAGGGATTTAGTTTAACTTGCCATTATGTTTGGTGCTGGAGTCTATTCCTGTGCTGTACTGGTCCAGGTTAGAAATACTTTCTCGGTGTTGGATGTGGGAGGTCCTGAAGTCTCCCAGCCTCCCGGACTTCCACATCTGCGCCAGGTGTGCCGAGATGCAGCTACTAAGGGACTGCGTTAGGGAACTGGAGCTGCAGCTCGATGACTTTCGTCTGGTCAGGGAGAGTGAGGAGTTGATAGAGAGGAGTTACAGGCATGTGGTCACACCGGGGCCACGGGAGGCAGACAAGTGGGTCATAGTTAGGAGGGGGAAGGGTAAGGGTTAGCTACTAGAGAGTACCCCAGTGGCTGTGCCCCTTGACAGTAAGTACTCCTGTTTGAGTACTGTTGGGGGGGACAGTTTACGGGGGGGAGCAACAGTGGCCGTGCCTCCGGCACAGAGTCTGGCCCTGTAGCTCAGAAGGGTAGGGAAAGGAAGAGGATGGCAACAGTAATAGGGGACTTGATAGTTAGGGGGTCAGATAGGCGATTCTGTGGACGCAGTCCGGAGACCTGGATGGTAGTTTGCCTTCCTGGTGCCAGGGTCCGGGATGTGGCTGAGGGATTGGAGCAGGGGGCAGGGATTCAAGTTTTTGGATCATTGGTGCAGGTGTGACCTGTACAAAAAGGACGGGTTGCACTTGAATCCTAGGGCGACCAATATCCTGGCAGGGAGATTTGCGAAGGCTACTGAGGTGACTTTAAACTAGAATGGTTGGGGGGTGGTGGGATTCAAATTGAAGAGACTAGGAGAGAGGAGGTTAGTTCACAAATAGAGAAAGCTAGTAGACAGTGTGTGAGGGAGGATAGGCAGGGGACAGAGATCAGGAGCACTCAGACCAAAGATGTAGGGGACAAGGAAGGAAAAGATAACAAAGTTGTTTGCTCCATTAAGGATAAACAAAGAGTAAGAGGTGGAGAGTTTCTTAAATGCATCTATTTTAATGCTAGGAGCATTGTAAGAAAGGTGGATGAGCTTAGAGCATGGATTGATACATGGAAATATGATGTTGCAGCTATTAGTGAAAAATGGTTGCAGGAGGGGTGTGATTAGCAACTAAATATTCCAGGATTTCGTTGCTTCAGGTGTGATAGAATAGGAGGCGCAAGAGGGGGAGGTGTTGCATTGCTTGTCAGAGAAAATATAACAGCGGTGCTCTGGCAGGATAGATTAGTGGACTCGTCCAGGGAGGCTATTTGGGTGGAATTGAGGAATAGGAAAGGTGTTGTGACGTTTATAGGGATGTATTATAGACCACCTAATGGGGACCGAGAACTGGAGGAGCAAATTTGTAAGGAGATAGCAGATATTTGTAGTAAGCACAAGGTTGTGATTGTGGGAGATTTTAATTTTCCACACAGAGACTGGGAAACCCATTCTGTAAAAGGGCTGGATGGTTTGGAGTTTGTCAAATGTGTGCAAGGTAGTTTTTTTTGCAGCAATACATAGAGGTACCAACTAGAGAAGGGGCAGTGTTGGATCTCCTGTTAGGGAATGAGATAGGGCAGGTGACGGAGGTATGTGTTGGGGAGCAGTTTGGGTCCAGTGATCACAATAACATTAGTTTCAATATAATTATGGAGAAGGATAGGACTGGACCCAGGGTTGAGATTTTTGATTGGAGAAAGGCTAACTTTGAAGAGATGCGAAAGGATTTAGAAGTGGATTGGGACTATTTGTTTTATGATGTTTCTAAACTCCGGCTCTTCTACAATAAAGGCAAATATGCTTGTTGCACCTACCTTCTAACTTCTTGTGATTCATACATCAGATCACCTCTGAACTTCATTCAATTGCAGCCAATCTCCATTTAGATAATAATCCATTTTTGATTCATTTTCCTGAAGTACCTGACAACACCTCTGATATGGAGAAGTTTCCTGTGGTCTACAGTCATAGAGCCATAGAAAAGTACAGCACAGAAACAGGCCCTTTGTCCCATCTAGTTCATGCCAAACCATTTAACTTGCCTACTCACATCAACCAGTACAGTAGACCTCCATACCCCTGCCACCCACGTACTTATCCAAACTTCTCTTAAACGTTGAATCAAGCTTGCATGTGCCACTTGTGCTGGCTGCTTGTTCCCCACTCTCAGAACCCTCTAAGTGAAGGAATTTCCCCTTCTGTTCCACCTTTCACCCGTAACCCATGCCCTCTAGTTGTAGTATCACTGAGCCTCAGTGGAAAAAGCCGGAGCAACACACCATCTATGGAAAAGAATAAACATTTTATCTGTTTACTCTTTTCCAGAGATGCTACATGGCCTTCTGGGTTCCTTTAGCATTTTGTGTGTGTTACTTTGGATTTCTAGCATTTTCAGATTTTCTCATCTCACTGGAAAAAGCCTGCTTACATTTACCCTAAAAACTCCCCTTTATCTTCTATGTTTCAAGGAATAAAGTCCAAACTTATTCAATCTTGCCTTATAACTCAGGTCCTCTAGTCCTGATCAACATCTCTGTACTCTTTCAACCTTATTTACATCTTTCCTGTAGGTGACCAAAACTGCACACAATACTCCAAATTAGGTCTCACCAACAACTTTATCGTAACATCCCATCTCCTGTACTCAGTGTTTTGATTTATGAAGGCCAATGTGCCGGAAGCTTTCTTTACAACCATATCTATCTGTGACGCCACTTTCATCGAATTATGGACCTGTATTCCCCCTTTGGTCTACAGCACTCCTCGGTGCCCTACTGTTCACTGGCTGGTCCTACCAAAGTGCAAAACCTCGCACTTGTCTACATTAAATTCCATCTGCTATCTTTCAGCCCACTTTTCCAGCTGGTCCAGATCCCGCTGCAAGCTCTGATAGTCTTCCTCGCTGTCAACTTCACCTCCAATCTTGATGTCATCCACAAACTTGCTGATCCAGTTAACCACATTATCATCCAGATCATTGATGTAGATTACAAACAACAATGGACCCACCATCTAACCTACTATACCTTCATAATTTTATATATTTCCTAGTCTCGTCCATATAAGTCATTGAGTCATAGACAATGTTCCCTCTAATTCTTAGAAGTCAGTGTGCGCAAAAATCTTACGTTGTGCAAATTTTTTTCCTGTGACAAAAGTATGTGCGCACTGACTGCACACATGGCACAGTTTATGTAGCTTTACAAAATATTTGACATAAAACTGCACAGATTAACAACAAAATAACGTATTTAAGTCACTCAGTTATTTTTTCTCTCTCCTGTCTTTGGCATTTACCCATTCTTTGTAAACTCTATCTAGACGAATAGAACTTACAACCAATTGATATGGTCTTACTCTCAAAGGGTATTCCACATTTAAAGATGTCTTGTAGGGCATTATGTATCCCATTCCAATAGTCTTTGATAACAGGGCATTCCCAGAAAATATGATAATGGTTTGCATTTTGATTTCCATAATTTCTCCAGCAAACAGGCGGGTTATATATTTTGGGTATATACCTCAAGAATGGTTGAAAAGAGATAAATATTTAATGAATGTACTGCTGGTGGCTGGTAAAAAGATCCTTACCAGGAAATGGTTATCACAGGAAAGCCCAACTCTAAACGCATGGATTGAAATTACAATGGACATTTACAAAATGAAGATAACAGCATCTGTTAATTATAAGTTGGAACAATTTTATTCATACTGGAAAAAATGGTTTAACTACATAAAACCTCATAGGCCTGATTTTATTCTCACAAGTCAATGAATATGTTGTAAAAAAAAAAGATCACTCCCTACTCCGTACATAGTTTTCTTCTTTCGATTGTTCTTTCTTTCCTCTCCTTTCTATCAGATAAGTATTATGTGGAGATTTGTGACAAATATGATTATATGTACAGTATCTGAAATACATCTTATGGAAATGTTTGATGATGAAATTCAATTAAAAAAATTACAAAAAAAAAGAAAAACTTGGACAGGTACGTGGATGAGAGGTGTATGGAGGGATATGGTCCAGGTGCAGGTCAGCGGGACTAGGCAGAAAAATGGTTTGGCACAGCCAAGAAGGGCCAAAAGGCCTGTTTCTGTGCTGTAATGTTCTATGGCTCTATGATAGCTTTTGATTCTCATTAACATATCCAAATGACATTCACCTAAACAGTTTCTCAGCTTGTTTTTTAGTTGATTCATTAGGCTAAAACCTCGCTCGCAGTCCGCACTAGGCGTAAGAACAGTTCCCCCCAATCTCCATCAACTGTGCATGGTCAAACTGTTCATTTTGAAGTATAAATGCCACCATTTGAGCAAAGTTTGAAATCAGTTTGAATTTAATTTTTTCTTGCATGGAAAATTTGAAATCATTAAACTTTCTAACTATTGCAGTATTTTCAGCTAGAAAATCATGATATTTTAGACATAAGGCATTAACTTGTTCATCGCCAAATGTGAAGTCACAATCTGCAATTGCGGAGAAATCAAACGCTGACCATTCTTGTACCTCATCTTCAGGAAACCTTTCTTCTAAATGAACACAAAGACTATTTATAAAGGTCAACAGCGAACCTGTATCCACTGTGATGTTTTCTTCATGTTGTTGGCTTAGCAAAACTTTAACTTTGTCACTCCACGAAACATTGTCTCCCAGATCCCGGAACAGGATAGGTGAGGTGACGTATATTAGTGACATGCATTGTGGTATTTGAAAAACCGACTAACTAGTTAACAGAAACATTTAGCTGAAAGATTATTTTCAATGTATAATTATTAATTACTACGTTATTTTAGGTAACTAACCTTTTGTGCGCACATTAATTTCCTTTGTGTGCTGGTTGAAAAACGTGTGTGCGCGTGCACACGCGCACAGTTTAGAGGGAACATAGGTCATAGAGTTATAGAGCATGGGAACAACCTCTTCAGTCCAACTTCTCCATGCCAACCAAACTAATTTGCCTGTGTTTGCCCCATAATTCTCTTACCTTTTTCTAGCAATGAACCTATCTAAATAACCTTTAAATGTTATTGTACAGACCTCTACCTCTTCCTCTGGCAGTTCGTTCTATATACCCACTACCCTCTGTGTGAAAAGTTTGCCCTTCAGGTCCCCTTTAAATCTTTTCTCTTGCACTTTGAATCAATGGCCTCAGGGTTTAGACTCTCCTACCCAGTGACCATCCACGTTATCTACCCCACTCCCATAATCTTATAAACCTCAGCTTTCTTTGCACCAGGGAAAACAACCCCATCTTCTCCAGTCTCTCATACCTCCAGCCCCAGCAACGTCCCTGTGAATCTTTTCTTCATCTTTTCCTGGCTAGTTACACCCTTTCAAGGGGGCTATCAGATATACACACAAGATTCCAGGTGCAGTCTCACCAATGCCTTGTACCACAGTAAAACAATGTGCTGACTGAAGACAATAATGCCTCCTTGTCACCCTAACTATGTTGTCACCTTCAGGGAACTATGCACTTGTACCCCTAGGCGTCTCTGTTCCACAGTGTTATCCAGGGCTCCACCATTTACTGTACAAGTCCTGCCCTGGTTCAATTTCCCAAAATGCAGCACTTTGCATTGTTCAAATTACATTCCATCTCTTATTTTTTAGCCCACTTTACCAGTTAATCTAAATCCTGTTGAAATCGTAGATAACCTTTTTCAATATAGAACATAGAACATAGAATAGTACAGCACATTACAGGCTCTTCGGCTCACAATGTTGTGCCAACCCTCAAACCCTGCCTCCCATATAAACCCCTCCCACCTTAAATTCCTCCATATACCTGTCTAGTAGTCTCTTAAACTTCACGAGTGTATCTGCCTCCACCACTGACTCAGGCAGTGCATTCCACGCACCAACCACTCTCTGAGTAAAAAACCTTCCTCTAATATCCCCCTTGAACTTCCCACCCCTTGCCTTAAAGCCATGTCCTCTTGTATTGAGCAGTGGTGCCCTGGGGAAGAGGTGCTGGCTATCCACTCTATCTATTCCTCTTAATATCTTGTACACCTCTATCATGTCTCCTCTCACCTCCTTCTCTCCAAAGAGTAAAGCCCTAGCTCCCTTAATCTCTGATCATAATGCATACTCTCTAAACCAGGCAGCATCCTGGTAAATCTCCTCTGTACCCTTTCCAATGCTTCCACATCCTTCCTATAGTGAGGCGACCAGAACTGGACACAGTACTCCAAGTGTGGTCTAACCAGAGTTTTACAGAGCTGCATCATTACATCGCGACTCTTAAACTCTATCCCTCAACTTATGAAAGCTAACACCCCATAAGTTTTCTTAACTACCCTATCTATCTGTGAGGCAACTTTCAGGGATCTGTGGACATGTACCCCCAGATCCCTCTGCTCCTCCACACTACCAAATATCCTGCCATTTACTTTGTACTCTGCCTTGGAGTTTGTCCTTCCAAAGTGTACCACCTCACACTTCTCTGGGTTGAACTCCATCTGCCACTTCTCAGCCCACTTCTGCATCCTATCAATGTCTCTCTGCAATCTTCGACAATCCTCTACACTATTTACAACACCACCAACCTTTGTGTTGTCTGCAAACTTGCCAACCCACCCTTCTACCCATCCAGGTCGTTAATAAAAATCACGAAAAGTAGAGGTCCCAGAACTGATCCTTGTGGGACACCACTGGTCACAACCCTCCAATCTGAATGTATACCCTCCACTATGACCCTCTGCCTTCTGCAGGCAAGCCAATTCTGAATCCACCTGGCCAAACTTCCCTGGATCCCATGCCTTCTGACTTTCTGAATAAGCCTACCGTGTGGAACCTTGTCAAATGCCTTACTAAAATCCATGTAGATCACATTCACTGCACTACCCTCATCTAAATGCCTGGTCACCTCCTCAAAGAACTCTATCAGGCTTACTAGACATGATCTGCCCTTCACAAAGACATGCTGACTGTCCCTGATCAGACCATGATTCTCTAAATGCCCACAGATCCTATCTCTAAGAATCTTTTCCAACAGCTTTCCCACCACAGATGTAAGGCTCACTGGCCTATAATTACCCGGACTATCCCTACTACCTTTTTTGAACAAGGGGACAACATTCGTCTCCCTCCAATCTTCCGGTACCATTCCCGTGGACAACGAGGATATAAAGAGATATCCTCGTGGAGAATGGAGATGGAGATCGAGGTGATTCCATGAGCTGGTTTAGTTGCCGACCACCCGACCATGCGGCAGATGGTACTGGGTTACATGGTACCAGTAGCACTCAGACAAGTGACCTGACCAGACCTGACCTGACCTTGACATCCACCCTATTAAATGCATCAGCACATTGACCCACACTTTCCTAAACTCTAAATCTAACTTTTTCAGTTTTTTTGATGAGGTCAATTCCTCCTCCCAACCTTTGGTTCACAGTGAAGCAAACTATGGCTCTTAAAGGGTTCTTTGAAACTTTTTTGTTAACTGTGGTGAGAGTTTCTGCCTTCACTACTCTTTTAGGCAGTGAGATCCAAACAATAATCTTCCCTCTAATCGATTTATCTCCACATTTACTCACCTATCATCAAGTCATAGATGCATACAACACAGAAACAGGCTTTTCAAGTCCATGCCAATCGTGAATATTTCTTTACATTAATCCACAGATCAATTTTGTTTTCCCTACAAGCCCATCAACATTGCTCAGGTTTCACCAACCACCTACATCCAAGGGGTAATTTGCAGTAGCCAGACAAACTAGCAACTAGCACAATGATGCAGGAGGAAAGCAGAGCAACCAGGTGAAAGAAGCTTATTTCACAACCGAGAGTTTAGAATAATCAAAAGTGAACAAGATGGTTACACAGTGCCTATACTCATGAGAGATTTGGAAATCAAGTGGAAGAATTCCAAAAAGTTACCATTGAGTGATCTACTGTTGGAGTACCTCAGTCCTAATATGGATAACATCAAAATTGGTGGTGAGGGAAGAGATTGCTGAGGGTAGCTAGACACCCTGCAGGACAAAAAACAAGACCTGTCAAAGGGCGGATGAACCCTCTCGTAGGGTCAACGGCCATTTAGCAGACACGTGCCGTGAAGCACGGAAAGGGCATCCCTTGCATCAAAGCTTGGTCTGGCCATTCACTGCAAAAGAACTTCCTCCAGCCGTCTTGGACCCCACCATGCTACTGGATCCCGGAGGGGATGTTGAGAGGGTGGGTCTGGACCTGTGCAACCCCCTACTCACCTCAAATCCACTCACGCACATGCTGTTCCTTTCTGAGGAGTGGGGTACCACCCCACTAACTGACTGAAAGGAACCATCATCATCCTATGGGGGAGAGGGGGAGGGGGAGAGGGAGAGAGAGAGGGAGAGGGAGATGGAGATGGAGATCGAGGTGATTCCATGCGCGGCAGAGTCTCAAGTGAGGGGACAGTCAATTAAAAATTAGGTCTGAGGAATTTCTTCTTCCAAAGGGTTCAATGGTTCCATTCAATATCAGCAAATCTATAAAGAAATAGATTTCCTGAGATTCTTACTCTTCACAGGCATCCATGAAACTGAAGGAAAACCCCAAAGAATTAATGACAGAAAAATATTAGAACCCAAAGCCCCCTGCCTCTCCCATTCACAAACAACAGCACACACACAAATTGCAAATGAGGAAACTATGTATGACCACAGTAGCTATTTAATGGCCTCTTTCAATATATTCCTTTACAGCCAAACTGGTCGAATAAGGACGATGCTCTTACCAGTTGTTTTTTTAAATGAGGTAAGTTACATGGCTGTTACAAGATGTTAAGCTTACTATAACTGCCCTGGTATATCAAACTATTTCTCAACACAGATGCAACCTGACCCACTGAGTCGAGTGAGCATTCACTTGTTGGATGGGTGGCGTGAGCTTTAAAAAGAGCTTGGGACTTTTGGGAGGCTTCAACCATAACAATCTATTCGGTACTTGGCAAGGGCCAATAAAAAGAAGCAAGGTGTGAGCAGAGCGGCCATTGTGGGAATGGGCCAGCATTAGAGTAGTCATGCTTTGGATCAAGAGGTAAAGGCTCTAACTTATAGCAAGTTTCTTTCTTTCTCTAGTAATACATAGCTAGTGCAGTGGGAACGTGTCTACGCTCAGTGGTATGTTCTTCATGTCAGATGTGAGAGCTCTTGTGCGAGCTCCAGTCTCCCTGCAAACTACATAGGCATGAGGTGCAACCCACATCCCACTGCAGCTCCTACAAACTGTGTTAGGCAACTAGAGCTGCAGCTGAACAACGTTCGGCTCATATGGGAAAGTAAGGAGGCAACAGGTAGGAGCTACAGTGAGGTGGTCACCCCTAAGTTGCAGGAGGGGAGACTGTGTGGGGAGGGGGAGGGAATAGGCAACCAGAGCAGTGTACTCCTGTGGCCATTACTCTCAATATAAGTATACTTCTTTTTTTACTACTGGGAAGGGGTGGGGGACAACCTACCAGGGGAAAGCCACAGTAACCAGGTCTCTAGCTCTGTGGCTCAGAAGGGATGTGGGGGGAGGTAAGGAGCACAGAAATGACAGGGGATTACATAATTAGAGAAGCAGACGGGAGGTTCTGTGGATATGAAAGTGACACATGGGTGGTATGTTGCCTTTCAGGTGCAAGGGTGAGGGATGTCTCAGATCAGATCCACAGCATTCTAAAGTGGGAGGGTGAACAGCCCGAAGTCGTGGTACATATTGGCACCAATGACCTGGGGATGATGTGCTGAAGAGAGAGTATAGAGCAGGTGTTTGCAGCATATAATTCTTAAAGGAGGACACACACGATTTTACCTAGCCTGCTCTTGCTTCAATGTAATCACCTCATACCTAGATTCACTTCTGATCCCTCTTGTCCATTCCCTTCCCATCTGTATCGACAGCATCTCATATATTCTCCACCATTTTAACAAACACCAACATACTCCTCCCAGTTCCCAATCATCCGATATCATTCACTTCCTCTACCCACTCCATCTATCCATCATCCTTCCACCTGTTCTGCTTCCCCCAATGTACCCATCTGCTCACCCATTCCCTATAGCCCCATCTTAACTTCTCTTTGGAATATACCATCTGTGGCCCTTTGCAGCCTCCACCTATCAATTCCCAGCCTCTGTCATTATTTCCACACTTTCCCCCTCCATCTGTCCATGGCTCTCCTCTCCTATGTTCATCTATCACCTGCCAGCTCTTGTTCCACCCCTTCTCTATATCTATATATAGAGAAGGGGTGGAACAACTGGGCTAGCTCCCAGTTTTCGGATCTTTCAGTCCAGACGAAAGGTCTCTATACGAAACTTTGTCAATTTCCCTCCAGTGTCAAGCCTGTACAGAGGCACCTCCCTGTTTCTACCAGCTAACAGAAGTCACCTGCCACTTGTTTCCAACTCATCACCTGCAGCCTATTTAAACCCAGCTCTCATCCACAATCCTTGTTCTCTCATACGAACCAGCCAACCTCAACCAGTTGCTCTAAGCTTTCAGGTACTTGGCTACCTGTGGTCTTTAGTTCATGATCTCTCTTGTTTTGTGCCCCGCGTGGCTTGTTAGTTTTGCAGTCTCATTAAATTTATCGTTCATCACTGCTTTGCATTTGGGTCAAGCCTCCTCTACATCTCCTGACATACTGATGCTACCTGACCTGTTGGGTTTTTTTCTCTCCAGATTCCAGCACTTGCAGTCTATCTATCCTATTAGTTATTTGTTATGCTTATTATTAACATTAGCTTAGTTGTGAAAGTGGATGGCCTCACATTTTTCCACACTACTGTCTATCAGGCATGTCTTTATCTATTTAGTCTTTAGTTGGCATTTCCATATCCCACAAAGGATCTCCACACTCTCCTTATATTGTTCGCACTGCCACTCAGCTCTGTATTCTCCGTGAACCTGGATATACTGTATTACACTTGGTCTCAATCTAACCAATAACAGGGATTATAAACATCAATCTCCCCAGCCTTCCACCCAAAAAATGATCCGTTTATTCCTACTTCCTTTCTTCCTGTTAATCTGACTTCATGTATCCTAAATTTGTTTAGTAATCCACCATATGATCTTACTTTCATTAAATTCATCTTGGCTCTGCCTATTCTTATCATTCATGCTACTTCCTCCTTAATAACAGAGCTGAGGATTTTGGCAACTACTGAATATCAAGTAGCTGGTGAATAAACACAGAGAGAACATCACAGGAGCAGTCTCTTTGGCCCATGATACCTGAGCTGATTGGGCATTTCCATCTGGGGGGTGAAAACCAAGTATCCACACTATATATTCCTCTTATTATTCCATCAGATCTCTCTTCAGTCTCCAATGCTCCAGATGAAACAATTCAAGTTTGTACCACTTCTCTTCATGGCTAATTCTCTCTGAATCAGGTGACATCCTATGAAACTCTTCTGCACCCTCTCCAAAGCCTCCACAACCTTCCTTTAACGCACTGACCAGAACTGCACACAATAATAAAGATGGCTTTTTACTTTCACCCTCCCTCACTGTCAAAGTCAAAGTTGTGTTTATCATCATGTGCATAAGTACACATAGGCACAAGTGCAGTGAAAAACCTGCTTGTAACAGTATGATAGATATTGCATAAGCAGCCTTCACAAGGAAAACATGTATTAAGCACAATTCTTACAAGAAAGAACATGATTAAAGTAAAAAAAAGGTCCACTTTAGTGCAAAGTGATCAACTTGGTCATAGTGTTGCCAAACTGTAGTAATTAGTAATTGTTGTTGGTACAAGTACTAAATGGTTGAAGGGAAGTAATTGTTGTTGAATCTGGTGGGGCAGGACTTCAGGTTTCTGTACCTCCTGCTCAGTACTAGCTGTGAGAAGATGGCATGGCAGTTACAGATGAACAAACATAACGGCATGTAGGCAGCATTGGATAAAATACACTATGTACATTTGCCTCTTTTCATTGGTTATTCTTTACTCTTTTGTTTTATTAGCATGCTGTGATTGATGACAAATCAGCTGTTAAATTGAAATGGGCGCTACATATTATAAAGGTTGTGTTCTACATTCCTTACATTATCCTATGGGTTGGAATCCTGCTATTTTTGATTTCTCTTACTCTCATCTTTGTCATGTGCAGATGCAAAGAGAATAAGGTACTTCTATAACGATTACAGAATTATTTACTGCCTTGCTCACTGGTGATTTATTTCTTTCACAGTACCCCTCACTTCCTTAAAGGTACTTTTCTTTTTTCCCTTTAGGAATATACACCTGTAGCTTTAAAATTGCCAAATATCAAAACGCACTGATGGACGTCGGACCTTGTGTGTTGCTGAAATTACACAGCTATGTTGATTAGAAGTCCAGCCTAATTTCGGAGCTATAGTGACTTTATATTGGAATGGACAAACACAGATTATTTGACAGATTGTGTGTTAATAGAATCAGTTACCGGTAATATTTAAATGTATTGTTTTCCAGGCAGTACAACTACAGTTATGAACTGGATAATTCATAATTTAAAAAAACAGAATAAAATGAACCAGTCATGTTTCAAAAACAAAATATAATTTCTAATGATTGGATACTTGGTAAAATCACTTCAAACATATCGTTTTGATTTGCTTTCTTTAAACATTTTCCAAGGCACACTGTATTGTCTGTAGGGTCAAGTACATTGTTGCCTTAATATAAAACACAAGCATAGAACATAGAACATAGAATAGTACAGCACATTACAGGCCCTTCGGCCCACAATGTTGTGCCGACCTTCAAACCTTGCCTCCCATATAACCCCCCATATTAAATTCCTCCATATACCTGTCTAGTAGTCTCTTAAACTTCACGAGTGTATCTGCCTCCACCACTGACTCAGGCAGTGCATTCCACGCACCAACCACTCTCTGAGTAAAAAACTTCCTCTAATATCCCCCTTGAACTTCCCACCTCTTACCTTAAAGCCACGTCCTCTTGTATTGAGCAGTGGTGCCCTGGGGAAGAGGCGCTGGCTATCCACTCTATCTATTCCTCTTATTATCTTGTATACCTCTATCATGTCTCCTCTCATCCTCCTTCTCTCCAAAGAGTAAAGCCCTAGCTCCCTTAATCTCTGATCATAATGCATACTCTCTAAACCAGGCAGCATCCTGGTAAATCTCCTCTGTACCCTTTCCAATGCTTCCACATCCTTCCTATAGTGAGGCGACCAGAACTGGACGCAGTACTCCAAGTGTGGCCTAACCAGAGTTTTATAGAGCTGCATCATTACATCGCGACTCTTAAACTCTATCTCTCGACTTATGAAAGCTAACACCCCATAAGCTTTCTTAACTACCCTATCCACCTGTGAGGCAACTTTTCGATTGGAAGCAATAGGTTCTACCAGAGTTTCAGCATGTAACTACAGTGCCTATAAAAAGTATTCACACTCCCTCCCCCGGGAAGTTTTCATGTTTTAGTGTTTTACAACATTGAATCACAGTGGATTTAATTTGGCTTTTTTGACACTGGTCAACAGAAAAAGACTTTTGTGTCAAAGTGAAAACAAAGCAATCTAAATTAATTACAAATATAAAACACAAAATAATTGCTTACATAACTATTCACCCCCTTCAAGTCAGTATTTAGTAGATGCACCGTTGGCAGCAATTACAGCCTTGAGTCTGTGTGGATAGGTCTCAATCAGCTTTGCACATCTGGACACTGCAATTTTTCCCCATTCTTTACAAACTGCTCAATCTCTCTCAGATTACATGAGTGAACAGCCCTTTTCAAGTCTAGCCACAAAACCTCTATTGGATTGAGGTCTGGACTCTGACTTGGCCACTCCAGGACATTCACTTTGTTGTTTTTAAGCCATTCCTGTGTAGCTTTGGCTTTATGCTTGGGGTCATTGTCTTGCTGGAAAACAAATCTACTCCAAGTCGTGGTTCTCTTGCAGATTGTATCAGGTTTTCCTCCAGGATTTCCCTGTATTTTGCTGCATTCATTTTACCTTCTACCTTCACAAGCCTTCCAGGGTCTGCTGCAGTGAAGTATCACCACAGCATGATGCAGCCACCACCGTGCTTCACGGTAGGGATGGTGTGTTTTTGATGATGTGCAATGTTTGGCTTATACCAAACATAGCATTTAATCTGTTGGCCAAAAAGCTCAAATTTGGTTTCAGAGTCTCCCACATGCCTTCTGGTAAATCCTAGCCAAGATTTTGTGTGAGAATATTTCAACAGTGGCTTTCTTTGCCTCTCTCCCATAAAGCTGCAACAGGTGAAACACCCAGGCAACAGTCATTGTACGTGCAGTCATTTCAACACTGAAGTTTGTAACTCCTCCGTAGTTGTCATAGGTCTCTTGGTGGCCTCCCTCACTAGTACCCTTCTTGCACGGTCACTCAGTTTTTGAGGACGGCCTGCTCTAAGCAGATTTATAACTGTGCCATAGTCTGTCAATTTCTTGATGATTGACTTAACTGTACTCCAAGAGATATTCAGTGACTTGGAAATGTTCTTGTATCCATCTCCTGACTGGTGCTTTTCAATATGCTGTTTGCAGAGTTGCTTGGAGTGCTCTTTTGTCATCATTGTGCAGTTTTTGCCAGGGTGCTAACTCATCAGCAATTGGACCTTCCAGATACAGGTGTATTTTTACTACAATCAATTGAAACACCTTGACTACACACAGGTCTCCAAAAACAGATCTCAATTTAACTAATTATGTGACTTCTAAAACCAACTGACTGCACCAGTGATGATTTGGTGTGTCACATTAAAGACTTATGTAGTCAATTACTTTGTGTTTTATATTTGTAATTAATTTAAATCACCTTGTAGAAATCTGTTTCTACTTTGACATGAAAAAGTCTTTTTCTATTGATCAGTGTCAAAAAAGCCAAATTAAATCCACTGTGATTCAATGTTGTAAAACAGTAAAACATGAAAACTTCCAAATACTTTGTAATCAGCTCTATAACTCCAGGTGTTGATTCATGCCCTGAGCTCACCTGCCTTTCCTATGAAACTTCTTCCATTGAAGTACATTGTTAATGTGAGAAGTAAACGACTCAAATTTTAGACCCTTGGTTACATTTGGATACTTTTTATAGGCACTGTAAATGCATTGACATTTAGAAGTTGCTTTTGTATTCAGGAACCCGAACTGCTCACCAAGAATAAGGCACAGTCTATAGATCATGCTCTTGAAACAGTGTCAGAAAAACATGGAATCTCCTTTCTAAAATCACATTCACTTTCCAAAAGTTTAAATCAATCCATTAGTTGTTAGCCCTTTGCCAAGATCTTTGGTGAGACAAAATAAGTGCATGGATCTTCTCCACAGTTTGGAGTCATCCAGGCAGATCACTCCATAAATAATTACATTGCGGCAATACAAAGGGAAAACAGTGCAGAATGTAGTGTTACAGCAGCTGAGAAAGTTCAGCGCGGGCAGAGGAATAAAGTGCAAGGGCTATGACAAGGTAGATTTGGCGATCGAGAGTTCATCTTTTAGTGTACGAGGGGTTTATTCAACAGAGGGTTAGAGGCTGTCCTTGAGACTGTACATACATTCCCAAGTTCTTGCATCTCCTGCCTGATGGGTGGTGGAAGAAGAAAGAATGGCAAGGGTGGGGTGGGGCAGCTTTGGTTATGTTAACTGCTTTTCCCAGGTGGTGAGCAGTGCAGATAGAGTTCATGGAGAGGAGTCTGGTTTTTGTAATGGATTAGCTGTGTATATAGCTCTCTGCTGTTTTTACAGCCTTCAGCAGAGCAGCTGCCATACCACACTGTGATGCATCTTGAACTGATGTTTATTTTGATGAATATTATGGTGGCGGATACAGAAATGATAGGGAAATAAAAGTCCGGTGCCAACTCTACCTTGAGAGTGATGCCGAGGTACATTTGCCAGTTTGAAGGATGGAGTTCAAAAGCAATAAGCTGCAGCTATAGAAGATCTGAAATAAAAGCGGGAATGCTGCAGGTATCAGCGGGTCAGGCAATATCTGCAGAGAAAGAAATAGGTTAATAAATCAAATCAATAGACAGGAAACAGTGGTTGCAACTAAAATAAGGACAATAAAGTTAAAAGTACACTTACTAACAATGAATACCATACGCTATCAAACTATGAATACTATACACCATCTAACAATGAATACGACACGCCATCTAGAAATCAATACATACACCATCTAGAAATGAATACCATATACCATATAGGAATGAATACCATAC
The DNA here is from genome assembly GCF_030028105.1 of Mobula birostris. Lineage (NCBI taxonomy): Eukaryota > Metazoa > Chordata > Chondrichthyes > Myliobatiformes > Myliobatidae > Mobula > Mobula birostris. The sequence continues at coordinate 97,648,286 of NC_092375.1, forward strand.
ACCATCTATCAATACCATCTAGAAATGAATGCCATACACCATCTAGAAATGAACACCATACATCATCTAGAGATGAATACCACACACCATCTAGAAATAAACACCATACACCATCTAGAGATGAATACCACACGCCATCTAATAATGAATACCATACACCATCTAACAATGAATACCATACACAATCCATAAATGAATACCATACACAATCTAACAATGAATACTATGCACTATCTAGAAATGAATGCCATACACCATCCAGAAATGAATACCATACACAATAAAGAAATGAATACCATACACCATATAGAATTGAATACAATACACGGTCTAAGAATGAATACCATACACCATCTTTGTAGAAATGAATACCATGAACCATCTAACAGTGAATACAATACACCATCTAACAATAAATACCATAAACCATCTAGAAATGAATACCATACACCGTTGAGAAATGAATACCATACACCGTCTAGAAATGAATACCATACACCATCTAACAATGAATACCATACACCGTTGAGAAATGAATACCATACATCAACTAGAAATGAATACCATACACCATCTAGAAATGAATACCATACACCATCTAGAAATGAATACCATACACCATCTAGAAATGAATACCATACACCATCTAGAAATGAATACCATACACCATCTAACAATGAATATCATACACCATCTAATAAAGAATAGCATACATGGTCTAGAAATGAATACCATACACCGTTGATAAATGAATACCATACATCGTCTAGAAATGAATACCGTACACCATCTAACAATAAATACCGTACACCGTCTAACAACGAATACCGAAAACTGTCTAACAACGAATATCATACACCATCTTGAAATGAATACCATACATCAACTAGAAATGAATGCCATACACTATTTAGAAATGAATACCACACACCATGGAGAAATGAATACCATACACTGTCGGGGAATGAATACCATGCACCGTCGAGAAATGAATACCCCCATGCACCGTCTAACAACGAATACCATACACCGTCTAAGAACGAGTACCATACACAATATAACAATGAATACCATACACAATCTAACAATGAAATCCATGCATAATCTGGAAATGAATACCATAAACCATCTAACAATGAATACCAAACACCATCTAACAATACCATACTCCATCTAACAATGAATACCATACACCATCTAATAATTAATACCACACACCGTCAAGCAATAAATACCATACACCATCTAGCAATGAATAACATACAGCACCTAACAATGAATACAATACACCATCTAACAATTAATTCCATGCACCATCTAACAATGAGTACCATACACAATCTAACAATGATTACTATACAGCATCTGACAATGAATACCATGCACCATCTAGAAATGAATACCATACATCAACTAGAAATGAATACCATGCACCGTCGAGAAATGAATACCATACACCATCTAACAATGAATACCATACACTGTCTAAGAATGAATACCATATACAGTCTAACAACGAATACCATACACAATCTAACAACGAATACCATACACAATCTAACAATGAAATCCATGCATCATCTGGAAATGAATACCATAAACAATCTAACAATGAATACCAAACACCATCTAATAATTAATATCACACACCATCTAGCAATAAATACCATACACCATCTAGCAATGAATACCATACAGCACCTAACAATGAATACAATACACTACCTAACAATTAATTCCATACACCATCTAACAATTAATTCCATGCACCATCTAACAATGAATACCATACACAATCTAACAATGATTACCATACAGCATCTGACAATGAATACCATACACCATCTTGAAATAAATACCATACACCATCTGACAATCAATACCATGTACCATCTAACAATGAATAACACCATCTAGAAATGAATACCATACACCGTCTAACAATGAATACCATACATCAACTATAAATGAATAACATACAGCATCTAGAAAAGAATACCATTCACAATCTAGAAATGAATACCATACACCATCTAGAAATGAACACCAGACACCATCTAACAATGAATACCATACACCACCTAACAATGAATACCATACACCATCTAGAAATGAACACCAGACACCATATAAGAATGAATAGCATACACCATCTGGAAATGAATACCATACACCATTTAGAAATGAATACCATACACCATCTGACAATGAATGCCATGTATCATCGAACAATGAATAACACCATCTAGAAATGAACACCAGACACCATCTAACAATCAATACCATACACCATCTAACAATGAATACCATACACCATGGAGAAATGAATACCATACACCATCGAGGAATGAATACCATGCACCGTCGACGAATGAATACCGTGCACCGTCTAACAATACCATACACCGTCTAAGAACGAATACCATACACAACCTAACAACGAATACCATACACAATCTAACAATGAAATCCATGAATCATCTGGAAATGAATACCATAAACCATCTAACAATGAATACCAAACACCATCTAATAATTAATACCACACACTGTCTAGCAATAAATACCATACACCATCTAGCAATGAATACCATACAGCACCTAACAATGAATACAATACACCATCTAACAATTAATTCCATACACCATCTAACAATTAATTCCATGCACCATCTAACAATGAATACCATACACAACCTAACAATGATTGCCATACAGCATCTGACAATGAATACCATACACCATCTTGAAATAAATACCATACACCATCTGACAATCAATACCATGTACCATCTAACAATGAATAACACCATCTAGAAATGAATACCATACACCGTCTAACAATGAATACCATACATCAACTATAAATGAATAACATACAGCATCTAGAAAAGAATACCATTCACAATCTAGAAATGAATACCATACACCATCTAGAAATGAACACCAGACACCATCTAACAATGAATACCATACACCATCTAACAATGAATACCATACACCATCTAGAAATGAACACCAGACACCATATAAGAATGAATAGCATACACCATCTGGAAATGAATACCATACACCATTTAGAAATGAATACCATACACCATCTGACAATGAATGCCATGTATCATCGAACAATGAATAACACCATCTAGAAATGAACACCAGACACCATCTAACAATCAATACCATACACCATCTAACAATGAATACCATACACCATGGAGAAATGAATACCATACACCATCGAGGAATGAATACCATGCACCGTCGACGAATGAATACCATGCACCGTCTAACAATACCATACACCGTCTAAGAACGAATACCATACACAACCTAACAATGAATACCATACACAATCTAACAATGAAATCCATGAATCATCTGGAAATGAATACCATAAACCATCTAACAATGAATACCAAACACCATCTAATAATTAATACCACACACTGTCTAGCAATAAATACCATACACCATCTAGCAATGAATACCATACAGCACCTAACAATGAATACAATACACCATCTAACAATTAATTCCATACACCATCTAACAATTAATTCCATGCACCATCTAACAATGAATACCATACACAACCTAACAATGATTGCCATACAGCATCTGACAATGAATACCATACACCATCTTGAAATAAATACCATACACCATCTGACAATCAATACCATGTACCATCTAACAATGAATAACACCATCCAGAAATGAATATAATACACCGTCGAGAAATGAATACCATACACCATCTAACAATGAACACCATACACCATCTAAAAATGAATAACACCATCTAGAAATGAACACCATACACCATCTAACAATGAATAACACCATCTAACAATGAATACCATACACCTTTGAGAAATGCATCTTCTTGCAGGCAGCCATAAAGCAAAGAAGGAATAGAGTCCATGAAAAGCCCCACACCACAAGGACAGACACACATCCATTCCATGAAAAGCCCCACACCACAAGGGCAGACACACATCTAATCTGCGAAAAAGCAAGAACAAATCATGGAAACAGTAAAAAAGCAAACAAGCAATCGACAGAATGTGAACTACAGGATCCCTGAAAGTAAGTTTAGAAAAATAGTTACGGTCTTTGCAAAAACTACATGGAAGAAACTCCTGCTTATCCAGTGTTCGATGTTATAGATAATGGAGGGACTGATTGAGTCAGTGGTAAGTTAAAACTGGCTGCCTTGAATATATGTGTGATGAAAGACACTGTACTCTTCCTTGGGTGACGTAACTGAGGGAACCACATGGATAAAGATGGAATCACCAAACAATTGATATTAGACCGTAGAATCGTCATAGCGATATTTGATTCTGCGCTTTGCGCAGAACTGTACTCCACTTTGTACAAATATAGAATGGTATTAAAGGATTGCAGATTTCATGGTCTCTTCAATATTTTCCTTACTTTACTGGGGAGGTATTATTTGCTGGTGCTGACTAGTATTCCCTCTCATATGTGTCAAGCTTCACAGTAGATTGCAACCTTCTAGCTTGCTATTTTATTCAGATTCAGGGTAACTTCTTCACTGATTCACTGCTGTTTAATTCTTGCCAACCATCATTTACCAATCCAGCTCTAAGTGTGTGCGTTTTCTTTCACATTCCAAAGACAAATGATTCGAGTTACCATGTTGTAGGCATGCTAGGTTGGTGCCAGAAGCATGGCGAAACTTATGGGCACATTTCTTGTGCGTTTGATTCAACACGAGTGATGCACTTCACTGTATATTTAGTACATGTGCCAAATAAAGCTAATCATTAAAATCTTTATCTTTACATGTCTTTAATTTGTTACCCTCTCTAATAACCTCCTTACATTTCCGTACATTAGGAATAATACATTTTAGATTCTGCATCTAGAGTCATGAAAAACTACAGAATAGAAAGAGGCCCCTCAGCCCATCTGGTCCGTGCCGAACTTTCAGTCAGTCTCGTCCCATTCACCTGCACCCGGACCATTGCCCTCCATAGCCCTCTCAACCATGTACCTACCCAAACTTCTCTTAAACCTTGAAGTCCATCTGGCATTCACCACTTGTGCTGGTAGCTCGTTCTGCACTCTTACCGTCCTCTGAGTGAAGAAGTTCCCCCTCATATTCTCTTTAAACATTTCACCTTTCACCCCAACCCATGATCTCTATTTCAGTCTCATCCAACCTCAGTAGAAAAAGCCTGCTTGCACTTAACCTATCTATACCCCTCATAATTTTGTATTCCTTTATCAAATCTCCTCTCAATCCACCACACTCATTAGTGTCCTACCACTTATCCTGTAAGTCCTACCCTGGTTTGTCCTCCCAAAGTGTAATGCTTCACATTTGTCTGCATTAAATTCCATATGGCAGTTTTCAGCCCACTTTTCCAGCTGGTCCGGATCAGTTGCAAGCCATGACAGCCCTCTTCACTGACCTCTACAGCCCTAATCTTGGTGTCATCTACAAATTTGCTGATCCAGTTTACCACATTAACATCCAGATGTCCCGAAACTGGCAACAATGAATATAGAAATGAGTCAGGCTTTATAAACAAATAAGCATTTATTAAACTCTGCTCAAAATTAGTAAAAAGATAAAGAAACGAAAAACCTTAACCGGAAGTAAACTGCTATGCGGCCATTTAACAAACCGCTAAACTCAGTGCTAGTTCTTAAAGCGGTAAATGCGAACACAGTATTAAAGTGGTAAATTGGAACACAGTTCTTAGAATGGTAAATCTGAAAGTCCAAGATATTTATACAGTCAATTAGGAGAGACTTTCCTGAAGTAAAGAATTCCTTGAAGACACGACGTTACTGTCGATCCCAGCCAGACCCTGCCTTGTCCGCAGGATTTATGACAATGGAAATAAAATGGTTTAAGGGCACTGACCTTTTTCTCTGTAGAATAGCCTAGATACTGTACAACCTTTTCTGCTTCTTTTAGCAGAGGTTATCTCATACAGATCATTCTAACTTGAACGAATTCAATAATTGTCGATTCTCTCCAAATCCGCCGAACGATTTCTTCAGGTTCCCGTCTTCACTCTCCAATGTTACTGAAAGGGTACATCAACAAATCTGGCAGCTATTGGTGAAACTGCCGGCCCAACACTTCTGTACCTTACAATAGAAAGTAAAACTCTGTTTTAAAACTATACTGTGTCATGAGACTAATATGCAGCGTAGCGGAGTATCTGATTGACTATTTAAACTGAAAACTAACTGTGTCACCAGCGGTCTACACTCATATACTTGGTGAGAACAGGTCATCACGTGACCTCACATCGGCGGGAAATTTACATCATGTGACATCTGTAAGACCATTACATCACCCTCATAAGACAATCACAAGATATCCATGAAGTATGTAACATAGGGCATTGATATAGATGACAGGATTAAGGAAAGCCCCAAGGCATTCTACAAGTATGGGAAGAGGAAGAGGATAAGATATGAGAGAAAAGGACCAATCAAGTGTGACAGTGGAAAAGTGTGTATGGAACTGGAGGAGATAGCAGAGGTACTTAATGAATACTTTGTTTCAGTATTCACTATGGAAAAGGATCCTGGTAATTGTAGGGATGACTTACAGCAGACTGAAAAGCTTGAGCATGTAGATATTAAGAAAGAGGATAAGCTGGAGCTTTTGGAAAGCATCAAGTTGGATAAGTCACTGGGACTGGATGAGATGTACCCCAAGGTGGAAGGTGAGGGAGGAGATTGCTGAGCCTCTGGCGATTATCTTTGCATCATCAATGGGGATGGGAGAGGTTCTGGAGGATTGGAGGGTTGCAGATGTTGTTCCCTTATTCAAGAAAGGGAGTAGAGATAGCCCAGGAAATTACAGATCAGTTAGTCTTACTTCAGTGGTTGGTAAGTTGATGGAGAAGATCCTGAGAGGCAGGATTTATGTACATTTGGAGAGGCATAATATGATTAGGAATAGTCAGCATGGTTTTGTCAAGGGCAGTCTGTGCCTTACAAGCCTGATTGAATTTTTTGAGGATGTGACTAAACACATTGATGAAGGTAGAGCAGTTGATGTACTGTATATGGATTTCAGCACGGCATTTGATAAGGTACCCCATGCAAGGCTTCCCTTCTTCAGAAGATAACTTGCACTTGGTTCTGTGTGTCCATCAGGCTTCCCCTGGACTTTCACAACAGTCCTTGTCACCAGGATCACCCGATGGGGCAAGAACAATCCAGCAGCCACACCCTGGTCTCTGGAGGTATTTATGCAGCCAGCCCCAATGAAAATCAGCTGCCTCAATTAATGCTGAACAGGAACAGACACAGGGTAGACAGGAAAACGTGGAGCAAGGGTCAATGGACCAGACCGTGAACCGGAATGCAGACTTCACGGACTGGACCATGACAAGTTTGAGTATCATCTTTTCTAGTAGGAAAAGCCTCCACCCATTCCAGGAATGAAACCAATTAGCCAATGCTCTAACCATGCCAGTAACTTCCCCATAATTCCATGGGCTCTTAACTTGGTAAGTAGCCTCAGACTTGCAGCATGGGCAACTGCTGGTCTTCCATACAACCTTGCCCAGGCCTGCGCCCTGGAGAGTGAAGACTTTCCAGGAGCAGATCCGTGGTCTCCCAAGACTAACGGATGTCTTAAAGCCTCGTGTGGCACCTTGTCAAATGCCTTCTGAAAGTCCAAATATACAACATCCACTGCATCCCCTTTATCCATCCTACTTGTAATCTCAAAGAATTCCAAGAGGTCCATCAGGCAAATTTTCCCTTAAGGTCCTATCTTGTCCTGTGTCACCAAGTACTCCATAACTTCAATCTTAACAATGGACTCAAAGATATTCCTAACCACTGAAGTCAGGCTAACTGCTCTATAATTTCCTTTCTGCTGCCTTCATTCTTTCTTAAAGACTAGTGACATTTGCAATTTTCCAGTTCACCAGAACCATGCCAGAGTCCAATGATCCTTGAAAGATCATTACAATCTCTAACGCTACCTCTTTCAAAACCCTAGGGTGCAGTTCATCTGGCTTGGGTGACTTATGTACCCTTATGTCTTTCAGCTTTTTGAGCACCTTCCCCCTTGTAATAGTAACCGCACTCACTTCTCTTCCCTCACACCCTTCAACATCCGGCACACTGCTAGTGTCTTCTGCAGTGAAGACTGATGCAAAATACTCATTTAGTCCATCTGCCAACTCCTTGGCCCCCATTATTATTTCTCCAACCTCATTTACTAGCAATCCTATATCCACTCTCATCTCACATTTATTATTTATATACTTAGAAAACTTTTTTCTATCTACCTTGACATTGTTTGCTAGTTTGCTTTCATATTTCATCTTTTCCCTCCTAATGATTCTTTTGGTTGCTTTCTGTGTTTTTAAATGCTTCCCAATCCTTTATCTTCCAGCTAATTTTTGCTTTGTTGTATGCCCTCTCTTTTGCTTTTACAAACGCAACACGAGAAATTCTGCAGATGCTGCAAATTCAAGCAACACACATCAAAGTTGCTGGTGAACACAGCAGGCCAGGCAGCATCTCTAGGAAGAGGTACAGTCGACATTTCAGGCCGAGACCCTTCGTTGGGACTAACTGAAGAAAGAGCTAGTAAGAGATTTAAAAGTGGGAGGGGGAGGGGGAGGGGGGAGATCCAAAATGATAGGAGAAGACAGGAGGGGGAGGGATGGAGCCAAGAGCTGGACAGGTGATTGGCAAAAGGGCTATGAGAGGATCATGGGACAGGAGGTCCGGGAAGGAGGATGGGGGGGGGGACCCAGAGGATGGGCAAGAGGTATATTCAGAGGGACAGAGGGAGAAAAAGGAGAGCGAGAGAAAGAATGTGCATATATAAATAACGGATGGGGTACGAGGGGGAGGTGGGGCATTAGCGGAAGTTAGAGAAGTCAATGTTCATGCCATCAGGATGAACACTTCCTACTTCTTCGGCAAGGACTCTTCCACCCCCACCGATGACCCCTTCTCCCATCTTCAACCCTCCTCCTCTTCATGGACACCCCGCTCTGGTCTTCTGCCTGCTCTGGATCCCTTTATTGCTAACTGCCGATGGGACATCAACCGTCTCGACTTCACCACATCTTGTTCCAATTCCAACCTCACTCCTTCCGAACGCTCTGCTCTCCACTCCCTCCGCACTAATCCTAACCTTACTATTAAACCCGCCGATAAGGGGGGTGCTGCTGTAGTCTGGCGCACTGACCTCTACGTTGCGAGGCACAGCGACAACTGGCGGATACCTCCTCTTATTTACCCCTCGATTGCGACCCCACTAAGGAGAACCAGGCCATTGTCTCTCACACCATCACCGACTTTATCCGCTCAGGGGATCTCCCATCCACTGCTACCAACCTTATTGTTACCACACCTCGCACTTCCTGTTTCTACCTCCTACCCAAGATCCACAAACCTGCCTGTCCTGGCAGACCTATTGTCTCAGCTTGCTCCTGCCCCACCGAACTCGTTTCTGCATACCTCGACGCGGTTTTATCCCCCCTTGTTCCATCCCTTCCTACCTATGTTCGTGACACTTCTCACGCTCTTAAACTTTTCGATGACTATAAATTCCCTGGCCCCCACCGCTTTATTTTCACCATGGATTTCCAGTCCCTATATGCTTCCATCCCCCATCAGGAAGGTCTCAAAGCTCTCCGCTTCTTTTTGGATTCCAGACCTAATCAGTTCCCCTCTACCACCACTCTGCTCCGTCTAGCGGAATTAGTCCTTAATCTTAATAACTTCTCCTTTGGATCTTCCCACTTCCTCCAAACTAAAGGTGTAGCTATGGGCACCCGCATGGGTCCGAGCTATGCCTGCCTTTTTGTTGGCTTTGTGGAACAAACTATGTTCCAAACCTATTCTGGTATCTGTCCAACCAACACACATCAAAGTTGCTGGTGAACGCAGCAGGCCAGGCAGCGTCTGTAGGAAGAGGTGCAGTCGACGTTTCAGGCCGAGACCCTTCGTCAGGACTAACTGAAGGAAGGTATCTGTCCCCCACTTTTCCTTCGCTACATTGACGACTGCATTGGCGCTGCTTCCTGCACACATGCTGAGCTCGTTGACTTTATTAACTTTGCCTCCAACTTTCACCCTGCCCTCAAGTCTACCTGGTCCATTTCCGACACCTCCCTCCCCTTTCTTGATCTTTCTATCTCTATCTCTGGAGACAGCTTATCTACTGATGTCTACTATAAGCCTACTGACTCTCACAGCTATCTGGACTATTCCTCTTCTCACCCTGTCTCTTGCAAAAATGCCATCCCCTTCTCGCAGTTCCTCCGTCTCCACCACATCTGCTCTCAGGATGAGGCTTTTCATTCCAGGACGAGGGAGATGTCCTCCTTTTTTAAAGAAAGGGGCTTCCCTTCCTCCACTATCAACTCTGCTCTCAAACACATCTCCCCCATTTCACGCACATCTGCTCTCACTCCATCCTCCCGTCACCCCACTAGGAATAGGGTTCCCCTGGTCCTCACCTACCACCCCACCAGCCTCTGGGTCCAACATATTATTCTCCGTAACTTCCGCCACCTCCAACGGGATCCCACCACGAAGCACATCTTTCCGTCTCACCCCCTCTGCTTTCCGCAAGGATCGCTCCCTACACAACTCCCTTGTCCATTCGTTCCCCACCCCCCCATCCCTCTCCCTCCTGACACTTACCCTTGTAAGTAGAACAAGTGTTACACATGCCCTTACACTTCCTCCCTTACCACCATTCAGGGCCCCAGACAGTCCTTCCAGGTGAGGCGACACTTCACCTGTGAGTCGGCTGGGGTGATGTACTGCGTCCGGTGCTCCTGATGTGGCCTTCTATATACTGGTGAGACCCGACGCAGACTGGGAGATCATTTTGCTGAACACCTACGCTCTGTCCGCCAGAGAAAGCAGGATCTCCCAGTGGCCACACATTTTAATTCCACATCCCATTCCCATTCTGACATGTCTATCCACGGCCTCCTCTACTGTAAAGATGAAGCCACACTCAGGTTGGAGGAACAACACCTTATATTCTGTCTGGGTAGCCTCCAACCTGATGGCATGAACATTGACTTCTCTAACTTCCGCTAATGCCCCACCTCCCCCTCGTACCCCACCCGTTATTTATTTATATACACACATTCTTTCTCTCTCTCTCCTTTTCTCCCTCTGTCCCTCTGACTATACCCCTTGCCCATCCTCTGGGTTTTTTCCCCCTCTCCCTTTTCTTTCTCCCTAGGCCTCCTGTCCCATGATCCTCTCATATCCCTTTTGCCAATCACCTGTCCAGCTCTTGGCTCCATCCCTCCCCCTCTTGTCATCTCCTATCATTTTGGATCTCCCCTTCCCCCTCCCACTTTTAAATCTCTTACTAGCTCTTTCTTCAGTTAGTTTGACGAAGGGTCTCGGCCTGAAACGTCCACTGTACCTCTTCCTAGAGATGCTGCCTGGCCTGCTGCGTTCACCAGCAACTTTGATGTGTGTTGCTTTTGCTTTTACCTTAGCTTTGACTTCACTTGTCAGCCATGGTTGTACTATTTTGCCATTTGAGCATTTCTTTGTTTTTAGAATTCATCTATATGCACCTTCTTGATTTTTCCCAGAAACTAAAGCCATTGCTGCTCTGCTGTCATCCCTGCCAGCATCTTTCCAATTTACTTTGACCAACTCCTCTCTCATACCACTGTAATTTGCTTTACTCCACTGAAATACTGCTACATCAGACCTCACCTTCTCCCTATCAAATTTCAAGATGAACTCACTCATATTGTGATCACTGGCTCCTAAGGGTTCTTTTACCTTAAGCTCCCGAATCACCTCCAGTTCATTGCTTATCCCTTCGTAGGGTCAACGACAAACTGCTCTAAAAGCCATCTCACAGGCACTCAACAAATTCATCCTCTTGAGATCCATTATGAATCTGATTTTACCAATCCACCTCCACGTTAAAATCTCCCACGACTATCATAACTTGCCCTTTTGACATGCCCTTTCCATTTCCCATTGTATTCTGTAGTCCACATCCCAGCTACTGTTTGGAGGCCTGTATCTAACACCCATCAGGGTCCTTTTACCCCTGCAGTTTCTTAATTCAACCCACATTTTCCAATTCTATATGACATCAATGCCATTCTTTACCAACAGAGCCACGTTACCCCCTCTGCCTACCTTCCTATCCCTCCGATACAACATGTAACCTTGGACATTCAGCTCCCAGCTACAACCATCCTTCAGCCACAATTCAGTGGTGGCCATAACATTATATCCAACAATCTGTAAGAGTGCAACAAAATCATCCAGCTTATTTCTTACACTCTGTGCATTGAGATATAATGCCCCTCCTTATCTGTCATGTCATTCTGACACTGGAAAAGCCACTTGCAGGACCTCATTAATTCCCCCCCACCATATTATTACACTAAAATATACACCATTACCTGGAATATTCCAATGAGGAACATGTTGCCGGGGAAAGCAACATATGAAAGCAACCTTTAGGAGATATTTAGACAGGCACATGAGCAAGCAGGGATCAGAAAGATATGTATTCTTTACAGGAAGATGGGATTATAGAAGATTGGCATCATAGTTGGCACAGGCATGGTTGGCCCATGGACCTGGTCCTGTGCTGTACCAGGACCAGATTATGATCTCTGTGACCTACGCGTTATGATTTATATTCACCCATCCCCTTCAGTAATGTTATGAGGATGCCTTGTGGTATTCTTAACCCTTAACCTTGATACCAGAGGCAATATATCATCCTGGGATAATGTTTACCATCACAGAAACCCACCTTCCCATCCAACTATAGAATCACTTCTAACCTATAGTCTCATCATTTTGAACGACTGTAATACCCAAGGGGACTCCAAACTGAATTAACAAAAAAAAAGCACAGTGCCATCATTGCTCTCCTGAACTACATGTTTGCACTTTTTCAACCTCCGTTTCACTCCCCACATTAAATCTGAATCTCCTGAAACCTACCCACAAAACACTCCACCTCAAGTGCTCTGGCATGCCTATTTATTTCATTAAGGCCTCTTCTCTCTACAGCATCGATTCCTCTATTTACCAAAATCCGAGTTTTATGCACTTCACTCTATGGAACCCGACTCCACCACCTTCTCTCCGTAGATGTTGCCTGACTCACCTATGCATATTTCCAAATTAATTGGTTCCTCAAGGTTGTTATAGTCAACAGTGGTAATGGGGACAAGCTCCCACTACCTATTAAATGCTCCAAATGGCATGTACCTCTGACAACCAGTCCAGTTCCTGACCTTCACATGTGGCTTAGCTACTAAGCCTGATGGAATAACTAAGCCGTGGTTGATAGGAGAAGGAAAACTCTGATCTCAGAACTCTGTTGCCTTGTGGTTACACCCACTCATGGCTTTGGGAGAAACCCCCAAGGGAAAAGTCTGGAGCTGGAGTCCCTAAAGCAGTCCTACATTGAATTCAATGCTGACTGTCAACTCCTGCAACACTGCTGGTATCCAACTGTATCAGTCTCTGCCATTCCTTTGGGTTCATCAGATGCATGGCGAGGGGGAGCTTGCTACACGGGCACCAGCTTGGTCTCCATGCCATTCTGCTCAGGTTTGCGTATCTAGGCAGCTGGGATGCAATATCCATGGTTAACTCTAACCAATGAAGGCCTCGACAATATTTAGTGAAATATTCTGGGGAACTGGAGGTAAAAAAGGACAGTAAATGCTCAGCAGCTCAGGCAGCAGCTGTGGAGATGGAGAATTGGCCATTACTCACAAGTGAAAGAGGCAAGTCATAATGATTATTCACATATATCAGGATACAGTTAAAAGCTTTTGTTGTATACCAACCAATCAGATTATTCTGTACATATATATCTCAGTAATAAAAAGGCAATCAGCATCCAGAATGCAGTACTACAGTTAAAACGTTCAATTCCGCTAGATAAATAAAGTGCAAGTACAAGAGGTAACGAGAATTAAACGTTTATCTGTCCTTTCAAAAATCTGATCCAGTGCCGAAACCATCCTTGAACCTGGCAGTACCTGTTTTCTGTCAGCAGTCAGGGGAGAAGACAGAATGACTGGGCTGGGAGGGGTACTTGATTATAAGATCAAAAGACATAGGAGCAGAATGAGGCCATTCAGGCCATCGACTCTACTCTGCCATTCCACCATGGCTGATCCCCGATCCCACTCAACCCCATACACCTGTCTTCTCACCATATCCTTTGATGCTCTGACCAATCAGGAAACTATCAAATTCTACTTTAAATATTCCCACAGACTTGGCCTCCACCACAGTCTGTAGCACAGCATTCCACAGATTCACTACTCTCTGACTAAAAAAAAACTCCTTACTTCTGATCTAAAAGATCACCCCTCAATTTTGAGGCTGTGCCCTCTGGTTCTAGATACTCCCACCAGAGGAAGCACCCTCTCCACATCCACCCGATCTAGTCCTTTCAACATTCAGTAGGTTTCAATGAGATCCCCACTGGAATTCTTCTAAATTCCAGAGAGCACAGGCCCAAAGCTGACAAATACTCCTCATATGTTAACACCTTCATTTCAAGAATCATCCTGATGAATGTTCTCTGGACGCTCTCCAACAGCAACACGTCCTTTCTGAGATATGGGGCCCAAAACTGTTAACAACACTCCAGGTGCAGCCTGACCAGTCTCTTATAAAACTTCAACATTATATCTGCTTTTATGTTCTATTCCTTTTGAAATGAATGCCAACATTGCATTTGCCTTCTTTACCACAGACTCAACCTGTGAATTGACCTTCAGGGAGTCTTGCACAAGGACTAAGTCCCTCTGCACCTCTGATGTTTGAACCTTCTCCCCATTTAGATAATAGTCCGCACTATTGTTCCTTTTACCAAAATGTATTATCATACATTTCCCAACACTATATTCCATCTGCCACTTTTTTGCCCATTCTTCCAATTTGTCTAAGGCCTGTTGCATTCGCATTGCTTCCTCAGCACTAGCTACCCCTCCACCTATCTTCGTATTATCCATAAACTTTGCCACAAATCCATCAATTCCATGATCCAAATCATTGACAAACAACGTGAAAAGTAGCAGTCTTAATACTGACCCCTGAGGAACACTGACGGATTATAGTAGCTGAAAGCGGGAAATGCAGAATCGACAGAGCAACACACACAAAATGCTGGAGGAACTCAGCAGGTCGGGCAGCATCCATGGAAACGAACAGTCAACGTTTCGGGCCGAGACCCTTCATCAGGACTGAAGAGGGAAGGAGCAGGGGCCCAATAAAGAAGGTGGGAAGGAGAAGGCTGGTAGCTGCCAGGTGAAAAACCAGTAAGGGGAAAGATAAAGGGGTGGGGGAGGGGAAGCAGGGAAGGGATAGGCAGGAAAGGTGAAGGAGGAATAGGGGAAAGCACAATGGGTAGTAGAAGGAGGCGGAACTATGAGGGAGGTGATAGGCAGCTGGAGGAGGGGCAGAGTGAAACTGGGATGGGGAGGGAATTACCCGAAGTTGGAGAATTCAACGTTCATGCCAAGGGGCTGGAGACTACCGAGATGGTATATGAGGTGTTACTCCTCCAACTTGAGATTGGCTTCATCATGGCAGTAGAGGAGGCCATGTATGGACATATCCAAATGGGAATGTGAAGCAGAGTTGAAGTGGGCGGCAACCGGGAGATCCTGTCTGTTGTGGCGGAGCGGAGGTGCTCGACAAAGCGGTCCCCCAATCTGCGTCGGGTTTCACCGACTTAGAGGAGGCCGCACCGGGAGCAGCGGATGCAATATAAGACCCCAACAGATTCATAAGTGAAGCGTTGCCTCACCTGGAAGGACTGTTTGGGGCCCTGAATGGTGGTGAGATAGGAGGTGTAGCTCTTACACTTGCAGGGATAAGTGCTGGGTGGGAGATGTGGATCAGGGAGTCGCGGAGGGAACGATCCCTGTGGAAAGCAGAGAGGGGTAGAGAGGGAAAGATGTGCTTAGTGGTGGGGTCCTGTTGAAGGTGGTGGAAGTTGCAGAAGATAATGTGCTGGATCCGGAGGCTGGTGGGCTGGTAGGTGAGGACAAGGGGAACTCTGTCCCTGTTGTGGTGACGGGAGGATGGGATGAGGGCCAAAGTGCGGGAAATGGAGGAGAAATGATGTGAGGACATCATTTATATCGGCAGAAGGGAAACCACGATCCTTAAAGAAAGAGGAAATTAAATTAAATTAACCCCTCCCCGTCTCCATTAAATAGAACGGAAAGCCTCATCCTGGGAGCAGATGCAGCGGAGACGGAGGAACTGGGAATAGGGAATGGCATTTTTGCATGTGGCAGGGTGGGAAGAGGTATAGTCGAGGTAGTTACGAGAGTCAGTGGGCTTGTAGAAGATGTCAGTGGACAGTCTGTCTCCAGAGATCAACATGGGATCTGACAGGATTCAACAGGGGAGAGGCTAGTTTGATGTATTAACAGGTGTGAAGCAGAAACTCCCCTCCAACAGCTGCTTTCGACATCAGAATGCTGCTCAAACTCTTGCAAGACCGTTGACCATTCGGCTCATGGATCGAAACTAGCCCGACACATCCCAGCCCCGATTATCCACAGACCACGTGAGCGGCTATGGCACCGCCCCCTCCGCAGCATATGACCAATCATGCTCCTTCTCCGACTCGCCAAGAATTCAATCAACTCCAACCTTCGTGTGACACTGACGGGTATCCACCCCAACCAATCATAGTGCGGAATGCTGCCGGTTGTCCAATTGATCCAATGAGATGAAGGAATACGGAAGCGTAGGCTGTTCTGTTACGGGCAGACGGAGGAGTACCGTCGGTTGAGGGGTGATTGTGGGAGAAACTCTTTGTGAGGTAAATCGGTTGGTTGTGGCTGACAACTCTCGCTGCTGAACTGAGCGCGTCGTGTGGAGGGCTGTCTAGGTGTCTTCCTGGCTGAGTCGTGAGTTGGGACTAGGCCCCAGATTGGTGGCCGTTGAGGGAGCAGCTGAAATCTCATGGCCTCCATTGGTGGTACACTGAGGGGAGGGGAGCGGCGTGTCGTAGTTTGTCATGGGCTGGGCATCAGCGGGGGGACTTGTTTCACTGGTATCAGCCCAGCTTAATTTGAGGGGCCTCGGGTCCCGGAACGTGTGTGTGAGAGATCCGGGAACCTATGGCTGCCCTGCCCTTTGTCCTGATGTTGAATTATACAGATCAGTGATAATTAGTCGGATTCTGATTAAGCTATATTTCCATAGCCTTGTTGCTATTGTAGCAAGTGGAGTTGTTTATCTAGTTGAGTTTCCACCGTTGAATGTCAGAAGCATTTGCGAACTTCATGGCTCTTCTTTTCATGTCTTGATTGTAAGCTTGTTGACATGTGCCTGACAGACTTTCTGGGAGGTAAATACACACAGTTCTCTTTTTATCTAATTATTTTGAATTATAAACAGGCTGAAGCCACAAGAGACTCTCTTGCATTCTCAAGCAACAAGGTGTTGGAAGAGCTGTGGATCTGGCGGGAGGGAACTTAACAGCTGGACATTTTGTGTTGAGTTTCTGGACAGAAGGGAGATGGCCAGTATAAAGAAGAGAAATAACGGAGCAAGAGTGACCAAGTGATAAGTGGATCCCTTCTGTTGTTTCCACTTTTCCCTCCTTTATCTGCCTATCACACCTCACATATCACCTATTCCTTGCTAGCTCTTGATTGAGTTTTTGACAAGGTGATGAGAGATGGATGAAGCTAGAGCAGTCAGTGTTCTCTATATTGATTTTATTAAGGTGCTTGACAAAGTCTGTCATAAGAGGCTGATCCAGAAGATGAGAATGCATGAGGTCTGTGGTGAATTGGCTGTTTGGATTTGGAACTGGCTTGCGCATAGAAGACAGGGAAATGGTCAAATGGTTACTTGAGCTGAGATCTGTAATTAATGGTGTTCTGCAAGGATCTGTGCTGGAACCTCTGTTTGTAATGCATATAAATTACCTGGATGAAAATGTAAATTGATAAGTAAGTTTGTGCATGATACCAAGATTTGTGGAATTGTGGATAGTTTAGAAGTCTGGCAAAGAATACAGCACAATACAGATCAGTTGCAGATATGGACAGAAAAATGGCAGATGGCGTTTAACCCGTATAAATGTGAGGTGTCGCACTTGGTAAAGCAAATGCAAGGAGACAATACATTGTTAAGGGCAAGACCTTTAACAGTGTTGCTAAGTAGAGAGATCTTGGGATCCAAGTTCATAGCTCTTTGAAAGTGGCTACACAAGTCAATAACGTGGTTACGAAGGCCTATGGAATGCTTGCTTTTATTAGTCAAGGCATTGAGTTCTAAAGTCAGGAGGTTATGTTGCAACTTTATAAAACTCTGGTTCGGTCACCTCTAGTGTATGTACAAGTCGAGTTGCCCACGATAGGAAGGATGTTGAGGCTCTGGAGAGGGTGCAGAAGAGGCTCACCAGGTTGCAGCCTGGTTTAGAGGGCATGTGCTGTTATATTCATACTTTATTGATCCCGGGGAAAATTGGTTTTCATTACAGTTGCACCATAAATAATTAAATAGTATTAAAACCATAAATAGTTAAATAGTAATATGTAAATTATGCCAGGAAATAAGTCCAGGACCAGCCTATTGGCTTAGGGTGTCTGACCCTCCAAGGGAGGAGTTGTAAAGTTTAATGGCCAAAGGCAGGAATGACTTCCTATGATGCTCTGTGTTGCATCTCGGTGGAATGAGTCTCTGGCTGAATGTTCTCCTGTGCCCAACCAGTACATTATGTAGTGGATGGGAGACATTGTCCAAGATGGCATGCAACTTGGACAGCATCCTCTTTTCAGACACCACCATCAGAGAGTCATGAGAGGCTGGGCAAATTTGGGTTGTTTTCTCTGGAGCAGCAGAGACTGAGGGGAGATGTGACAGATTTATAAGATTGAGAGGGGTAGATAGAATAGATGGGGTATAGCGTTTTCCCAGGTTAGGAAGTTATAATACCAGAGGGTTTACATTGAAGTGAGAGGGGGTAGGTTGAAAGGGGATGCGAGGAGTAAGTTTTTTACTCTGAGAATGGTGGATGCTTGGAATGTGCTCCCTGTCGGTGGTGGAGGCAAATGCATTAGAGGTTTTTAAGAGACATTTAGATAGGCACATGAAAATAAGGAGACGGAGAAATATGGACATTGTGTATGTAGGAGGGATTAGTTTTTGGGGTTTTTTGATTTACTTTTTAGGTGGTTTGGCACAGCATTGTGAGCTGAAAGGCCTGTTCCTGTGCTGTACTGAATTGAATTGGCTTTATTCACATACATGAGGGGTAAAGATCTTTACGTTATGTCTCCATCTAAATGTGCAGTCATAGTCATTTATAATAAATAGAACAGTCAGTGTAATATAGAGTACACTCAAGTCAGCATGAGTTCATCAGTCTCTTGGCCTGGTGGAAGAAGCTGTCCCGGAGCCTGTTGGTCCTGGCTTTTATGTTGCGGTACCACTTCCTGGATGGCAGCAGCTGGAATAGATTGTGGTTGGGGTGACACGGGTCCCCAATCATCCTGTGGGCCTTTTTTACACACCTGTCTTTGTAAATGTCCTGAATCATGGGAAGTTCACAACTGCAGATGTGCTGGGCTGTCTGCCCCACTCTCTGCAGAGTTCTGCAATTGAGGGAAGTACAGTTCCCATACCAGGCAGTGATGCAGCCAGTCAGGATGCTCTCAATTGTGTCCCTGTAGAAAGTTCTTAGGTTTTGGGGGCCCATACCAAACTTCCACAACCGTCTGAGCTGACAGAGGTGTTCCCTCACTGGCTATTTTCCTTCTGTCTTTTAGTTGAGATGAAGTGTCTCAAGCTGAAATATCAACTGTCCATTTCCCTCCACAGATGCTTCTGTCATCTTGGTGTTGCATGAAGGGTGTTAGTTATTTCTGGTACAGGTGTCCCCCGCTTTTCGAACGTTTGCTTTATGGAACTTCACTGTTATGAAAGACCTACATTAGTTACCTGTTTTCGCTAACAGAAGGTGTTTACACTGTTAGAAAAAAAGGCAGCGCGCAAAAAAAAAGCAGCGTGCGCCCCAAGCAGCCGCTCTCCCCCTGATTCGGAACGGCATTCTCACCGGCATTGCTTAAACACGTGCCTGTGAGCAGCCGTTAGCAAGATAAGTTCTAAGGTATCGGGTGAAAGAGCTCGTAAGTGTGTTACGCTTAGTGTAAAACTAGAGATAATTAAGCGTTTCGATCGTGGTGAGCAAAGTAAGGACAACGTGAGTTTGGCTTGTGGAAGTTGACGAAGATGATGTTGAAGAGGTTTTGGCATCTCATGACCAAGAACTGATAGATGAAGAGCTGATGCAGTTGGAAGAGGAAAGGATAACAATCAAAACCAAATGCAGTAGCGAATGAACCGAAAGTGAAGTCGTCCAGGAACTGAACGTGAAGCAGCTGCGTGAGATTTTCGCTGCAATGATAAAGTATGATTTTAATTTTGAAAGGGTACATCAGTTTAGGATATATTTGCAGGATGGTTTGAGTGCTTACAAAGAACTGTATGATCTAAAAATGCGCGAGGCTAAGCAGTCAAGCAAGCCTTCCACATCAGCCACAGCAGACGACGAACCTCGACCTTCGACATTGAGGCAGGCAAACAAAGAAGAAGATGACCTGCCTGCCCTGATGGAAACAGATGACATTCCGGTCTCCCACCACCCCAACCCCTGGGCCGTGGACAGATACTAAGTCGCCAAGAATGAAGCGGTGGCCGGGACGCACCCAGCACATCTTTAAGAAAAAAAGCCAAAATAAACAAGCTAATTAATTAGGTGCCGCCTGGCACGTAAATGTCGGCCCAGATCAGAGGCGACACAATCGGCAATCGCCTCTGATCTGGGCCAACATTTGCGTGCCAGGTGGCACCTAATTAATTAGCTTGTTTATTTCGGCTTTTTTCTTAAAGCTGTGTTGGGTGTGTCCCGGCTCCCGCTGATTCTCTGTGGTAATGTATCGGTCCGCAGCCCGGGGGTTGGGGTGGTGGGACACTGGGGTGTTATCTCATCATCGTCTGTTTCCATCAGGGCAGGCAGGTCATCTTCTTCTATGTCTGCCTGCCTTGATGTCAAAGGTCGAGGTTCATCATCTGCTGTGGCTGATGTGGAAGGCTTGAAAAACAACAATATGCTTGCCTGCTTAGCCTTGCGCATTTTTCTATCATACAGTTCTTTGTAAGCACTCAAACCATCTTGCAAATATGCCCTAAACCTACGTACCCTTTCAAAATTAAAGTCGTACTTTTCTGCAATCAATGCAGCGAAAATCTCATGCAGTTGCTTCACGTTGTGTTCCTGGACAACTTCACCTTTGGTCTGTTTGCTACTGCATTTGGTTTTGATTGTTATCCTCTCCTCTTCCAATTGCATCAGCTCTTCACCTATCAGTTCTTGGTCATGGGATGCCAAAACCTCTTCAACATTATCTTCGTCAACCTCCACAAGCCAAACTCACTTTGTCCTTACTTCGTTCACCACGATCGAAAAACTTAATTATGTCTAGTTTTAAGCTAAGTGTAACACCCTTATGAGCTCTTTCAGGCTTTCCTGATACGTTAGAACTCATATTGCTAACGGCTGCTCACAGGCACGTGCTTAAGCAATGCCGGCTAGATTGCAGTTCCGGGGGAGGAGCTTGGCTGTTCGGGTCGCGCGCTGCCTTTTTTCATATCAGTAAAAACACCTTCTGTTAGCGAAAACAGGTAACTAATGTAAGTCTTTCGTAACAGCGAGGTTTCATAAGGCGAACGTTCGAAAAGCGGGGGACACCTGTACTGGGCTGTCAAATGCTTGGCTCAGATGTGGGGTCTTGACTTGAAATGTTGACCATCGGTTTCCTTCCACCGGTCCTGTACTGTTAGACCTGTTGGGTACCGTCAGTAGCTTTTTGCTCTTAGTTTGTCAGTTGTCTGTGGATTATTGTGAACTAAACAAATAGGTTGTCTTTGTGAATAAAGTTAGTTACATTTACTATTCTAAAAGAGTAAGTTGGTTTTTTTGTTTAAACAAAAATGGAGCTTTTTCTCCATTTTCTTCAGTTTTCTTGAGTTTCTTCACTCAATTTTCTTCAGTTGTATATTTTTCTGAATATGGCTGTATTGTCCATCCTTAATTGCCTTTGAAGGTGGTGAGGCAACTGCGTGAACCGTGGTGATCCTATAATAGTTGCCAAATTTTTTTCTGTGTGTTGTTTCTGGGTCTTGATGGCATTGGCTTCCAGTTCATTCCTTTGCCAGATACAGACTGTTAAGCAAAGTACTGGCCAGCCAGACACAGTAATACTGACAACACACAAAATGCTGGAAGAACTCAGCAGGCCAGGCAACACCTATGGGGGGAGAAAAGTACAGTCCACGTTTCGGGCTGAAACCCTTTGGCAGGACAGGAGAAAAGAAGGTGGCGGGATGGGAGAAAGAAACACCGGGTGATAGGTAAAACTTGGAGGGGGAGGGATTTAGTAAAGAGCTGGGAAGTTGATTGGTGAAAGAGACAGAAGGCCATGGAAGAAGGGAAAAGGAGGGAGAAGCCCCAGAGTGGGTGATGGTCAGACAAGGAGATGGGAAATGGTGAAGGAATGGGGGGGATGGTGGGGGAGGCATTACCAGAAGTTTGAGAAATTGATGTTTATGCCATCAGATTGTATTTAAAATTTGTTTCTCGCTTCTTAAATGGATGTCCTATTGTTTTTGATGACCTCATCATTGGTAAAAGTTTTTCTCAACTCTATCTATGCCTCTTATCTTGTATTCTTCTATCAGATTATCCCTCAACCATCTCCACTTAGGGAAAACAAGCCCAGCCTATCCAGTGTGTCTCCATTATGCATGTCTTCCAATCCAGGTGAACCTCCTCTGCACTTGCAATCATGACCTTCCTACTGTGCAACGCTGTGTTCTATCTGTGTTTTGTGAAGTTGTAACATACTAATTAACTGTTATTTTCAATATGCCAACTAATGAAGGCATGTGCCATTTGACCTATGGTGCACTTTTTGGAAACTTTGCCTTTGAACTTTAATATGTCTCTGTTTAATGATATTCCTTAGTGTTCGACTTTGCCACGTATGTAGACCCCTATTTGACTTATCAATTTATTTGTTGATTTAAATTCCGCCTGCTAACACTCTGCCCAACTTTCCATCCGATTGATAGCCTGTCGTTGCCTTTGACAATCTTCCTTGCTATTCACAACAATTTTAATGGGCAGACTTGTGTGTTTACATCCAAGTTATTAACATATCTGAAGTGCTATACACTACTGGTCAGTCTTTCCATCCAGGGTCAGACTTTAGGCAGGGCTAGGCTGGGCTGCAGACCAGGAGCCAGAGCTGCAGAGGGGCCCAAAATATGTAGCTATCATCATGGCGGACAAAAAAAAATACGAGAGTGGAGCACAGAAAAGAAAAAAGAAACAAGAAAAAGAGGACCATGAGAAAGAAGCATTTAAAAAGTCATTGAAATTGACAGAATTTTTTAAACCTGTTCTCGATGATGCAGCAGTACTATCGCTCTTGTCACAGTCTGAGACCAGTGGACAAATGGAGACTTGTTCAACAGCTAGTGCTAGCACCAGCGTTAGCACAGGACCACCGTCCTTGCCACAGTTAGCAGCTAACGTTGAAGAGGCAGAGAGCATGACCTTGGGATTCCTGACCACAGAGGCCTCTGACCAACCAGGTCAGGCCGCCATTAATGTTAACGTTACCGCTACTGAGGATCCTTATAGCACTGATCCTGCTTGCTGGGGAAAGGAAACGTTAGATGATTCAGTCCGAGCATACTGGGCTAAGAAAGGGCCGGAGTGCTGCCAGAATAAGGATGTGTATATCAAAGCTTTGGAACGAGTATACATACAGCAGAGACGTTTTTTCTCCAAATTTCACTTCAAACGCAAGCTTGTAAATGGTGAGTACATATCAAGGCAATGGCTCTTATATTCCCCTTCCACCAGCTGTGTGTTTTGTTTTGCATGCTGCATCTTCAGTGATGGTAACTGTCAGTCCATCTTCGAAACTGGCTTTTGCGACTGGAAACATGCCGCTGAGCGCATGGGAGAGCATGAAAATAGCGAACACCACAGGAAATCGATACTGACCTATGTTACACTAGCGTCTGAGAGCGGAAGAATAGATACAGAACTGCAAAAACAGTTCGAATCAGAGTATGTCTACTGGACGAAGTCTGACATATTGAGAAGAGTGGTGGCGGTTGTGAAGTTTTTGGTCGAGAGGGAACTGGCTATCTGAGGTTCCAGTGACATATTTGGCAGGCCTGATAATGGCAACTACATGGGCATTCAAGAGGTAATAAGTTAGTTTGACCCATTTTTGAAGGCGCATATACAGAAATTTGGAAATGCAGGATCAGGTACCCCTTCATATCTTTCACCTAAAACATGTGAGGAGTTTCTTGAGCTCATGAGCGATCGAGTTCTGTCAGAGATCATCAGTGAAGTCAAAATGGCCAAATACTTTTCTATTAGCATCGATTCAAGCACAGATGTTGCACACGTAGATCAGCTCACATTCATTTTACATTATGTGTCAACTGATGGAAACATTCAGGAGTGATTCTTACGATTTTTACCCGTTGAGAGCCACACAGGGGAGGCTTTATGTGAGTCTGCGCTCAAAGTTTTGGGAGAGATGAATATTGACGTAAGCAACTGCAGGGGGCAGTGCTATGACAATGCTGCAAATAAGGCCGGTGCATACAAAGGCTTACAATCTTGCATCAAGGAAATCAATCCACTTGCTGAGTGGGTTCCATGTGCAGCGCACACATTGAATCTCATTGGAATCAACAGTGTCAACTGTTGTGTTGAAACAGATGATTTTTTTCAGCTTCGTGCAGAAAGTGTTCAACTTCTGCTCCAAGTCAACTTCTAGGTAGAAGGTGGTGACCGCAGGACTTCATCTAATGTGAACAAACGCATTGAAACTCTGAAGTCTCTCTCTAATGCTAGATGGGCTGCACATGCAGAAGCCACACAGGCATTGTGCCAATATTCAAGAGTTGTTAAAGAGCATTGTAGATGACATTAATCAGAATGTGGCAACTAGAAATGAAGCAAGGTCTCTATACAAAAAAATGGACAAGCTTGAGACAGCTTTTCTGAGCAAATTGTGGCATTGCATTCTTCAGTGCTTTGAAAGTGCAAGTGTTGCATTGCAAGTTGTAAATCTAGACCTGTAATGCGGTGGATTTGATGAGATCACTACGGGGATACATAGCAAGCTTTCGTGATCAATTTGATGCTTTTGAGACCCAAGCTAAAACAATGTCTCCAACAGTCTCACAAGTGTACAAAGAAGCCACCCAATGAAAAAGAAAACGTAAAGCCATAACATTTGATGTTGGCTTGTCAGCCAGAGAAAAATTCTCAGCTACTGTTTTTTTTGGTCGTGATTACTTGCAGATTTACATCATATCATGACCTTAACAGCACATTTGGCATCCTAAACAATATCCCTTCTCTGTCTGTACAAGATCTGCGCAAGAGAGCATCTGATCTCCAAAGCAGATATTCAGCTGACCTGGACTTGGACTTTGTGGAGGAGGTTGTCCATTTCAGGGAAGTTGTAAGTGGCAAAGATATTTCATCCGCAACAGAGCTTTTATGCTTCCTCAGAGAGAAAAAAAACCTTGCAGGTCATCTTCCCAAATGTAAGCATTGCTTTGAGGCTTTACCTGACTCTCCCTGTCACAAATGCAAGTGGTGAGCCATCTTTCTCCAAGCTCAAGCTAGTAAAGAATAGGCTCAGATCCACAAAGGGACAGGACAGGCTGAATCATCTTACTCTGATGTCACTTGAAACTGATCTTGTTCGGAAACTGGATTTTAGTGATCTGATCAAGGACTTTGCTACGAAGAAATCCAGAACTGGGCTTTAATTTCGAAAAACAAACATCTGACTTTGTAAATATCCAGGCTTGTGTGTCAGTGCTGTTTCTGTTTTCTTGGCAATAGGCTAACAGTTGACTGTTTACAAACCTAGTAAGTAATAAGTAGTCTTTACTCTGCAAACCACACAGCACAGCAATAAGTTAGTATGTGCTAGATCTCATTTTTCGAAAAGATTGTTGGAATATTGTCAAGTTTCCTAGTTTGCCATAGTGCCATCTTTCTTGGCCTTTTTGTCTCTCATTTTCATTTTACTTTCTCAGAACATACGGTTGAGGAAAAATACCTAGATAAAAATGCTTTGGCATTGTTAGAGAAATAAGGCCTATGGTATGTGCAGCAATAGCTAAGTAAAGATTTAAGATTGGGTACATCATACTTCGTCTCCCTCATAACTTTACTAAGACAACTAAGCCTAGGTCAATTTTTGAGTGCTTTAGATGCTGTCCTTCAATGTAAGAATCTGCATTACTTTCTGTCCTCCCTGTCAAGGCCTGTAAGTTTATAGCCTACGTATTGTACTAAACCAATGTCTTGGTCTACAGCTTTGATAGTTAGACCAATACGACCTTTGCTCTTTCCGTACAGCCCTGAAAGGAATCATTAAATATTCCCATTCAGGACTACAGCTGAAATCCACAGTTGCAGCCATGGGTACATCAGATGTTTAAAAATTGTTTCGACCCTCAAAATCTGTGTACCCTGGACTGCAGACATAGGTTGTGAATGTATTTTCCCTAAAGGGAAAAAGGAAATGTGGAAAATGTGCTGGGTTGCAAATAAGATTGAAATGCAAGACCCCCACTTCCTACCATCTTGCTAATGAAAATAGTCTCTGGAAAATAAAATTTGAGACCTTGAAGCAACATTGCAGTACCAGAGGGACATCAGGAGCTGTTGTGTACTTTTCTTCACAGAAATTTTTCGTCTCTACGAGCCCTTGGTATTACAGGAAAGATTCCAGCATGGATAAAACAGTGGCTGGTTGGCAAGAGGCAAAGAGTGGGAATAAAAGGATCCTTTTCTGTCTGGCTGCTGGTGACTAGTGTGTTAGGACTGATTCTTTTTATGTTAAGTGCCAATGATTTGGATGATGGCATTGATGGCTTTGTTGCAGTTTGCAGACTATATGAAGATGGGTGGAAGGGCAGGTAGTTTTGAAGTAGAGGCTACAGAAGGACTTAGACAGATTAGAAAAATGGGCAAAGAAATGGCAGATGGAATACAGTGTTGGGAAGTGTATGGTCATGCACTTTGGTAGAAGAAAGGAAAATGACTGTTTTCTAAATGGAGAGAAATACAAAAACTGAAGTACAAAGGCCAGGATTCCCTAAAGGTTAATTTGCAAGTTGAGTCTGGTGAGGAAGGCAAATGCAATGATAACATTTATTTAAGTAAAACTAGAATATAAAAGCAAAGATGTAATGTTGAAACTTTATAAAGCAATGGTGACACCTCACTGGGTGTATTGAGAGCAGGTTTGGGCCCCTTATATTAGAATGTGTTGAAACTGAAGAAGGTTCAAAGATTCACAAAAACTATTCTGGGATTGAAAGGCTCTTTGCCTGTATTCACTGGAATTAAGAATAATGAGGGGTGACCTAATTGAAATCTATCAAATGGTGAAAGCCCTTGATAGAGTGGGTGTGGGGAGGATGTTTCCTGTGGTGGGAGAGTCTAAGATGAGGCCACAGCCTCAGAATAGAGGGGCGTCCTTTTAGAATGGAGTTGAGGAGGAATTTCTTTAGCCAGAGAGTAGGGAGCACGTGGCCAAATGGTTAAGGCATTGGACTAGCGACCTGAAGGTCGTGAGTTCGAGCCTCAGCCGAGGGAACGTGTTGTGTCCTTGAGTAAGGCACTTAATCACACATTGCTCTGCGACAACACTGGTGCCAAGCTGTATGGGTCCTAATGCCCTTCCCTTGGGCAACATTGGTGTCGTGGAGAGGGGAGACTTGCAGCATGGGCAACTGCTGGTCTTCCATACAACCTTGCCCAGGCTTGCGCGCTGGAGAGTGAAGATTTTCCAGGCGCAGGTCCATGGTCTGGCAAGACTAACGGATGCCTTAAAAGTGAATCTGTAGAATTCTTTGCTACAGACAACTATGGAGGTCCAGCCTTTATGTATATTTAAGGCAGAGGCTGATAGATTCTTTATTGGTCAGGACATGAAGGGATATGGGGCGAATGCAGGAGTTTGGGTCTGAGGAAAATTGGATCAGCCTTGATGAAATGGCAGAGCAGACTTGATGGGCCAATTGCTCCAATTCTGCTCCTATATTTTGTAGTCTTGTGGAAACTTGGCTCACCCCTCCCATTTCAGATGCAGCACTGGAGCCTGAGGGCTTCACCATCCACTATATGGACAGGACAGTGGAGTCTCTTAAAGGTAAAGGAGACAGTGTGCTTCACGATAAACTCATCATGGTGCACAGACGTAGTGATTTTGTCTCGATCCTGCTCACCCGACCTGGCAGTCAAGTGAATTCCATTTTGTCTTCTGGGGGAGTTTCCACCATTATCCTGGTAGGAGTGTACATTCTACCCCTGCCAATGTCAGGCAGGCACTGGAGGAACTGAACATGATGATCAGCAGTAACAAACACTGCACTCTGAAGCCTTTCCAATCCTTGCAGGGACTTTCAACCAGACAAGCTTGAAGTCTGACCAACTACCACCAGTGGAACTGGAGTAGCCAACGTACTTGACTACTGTTAAACCACCATCAAGAATGTTTACCGTGCCATTCTACACCTGCATTTGGACAAGTCTGATTACCTGGCTGTACTACTTCTCCCAGCATACAGCGAGAAACTGAGGACTGCAGTACCTGTGGTGAGGACGGTGAAAGTGTGGGCAAGGGAGGTGGAGGAGCATTTAAAGGACTGCTTTGAATCGGTGGACTGTACAATGTTCAGGAATTCATCTTTGAATCTGAATATGCCACATTTGTCACTGACTTCATTAGTACCTGTGTGGACGATTGTGTGCCTTCGAGAGCATAACGGATATACCCAAACTAAAAGCTGTGGATGAATAAGGAGATTTGCAGTCTGCAGGCTTGTGGCGTTCAAGACTAGTGATCCAGAACTAAACAAGAAGTCCAGGTACAAACTTATGAAAGATTCTTCTAAGAGTAAGAAGAAACAATTCTGATTGAAGTTGGAGACTGAATCACTTGCAAGTCAGCACTGACATAGTTTGCAGACCACTACTTTCTACAAGGCATAACCTAACATCATGAATGGCTATAATGCTTTACTCTCAGATAAGCTGAACACCTTTTGTGCATGCTTTGAAGGGAAGAATAAAACTACAACTGTACAAATTCCTACAGCATCTTGCAACCCTGCAATCTGTCTCAGGGGCTGACGTCAGAACAGCTTTCAAGTGGGTGAACCCTTGCAAGGCATTAGGCCCCAATGGTGTATTTGGTAGGGCACTGAAAACCTGTGCAAACTGGGAGTGTTAAAGGACATTTTCAACTTCTTTTTGCTGTCAGAGGTTCCCATCTGCTTCAAATCCTTCCAATGCCCAGGAAGAGCAGGGTAAGCTGCATGAACAACTATCAGCCAGTTGCACTGCCGTCACTGAAGTGCTTTGAGAGGTTGGTCATGACCAGTGTAAATACCTGTCTAAGCAAGGACCTGAACCTGCTGCAGTTTGCTGATGGGCAAAATAGGTTTACAGCAGATGCAATCTCACTGGCTCTCCGCTCTGCCTTTGACCACCCAAACAACAGTAATATGTACCTCTGACTGCTGTTTATTGATTACAACTCAATGTTCAACACAATACCTCAGTACTAATTAACAAGCTTCAAAACCTGGGCCTCTGTACCTCCCACTCCAGCTTGACTCCCTCATCAAGAGACCAGTCAGTGAGGATTGGAAATAACATGTCCTCGCTGACAATCAACACCAGGTTAAGCACACTCAAGGATGTGTGATTTTCCCACTGCTCTATTCTCTCTACACCCATTACTGTGTGGCTAGGCACAACTCAGATGCCATGGATATATTTTCTAATGACACAATTGTTGGCAGAATATCAGATGGTGCTGAGGTGATGTACAGGAGTGAGTTAAAGTAAATTTCTTATGGAAGTACATTTTTCAGCATGTACAACCCTGAGATTAATTTCCTTTTGTTAATAAAAGAAACAACAAAAAAACCAATCAATATTAATAAGTAAGCAATAAATATCGAGGACATGAAATATTGAGTTCTTGATGGCGAGAACAGAGGTTTTGGGAGCAGTTCAGTGTTGGTGTGAGTGAAGTTGCATGAAGTGAAGTTACTCCCTTAGGTTCAAGAGCCTGATAGTTGAACTGTTCCTGAACCTGGTGGCATGTGTCCTGAGGCTGCTGTACCTCCTTCCTCATGGCAGCAGTGAGAAGAGAACATGGCCTGGATACTGGAGGTCTCTGATGATGGATGCTGCTTTCCTGCGACAGCAGTCCACATTCAAGTCTGCTGTTGAAGTGCAGCAGCTCAGTGGCTTTAATTGTGGACTGGGCTGTATCCACGACTTTTCATAGACTTTTCCATTCCTAAGTATTGGTGTTTCCGTTCTAGGCTGTGGTGCGGCTAGTCACAGTATTCTCCACTGCACCAGAGATGTTTATCAAAGTTTTAGATGACATGCCGAATCTTGCAAACTTTTTAAAAGGTAGAGGTGCTTCTGTGCTTTCTTTATAATGGCACTTGCTTGCTGGACCTAGAAAACATCTTCTGAAATGATAACATCAAGGAATTTAAAGCTGCTGCCCCTTTCCACCTCTGATTCCCTGATGAGGACTGGCTCATGGACTTCTGGTTTTCTCCTGAAGTTGATAATCAGCTCCTTGGTCTTGATATTGAGTGAGTAGATGTGGCAACAGTCAGCCAAATTGTTCATCTCCTTCACCACCTTCGATTTGGCTAAGAACAGCAGTCTTGAATATGCCATTGGAGCTTTGCTTTTCCTCAGTCACAAGTATAAAGCGAGTGGAGCGGAGGGCTAAACATATAGCCATCAACACACGTGCACAAGGCTATTGTGGAGGAGATGTTGCCAATCCAGACTGACTGGGGTCTGCAAGTGAGGAGATCAAGGATCCAAGTGCACAAGGAGGTATTAAGGCCAATGTCTTAGAGCTTAGTTTTGAGGGGATAATTGTATTAAATGCCAAGCTGTAATTAACGGAAAGCATCCTGAAGCATCTTCACTGTCCAGATGTCCCAGGGTTAAGTGAAGAGCCAAAAAAAAAGGCATTTGCGGTTGACCTGTTGTGATGGTAGGCAAATTTCAGCAGTTTCAAGTCTCTCTTTGGGCGGAGTTGATGCTTTCATCACCAACCTCTCAAAGCATTCAGTCGATCTAAGTGTTACTGAATGATGGTCATTGGAGCAGGTTACCATGTGCTTCTTAAGCAAAGGTAATAATTGAAGCCTGCTTGAAAAAGGTGGGTACCTCACTCACTGCTGATGCAAGAGGCTAAAGATATCAGTGAATACTCCAGCTATTTGATCAGTACAGTCTTCAGTACTCGACCAGGTAGCGTGTCTGGGCCAGATGCTTTCTGTGGGTTCACCCTCCTGAAGAAGCTGTCACAGCAGCATGAGGGACTGAAATCACTGGGTCATTGGGGCTGTGGGAGTTCATGACGATGCCTCTGTGTTTTGATGGTCAAAGGGAGCCTTAAAGGCATCGAGCTCACCTGGGAGTGAAACATTGTCAGCTCACACTTGGTCATCACCATTCAACCAGTTGATGAACGCTGTCACAACCTTGCACTCAAGTATCTGTAAGACCAAGAAATTGATTGTGGATTTCAGGATGGTAAGGTCAAGGAAATACGCACCAGTCCACATTGAGGGATC
Source organism: Mobula birostris (assembly GCF_030028105.1). Lineage (NCBI taxonomy): Eukaryota > Metazoa > Chordata > Chondrichthyes > Myliobatiformes > Myliobatidae > Mobula > Mobula birostris. The sequence continues at coordinate 97,680,080 of NC_092375.1, forward strand.
AACAGTGGAAAGGGTGAACAATTTCAAATTCCTGGGTGACGGCATCTCTGTAGATCCATCCTGGGCCCAGCACATTGATGCAATTACTAAGAAAGCATGGCAGCAGCTGTATTTCATGAGGAGTTTGTGGAGATTTGGTGTCTCACCAAAGACTCAAGTTTTTACCGATGTACCATGGGGAGCATTCTAACTGGTTGCACCACCATCTTGTATGAAGGGGCCACTGCACAAGATTGGAAAAAGTTGCAGAAGGGTGCAACAGAGCCAGCTCCATCATAGGTTCTAGTCTCCTCAGCATTAAGGACATCTTCAAAAGACAGTACTCATCATGAAGGACCCAATATATGCCGCCTTCTCATTGCTGCCATCAGGAAGGAGGTACAGGAGCCTGGAGAGACCATCAATGTTTGAGGAACACCTTCCCCTCCACCATTGGGCAATGAATCAACGCATGATTACTACCTCAAACACGAGGAATTCTGCAGCTGCTGGAAATTCAAGCAACACACATCAAAGTTACTGCTGAATGCAGCAGGCCAGGCAGCATCTCTAGGAAGAGGTACAGTCGACGTTTCGGGCTGAGACCCTTCGTCAGGACTAACTGAAAGAAGAGCTAGTAAGAGATTTGAAAGGGGGAGGGGGAGATCCAAAATGATAGGAGAAGACAGGAGGGGGAGGGATGGAGCCAAGAGCTGGACAGTTGATTGGCAAAAGGGATATGAGAGGATCATGGGACAGGAGGCCCAGGGAGAAAGAAAAGGGAGAGGGAGGAAAACCCAGAGGATGGGCAAGGGGTATAGTGAGAGGGACAGAGGAAGAAAAAGGAGAGAGAGAAAAAGAATGTATAAAAATAAATAATGGATGGGGTATGAGGGGGAGGTGGGTCATGCCCCCCATCCCTCCCCACTGATCTCCCTCCTGGCACTTATCCGTGTAAGCGGAACAAGTGCTACACATGCCCTTACACTTCCTCCCTTACTACCATTCAGGGCCCCAGACAGTCCTTCCAGTTGAGGCGACACTTCACCTGTGAGTCGGCTGGGGTGATATACTGCGTCCGGTGCTCTCGACGTGGCCTTCTATATATTGGCGAGACCTGACGCAGACTGGGAGATCGTTTTGCTGAACACCTACGCTCTGTCCGCCAGAGAAAGCAGGAGCTCCCAGTGGCCACACATTTTAATTCCACGTCCCATTCCCATTCTGATATGTCTATCCACGGCCTCCTCTACTGTAAAGATGAAGCCACACTCAGGTTGGCGGAACAACACCTTATATTCCGTCTGGGTAGCCTCCAAACTGATGGCATGAACATTGACTTCTCAAACTTCTGCTAATGCCCCACCTCCCCCTTGTACCCCATCCGTTATTTATTTATATACACACATTCTTTTTCTTTTTCTTTCCCTTTCTCCCTCTGTCCCTCTCACTGTACCCCTTGCCCATCCTCTGGGTTTTTTTCCCCCTCTCCTTTTTCTTTCTCCCTAGGCCTCCCGTCCCATGATCCTCTCATATCCCTTTTGCCAATCAACTGTCCAGCTCTTGGCTCCACTCCTCCCCCTCCTGTCTTCTATCATTTTGGATCTCCCCCTCCCCCTCCACTTTCAAATCTCTTACTAGCTCTTCTTTCAGTTAGTCCTGATGAAGGGTCTCGGCCCGAAACGTCGACTGTACCTCTTCCTAGAGATGCTGCCTGGCCTGCTGCGTTCACCAGCAACTTTGAGATGATTACTACCTCACTTGCTTTCTTTTTGCACTACTTTTTAAATTTAATTTCTTAATATATTTCTTATTGTAATAAGAGTAGAGTTCAGGATCATCTACTTTTGAGTCTATGAACTTGACCATTCTTTTGGATATTGAGAAAGAATGTAATGCTTGAAATGTGGTCTGATTGTGTTGATTTAGTTTCTTATACTAGCTCCTTTGTAGAAAATGAAATGGTGTTATTTGGTGACTGAAGTCCTGTGAGAACTTCAAAGTTTCTGCTGTGAATTCTGATCCATTGTTTGTGATGCCATGTCTACTAAAATCACCTTCGACCATGCAGATGTTTGCCAACAAAAATGTTTTCAGATCTTTATCAGAAATGTTTGGGGGAAGAAAAATCATTGAATGCATCATTCCAGTTAGGTGAAACGCCTCTCATCTAAGTTTTATCCACGACTTGATGAGAAGGGGCATTTTCTATGCTTTCCTTTTCAGAAATTTAGAAGTCTTGTACAGCAACTTTGCAAATACTGCCTAATCTCCCTGTTCATCTTGGCAAATATGTGATTTTGCTTGTATTGCAAAGGCAATACTTATTCCCAGATGTGAGGATTAGTTGGATTACATCACCTTGCTGATACACTGGCATACATCAAAGATATGTCTTTAGCCCACTGCTGTACTCTCTATACCCATGACTGTATGGCTAGGCACTGCTCAAGTGCCATCTATAAGTTTGCTTTTTCTTGCAACTATATATCAATAGTAGGGGTATAGAGGGCTATGCTCCTGGTAGAGGTGGATGAGAGTAGGCAGTTTAAATTGTTTTAGCATGGACTAGGTGGGCTAAAGGGCCTATTTCTGTGTTGTATTTCTGAGTTTTTGTCTTATTCCTTAATACCGATGAGTTGTTCAAGGGGCAGGCTTGAATAATTTCATGTTTTCTGATTCAAAGCTGTGGAAGTTTCAACAAACTACAGCCAGTTCAATGATTCACCTAAATTATGCGGCCTACAAGCTTTTGCAATTAAGTTCGAAATCTCATAAGATGCAAGTAAACCTTTATCTTACCTGCTTTTTCACTAAACATTTGCTTTACTGTTGGTCTTGATTTAAAAATTATCAGGTAGTTTTTTTGAAGTAAATCAGTGTCGTGTTGGTCTTGTCCTTGTACACTGTCTCCAAGTTCTTCAGCTTACATGGCCGCATGCTTTCATTTGAAGATGTGGTCATACAAATTAGACATAGTGGTATCCTTTTGTCTGTGAGGATGGAATAAGATCATGGTTAAGATACTCAATGCATGTGTATGTATGTATATACAATGGCATGCAAAGGTTTGGGCACCCCTGGTCAAAATTTCTGTTACTGTGAATAGCTAAGCAAGTAAAAGATGAACTGATTTCCAAAAGGCAAAGTTAAAGATGACACATCTCTTTAATATTTTAAGCAAGAAAATTTTTATTTCCATCTTTTACAGTTTCAAAATAACAAAAAAGGAAAAGGGCTTGAAGCACACCCTGCATGGCAGTACTTAGTAACACCCTCTTTGGCAAGTATCACAGCTTATAAATGCTTTTTGTAGCCAGCTAAGAGTCTTTCAATTCTTGTTTGGGGGATTTTCGCTCATTCTTCCTTGCAAAAGGCTTCCAGTTCTGTGAGATTCTTGGGCCATCTTGCATGCGCTGCTCTTTTGAGGTCTAAATACAGATTCGATGATGTTTAGGTCAGATGATGTAAAGGCCATGGCAAAACCTTCAGCTTGCGCCTCTTGAGATAGTCCATTGTGGATTGAGGTGTGTTGAGGCTCATCATCCTGTTGTAGAAGCCATCCTCTTTTTCATCTTTGGCTTTTTTTTAAACAAAGTAAATGGCAGGATACTTGTGGAGGAGCAGAGGGATCTGAGGATACATGTCCACAGATCACTGAAAGTTGCCTCACAGGTAGATAGGGTAGTTAAGAAAGCTTATGGGGTGTTAGCTTTCATAAGTCGAGGGATAGAGTTTAAGAGTCGCGATGTAATGATGCAGTTCTATAAAACTCTGGTTAGACCACACTTGGGTACTGGGTCTAGTTCTGGTCGCCTCACTATCGAAAGGATGTGGAAGCATTGGAAAGGGTACAGAGGAGGTTTACCAGGATGCTGCCTGGTTTAGAGAGTATGGATTATGATCAGAAATTAAGGGAGCTAGGGCTTTACTCTTTGGAGAGAAGGAGGATGAGAGGAGACATGATAGAGGTATACAAGATATTAAGAGGAGTAGATAGGAGTGGATAGCCAGCGCCTCTTCCCCAGGGCACCACTGCTCAATACAAGTGGACATGGTTTTAAGATAAGGGGTGGGAAGTTCAAGGGGGATATTAGAGGAAGTTTTTTTAACTCAGAGTGGTTGGTGCGTGGAATACACTGCCTGAGTCAGTGGTAGAGACAGATACACTAGTGCAATTTAAGAGACTGCTAGACAGGTTCTATTTAAAAGGTTCAAAGGAACATCTAAACAAGCCTGATGCATTTTGGAAACAAGTCCTGTGGACTGATGAAGTTAAAATAGAACTTTTTGGCTGCTATGGGCAAAGGTATGTTTGGAGAAAAAAGGTTGCAGAATTTCATGTAAAGAACCCCTGTCCAACTGTTAAACATGGGGGTGGAGCGATCATGCTTTGGGCTTGTGTTGCAGCCAGTGGCACGGGGGACATTTACTGGTAGAGGGAAGAATGAATTCTATTAAATACCAGCAAATTCTGGAAGCAAACATCACACTGTCTGTAAAAAAGCTGAAGACACAATGGACTACCTCAAGAGACGCAAGCTGAAGGTTTTGCCATGGCCCTCACAGTGCCCCGACCTAAACATCATCGAGAATCTGTGGATAGACCTCAAGAGCAGTGCATGCAAGACGGCCCAAGAATATCACAGAACTAGAAGCCTTTTGCAAGGAAGAATGGGTGAAAATCCCTCAGACAAGAATTGAAAGACTCTTAGCTGGCTACAGAAAGCATTTACAAGCTGTGATACTTGCCAAAGGGGGTGTTACTAAGTACTGCCATGCAGGGTGCCCAAACTTTTGCTTTGGGCCCTTTTCCTTTTTGTTATTTTGAAACTGTAGAAGATGGAAATAAAAGTTTTCTTAAAATATTAAAGGAATGTGTCATCTTTAACTTTATGCCTTTTGTGCTTTTCAGAAATCAGTTCATCTTTTACTTAGCTATTGACAGTAAGAGAAATTTTGACCAGAGGTGCCCAGATATATGTATATGTGTGTGTGTGTGTGTGTGTGTGTGTGTGTGTGTGTGTGTGTGTGTGTGTGTGTGTGTGTGTTACGTAACCTGTAACTGGGTTGCCAAACCAGCAGAAATGGACCACTCAGTTGGAGTCTGGATTACTGGAACTAAGAAAGTTTTATTAAAGAAATAAGCAACACAGTACTCTAATAGTAAGGATATAAATGCAACAGGTTAGCAATGAATAAACACACATGTACACAGAACGAGGATAATAGGATCAATCAAGCTCTATCGCAGACTAGGGGTAAATGACCAGTTTCAAGTGACGCAAAGTTCAGTTCAATTGAGTTCAGTTCAGTTTGCAGTAATCACTGTTGTGCCGTTGGGCGGGGAAAAGGAGAGAGAGCGAAAGCGAATGAATTTTCAAAACGGATTCCACACAGACCTTCGATATTCCTCGCAGTTAGCTTTCGGGCGAGTCCTTGGTAATGTCTTCTGAGGTCACCGACTGTGACCCCTCCGTTCCAGACACGATCGTTCTTCAGCGGTGAACCTGGCACCCAGGCAAGGGCGAACACACACCAGGTTCCCGCCGACCGTATCTTTCCACCCTGTGCGTCTCTGGCTGGTACCGCGAGCAGACCTCCAAAAACTCCCACCGACTTGTGGGGGTGCACCGCTTCCAGGGTCTCATTACCTCGTGGTGTCGTGTATGGTGTCTTAGCGAACCTGCCCCTTTTTATCCCCCTGCTGGGGTATCACCTGTCCATCACACTTCAAACAGTTCAGGGTTCAAAAGGAGATATATATATATATACACACACACACTGAACATTTTCAACACCTCACTCATCCAGGCTGCTATCCCTACATGTTTCAATTCTGCCTGTACCAAAGAACTCCACACCTTCAGATCTAAGTGGCATCTGCTTGTAAACTTAAATTTTGACGGACCAAATAATCACACCACACTTAAGTCTTTACTTTAACCTTTTCACTAGTTTATTGTTTGAGCGCAGCCGGCGAGAAAACTCGAAGCGGAACATCAAAGAGACAGATTCTACCTGTCTCTCTGGCGGTTCAAATGAGCTTCTGATTTAAAAAGCTGGAATGCTACAATTTATAGGACTAACAGACAAAGAACACTTAGTTACCATGATATTCCCACCAAGTCAGTTAGAGCAAACGTACTTAATTAGATGAGAGTACACTAAATCACGGGTTTTAATTACAGACAAATTCTTGCCTTATCAGTAAATTTGAATAGACAAAAGGTGGGAACATAGATTAATCTGTGAACTCATAAGACATGATGTATGCAGCATGTGTGAATACAGCCCACAGATTGTTCTCAAAGGGACAGCTGTGAGTTGTTAAAAACACTGAAGGCAGGTTTTTTTCAGTCAAGGACAGTCTCTCCAACTTTTCACAGAACAGAGCATACACAAGCTGGCACCTAATTTTAACCCGCTATTTACCAGAATCAGAGAATCATTTCTTGCTTTCCCAACACCCTTAACCTTCATGCCCAGTGGGACTGATGCCAATTATCATGAAATGCTTCAAATGGCTAGTAATGGCACATATCAAAAACTTCTTTCCAGCCAGGTTGGACACTCACCACCATATCTACCAATAGAACCTTTATGATGATGCCACACGGTCTGTCTTTTACATGGCCCTAACACACCTAGAAAATGAGGACACTTGTGTCATAATGCTGTTTCTGTGCTTCCGTTCAGCATTCAACATGATTGTCCACAGACCCTGATGAACAAATTCCTATTCCTCAGTCTAAATACACCACTGTGCAACAGGTACACTCCCAGGGCTGGGTGCTGAGCCCTTTGCTATACATTCTGCTCACACGTAACTATACTGCCAAACTCCCAAGTAATTAACATTGTCAAATTTGCTGATGACATGACAGTGGTGGGGCTTGTAATTACAAGCTTGAGGCCTGGTACCAGGCAAATACTCTCTTCTTCAGTGTTAACAAAACAAAGGAGATGGTTATCTACTTGACAACTCGCACTACTCACACAATAGTAAAGTAGTTTCAAACTCCTGGGAGTGCACATTTTGCACAAGTTCTCATGGTCCCACAATGCATTCTCTGCAATCAGCAAAGCTCACCAATACCATACTTTCTGAGGAGGCTGAAGAGAGCTGGACTATGCACATCTATACTCACATCATTCTACAGATGTATAGTAGAAAGTGTTATGACATGTTGCATAACTGCAAGGTACGGGAACTGCATTGCGGCAGCCAGGAAGGCTCTACAATGGGTAATCAAAACTTCCCAACACAACACTGATACCAGATACCGACTTGCCATCAAGGACACATGTATAGAAAGGGATGGAAAAGGGTTAGTAACATCATGAAGGATCCTACCCAACCTGCTTATGGACTATTTGTTCCACTTCCATTAGGGAGGAGGGTACATATAGTGCCTATAAAAAGTATTCATCCAATGTCTCCCATCCACTACATAATGTACTGGGTGGGCACAGGAGTACATTCAGCCAGAGACTCATTCCTCCGAGATGCAACACAGAGCGTCATAGGAAGTCATTCCTGCCTGTGGTCATCAAACTTTACAACTCCTCCCTTGGAGGGTCAGACACCCTGAGCCAATAGGCTGGTCCTGGACTTATTTCATAATTTACTGCCATAATTTACATATTACTATTTATCTATTTATGGTTCTATTACTATTTATTATTTATGGTGCAACTGTAAAGAAAACCAATTTCCCCCGGGATCAATAAAGTATGACTATGACTATTAGAAGTTTTCATGTTTTATTGTTTTACCACATTGTATCAATGCATTTAATCTGGCTTTTTTGACACTGATCAATAGAAAAGGCTTTTGTCTCAAAGTGAAAACTCTACAAAGTGATCTGAATTAATTACAAATGTAAAACACAGAATAATTGCTTAAGTATTCACCCCCTTTAATATGACACACCAAGTCATCACTGGTGTAGCCAATTAGAACCATAGAACACGAAAGCCAGAAAACAGGCCATTCGGCCCTTCTAGTCTGTGCCGAAACTTTATTCCGCTAGTCCCCTCCAGACCTCTCCCATCCATGTATCTATCCAATTTATTCTTAAAACTTAAGAATGAGCCCGCATTTACCACGTCAGATAGTAGCTCGTTTCACACTCCCACCACTCTGAGTGAAGAACTTCCCGTAATGTTTCCCCTAAACCTTTCCTCTTTCACCCTAAAGCCATGTCCTCTCATGTTTATCTCTCCTAATCTTAGTGGAAAGAGCCTACTCACACTTACTCTGTCTATACCCCTCATAATTTTGTAAAACTCTATCAAATCCCCCTTCATTCTTCTACGCTCCAAGGAATAAAGTCCTAATTTGTTCAATCTTTCCCTGTAACTCAACTCCTTAAGACCCAGCAACATCCTAGTAAATCTTCTCTGCACTCTTTCAATCTTACTGATATCCTTCCTATAGTTAGGTGACCAGAACTGCACACAATACTCCAAATTTGGCCTCACCAATGTCTTATATACTTTGTACTTTATTGTCGCCATACAATTGGTACTAGAATGTACAATCATCACAGCGATATTTGATTTTGCGCTTCCCACTCCCTGGATTACAAATATTAAATATTAAAAATAGTAAAAATTAGTAAATATTAAAAATTTAAATTATAAATCATAAATAGAAAATAGAAAAATGCAAAGTAAAGTAGTACAAAAAAACTGAGAGGCAGGTCCGGATATTTGGAGGGTATGGCCCAGATCCGGGTCAGGATCCGTTCAGCAGTCTTACCACAGTTGGAAAGAAGCTGTTTCCAAATCTGGCCGTACGAGTCTTCAAGCTCCTGAGCCTTCACCTGGAGGGAAGAGGGACGAAAAGTGTGTTGGCTGGGTGGGTCGTGTCCTTGATTATCCTGGCAGCACTGCTCTGACAGCGTGCGGTGTAAAGTGAGTCCACGGACGGAAGATTGGTTTGTGTGATGTGCTGCGCCGTGTTCACGATCTTCTGCAGCTTCTTTCGGTCTTGGACAGGACAACTTCCAAACCGGGTTATTATGCACCTGGAAGAATGCTTTCTACGGTGCATCTATAAAAATTAGTGAGGGTTTTAGGGGACAGGCCAAATTTCTTTAGTTTTCTCAGGAAGTAAAGGTGCTGGTGGGCCTTCTTGGCAGTGAACTCTGCTTGGTTGGACCAAGTCAGGTCATATGTGATATTGACCCCGATGAACTTAAAGCTTTTGACCTGTTCCACTTGTGCACCACCGATGTAAATTGGGTCGTGCGGTCTGCTACTCCTTTTGAAGTCAACAACCAATTCCTTTGTCTTGCTGACGTTGAGGGATAGGTTATTGTCTTCGCACCATGCCACCAGGTTCTTAATTTCCTGTCTGTACTCAAACTCATCATTACCCAAAATACGGCCTACAATTGCTGTGTCATCAGCAATTTTATATATTGAGTTTGATGGAAACTTGGCTACACAATCATGGGTGTACAGTGAGTACAGCAGGGGGCTGAGTACACAGCCTTGTGGGGCACCGGTGCTCAGAGTGATTGTAGAGGAGAGCTTGTCCCCTATTTTTACAGCCTGGGTCCTGTCTGTGAGGAAGTTGAAGATCCAGCTGCAGACCTGAGTGCTAAGGTCCAGGTTCCGGAGCTTAGGAATCAGTTTATTTGGAATGATGGTATTAAAGGCAGAGCTGTAGTCAATGAAAAGGAGCCTTACGTATGCGTCTTTATTCTCCAGGTGTTCTAAGGAGGAATGTATCCAACCTCACCATAACATCCCAACTCCTATACTCAATACTTTGAATTATTAATGCCAGGATGCCAAAAGCCTTTACAACCCTGTCTACCTGTGATGCCACTTTCAGGGAATTATGTATCTGAACTCCCAGATGCCTTTTTTCCTCTGCACTCCTCAGTGCCCTACCATTTACTGTGTATGTCCTACCTTGATTTGTCCTTCCAAAATGCAACACCTCATACTTGCCTGCGTTAAATTCCATCTGCCATTTTCTGGCCCATTTTTCCAGTTGGTCCAGATCCCTCTGCAAGCTTTGAAACCCTTCTTCGCTGTCCAGAATACCTCCAATCTTAGTGTCATCAGCAAACTTGCTGATCCAATTTACCACATTATCATCTAGATCATTGATATAGACAACAAACAGCAATGGTCCCAGCACAGATCCTTGAGGCACACCACTAGTAACAGGCCTCCAGTCTGAGAAACAATCATCCACTACCACTTTCTGTCTTCTCCCACACAGCCAATTTCAAATCCAGTTTACAACCTCCCCATGGATACCTAGTGTCTGAACCTTCTGAACGAACCTCCCAAGCGGGACCTTGTCAAAAGCCTTACTAAAGTCCATGTAGACAACATCCACAGCCTTTCCTTCATCTACTTATTTGGTAACCTCCTCGAAAAACTCTACAAGATTTGTTAAACACGATCTACCATGCACAAAGCCATGCTGACTATCCTTCATCAGCTGTTGGCTGTCCAAATACTTGTATATCCGATCTCTCAGAACACCTTCCACTAATTTACCTACTACTGATGAAAGGCTCATCGGCCTGCAATTACCTGGTTTTCCGAAATATCGCGGATCCTGGCACCAGGGAGGCAACAGACCATCCGGGATTCTCGATCTCTCCCACAGAACCTCTTATCTGTCCCCCTAACTATCAAATCCCCTATCACTACTGCTCTCCTCTTTTCCCTCCTTTCTTTCTGAGCTGAGGGTCCAGTCTTGGTGCCAGAGACACAACCACTACAACTTGTCCCTGGTAGGTTGTCCCCACCAGCAGTATCCAAAATGGTATACTTATTGTTGATGGGAATGGCCACTAACAGGTGTGACCAATTAGTGTGGTCACACCTTTCCCGTTCCTCCAGTGGATGTGGTATATTTGGATTTTCAAAAGGCTTTTGACAAGGTCCCACACAGGAGATTAGTGTGCAAACTTAAAGCACGTGGTATTGGGGGTAAGGTATTGATGTGGATAGAGAATTGGTTGGCAGACAGGAAGCAAAGAGTGGGAATAAACAGGACCTTTTCAGAATGGCATGCAGTGACTAGTGGGGTACCACAAGGCTCAGTGCTGGGACCCCAGTTGTGTACAATATATATTAATGACTTAGATGAGGGAATTAAATGCAGCATCTCCAAGTTTGCGGATGATACGAAGCTGGGCAGCAGTGTTAGCTATGAGGAGAATGATAAGAGGATGCAGGGTGACTTGGATAGGTTAGGTGAGTGGGCAAATTCATGGCAGATTCAATTTAATGTGGGTAAATGTGAGTTTATCCACTTTGGTGGCAAAAACAGGAAAACAGATAATTATCTGAATGGTGGCCGATTAGGAAAAGGGGAGGTGCAAGGAGACCTGGGTGTCATTATACACCTGTCATTGAAAGTGGGCATGCAGGTACAGCAGGCGGTGAAAAAGGCGAATGGTATGCTGGCATTTATAGCAAGAGGATTCGAGTACAGGAGCAGGGAGGTACTACTGCAGTTGTACAAGGCCTTGGTGAGACCACACCTGGAGTACTGTGTGCAGTTTTGGTCCCCCATCTGAGGAAAGACATCCTTGCCATAGAGGGAGTACAAAGAAGGTTCACCAGATTGATTCCTGGGATGGCAGGACTTTCATATGATGAAAGACTGGATCGACTAGGCTTATACTTGTTGGAATTTAGAAGATTGAAGGGGGATCTTATTGAAACGTATGAAATCCTAAAGGGATTGGACAGGCTAGATGCAGGAAGATTGTTCCCGATGTTGGGGAAGTCCAGAACAAGGGGTCACAGTTTGAGGATAAAAGGGAAGCCTTTTAGGAGCGAGATTAGGAAAAACTTCTTCACACAGAGAGTGGTGAATCTGTGGAATTCTCTGCCACAGGAAACAGTTGAGGCCAGTTCATTGGCTATATTTAAGAGGGAGTTAGATATGGCCCTTGTGGCTAAAGGTATCAGGGGGTATGGAGGGAAGGCTTGTATAGGGTTCTGAGTTGGATGATCAGCCATGATCATACTGAATGGCGGTGCAAGCTCGAAGGGCCGAATGACCTACTCCTGCACCTATTTTCTATGTTTCAGCTCCACCCAGATGGTCTCTGTAGACAAGCCCTCTGGGCTGTCCTGTCTACACACAGCTGTGATATTCTCCTTGACTGGTAATGCCACTCCTCCCCCTTTCACGTCTGAAACAATGGAGCTCCGGGACATTAAGCTGCCAGTCCTGCCCCTCCTGCAACCAAGTCTCACTAATAGCAATAATGTCATAATCCCATGTGCCAATCCACGCCCTAAGTTTACCTGCCTTACCTACAATCCTCCTTGCATGAAATAGATGCACCTGAGAACATTTCTATCACGTACAAACTTTTGATTTCTGTCTGTACATGCAGTCCTCGCATGACCTTTATCCTCTTCCACCTCACTATCTGCTCTAACACTGTTTCCCCTCCCACTGCAAATCTAGTTAAACCCCCCCCAGAGCAGCACTAGCAAATCTACCCGCAAGGATGTTAGTCCCCCTCCAGTTCAGGTGCAAACGGTCCTGTCGGAACAGGTCCCACCTTCCCTGGAACAAAGCCCAGTTGTGCTGAAACATGAAGCCCTCCCTCCTGCACCATCTCCTTAGCCACATATTTAGCTGCATTATCTTCCTCTTTCTAGCCTCACTAGCACGTGACACGGGTAGCAGTCCTGAGATTGCAACCCTAGAGGTCCTGTCCTTCAACTTTGCACCCAACTCCCTAAACTCTTTGCAGGACCTCCTCCTCCTCCTTATCCATGTCATTGGTCCCTACATGGACCACGACATCTGGCTGCTCACCCTCCCTCCTGAGGATACTGAGAACTCGATCCGAGATATCGCAGACCCTGACACCAGGGAGGCAACAGACCATCCGGGATTCTCGATCTCTCCCACAGAACCTCTTATCTGTCCCCCTAACTATCAAATCCCCTATCAGTACTGCTCTCCTCTTTTCCCTCCTTCCCTTCTGAGCTGAGGGTCTAGTCTTGGTGCCAGAGACACAACCACTACAACTTGTCCCTGGTAGGTCGTCCCTGCCAACAGTATCCAAAATGGTATACTTATTGTTGATGGGAATGGCCACAGGGGTGCTCTGCTCTTTCTTTCTGTTCCCCTTCCCTCTCCTGACAGTCACCCAGCTACCTGCCTCCTGACTTTTAGGGGTGACTGTCTCCCTGAAACTCCTGTCTATTTCTGCCTCTGCCTCACGAATGATGCGAACTTCATCCAGCTCCAGCACCAGTTCCCTAACTCGGTTTGTCAGGAGCTGCAGCTGGATGCACCTTTTACAGGTGTAGTCATCAGGAACAATTGTGCTGTCCCTGACTTCCCACATACTGCTTACGGAGCACTTGACTGCCCTAACTGCTGCCTCCATTACCTACTCCGAAGTTAATTAAATTAATTAAAGGAACTTACCCAGCCTTACCTCACTGGGAGTGGGCTCGTCCTCAGCCTCTGCTCGCTGAAGCCTCTCAAGCCAAAGCCTCAAAGCTCCACTCCTACCCTGAGCCTCTCACACGCTGGCCACTCGTCCTCTTCTTCTTCTATTTCCGGCAGTTTAGGCGCATCCAGGCGTATCCCTTACTGCCCTCCGGAGGATGTATAACTAATGATAGCACTTCAAGGAACTCAAATTCTCGAATATAACCTAGAGGCAATATCGAGCCAAGTTGGAAGCCCAGGCTAACCAAAGGGATGCGAGTAGACTATGGCAGAGTCTAAATGAGATCACTGGGCACAAAGAAAAGGCTGGGAATATCAATAACTGTGGCGCTTCTCTTCCTGACGAACTTAACGTATTCTACGCAAGATTCGAACAGAAGAGGAGCGTCCCGCTCCCTCCGGATGAACCGGACCTGGTGGCATCGAGATTCATAGTCACGGAGGAGGACATTAGAAGGGCCTTCCTGAAGATAAATCCGAGGAAGGCGACGGGCTCAGATGGCGTCCCAGGACAGGTTCTCCGGGCCTGTGCAAGCAAGCTAGCTAGAGTGTTTGCTGACATCTTCAACTGCTCCTTGGTTCAGTCTAAGATCCCCTCGTGTTTTAAGAAGGCAACGATAATCCCAGTGCTGAAGAAGAGCAAGGTGGCATGCCTGAATGACTGTCGACCTGTGGCTCTGACATCAATTGCTATGAAGTGCTTCGAGAGATTGGTTATGGCACACATCAACCACAGCCTACTGGTCAACCTCGACGCTTTGCAATTCGCCTACCGGAGCAACAAGTCAACGGCAGATGCCATCTCTCTGGCCCTACATTCCTCCTTGGAACACGTGGAGAATAAAGACGCATACGTAAAGCTCCTTTTCATTGACTACAGCTCTGCCTTTAATACCATCATTCCAAATAAACTGATTCCTAAGCTCCGGAACCTGGGCCTTAGCACTCAGGTCTGCAGCTGGATCTTCAACTTCCTCACAGACAGGACCCAGGCTGTGAAAATAGGGGACAAGCTCTCCTGTACAATCACTCTGAGCACCGGTGCCCCACAAGGCTGTGTACTCAGCCCCCTGCTGTACTCACTGTACACCCATGATTGTGTAGCCAAGTTTCCATCAAACTCAATATATAAAATTGCTGATGACACAGCAATTGTAGGCCGTATCTTGGGTAATGATGAGTTTGAGTACAGACAGGAAATTAAGAACCTGGTGGCATGGTGCGAAGACAATAACTTATCCCTCAATGTCAGCAAGACAAAGGAATTGGTTGTTGACTTCAAAAAGAAAACGACCCAATTTACATCGGTGGTGCGCAAGTGGAACAGGTCAAAAGCTTTAAGTTCTTCGGGGTCAATATCACAAATGACCTGACTTGGTCCAACCAAGCAGAGTTCACTGCCAAGAAGGCCCAACAGCACCGTAACTTCCTGAGAAAACTAAAGAAATTTGGCCTGCCCCCTAAAGCCCTCACTAATTTTTATAGATGCACCGTAGAAAGCATTCTTCTAGGTGCATCACAACCCGATATGGAAGTTGTCCTGTCCAAGATCGAAAGGAGCTGCAGAAGATCGTGAACATGGCGCAGCACATCACACAAACCAATCTTCAGTCCGTGGACTCACTTTACACCACACGCTATCGGAGCAGTGCTGTCAGGATAATCAGGGACACGACCCACCCAGCCAACACACTTTTCGTCCCTCTTCCCTCCAGGAGAAGGTTCAGGAGCTTGAAGACTCGTACGACCAGATTTGGGAACAGCTTCTTTCCAACTGTGATAAGACTGCTGAATGGATCCTGACCTGGATCTGGGCCATACCCTCCAAATATCCGGACCTGCCTCTCGGTTTTTTTGCACTACCTTACTTTCCATTTTTCTATTTATGATTTATAATTAAAATTTTTAATATTTACTAATTTTTACTATTTTTAATATTTAATATTTGTAATCCAGGGATTGGGAAGCGCAGAATGAAATATCGCTGTGAAGATTGTACATTCTAGTACCAATTGTTTGGTGACAATGAAGTGTAAAGTATAAGTTTCACGTATAAACTGAATAATAAACTCTTCAATTAGATGTTGGTTCTCTTGATGGCCAAACAAGGATTTAATAGAAAACCAAAATACATTTAAGCTAGACAGCCTCTTGAACAATATGCTTCTTTCAATTTTATATCGGTGACAGCTCAGCAAAACATGTTAGACTGTCTCTGGACTACCACAGTCACATAATCCAGTAGGATGTTTTCCTAATACCTTTAAATAATAGTTTAGCCCACAATGCCTCAACCTAAGTCTTGTTAATTTTACCATATCTCTATGATTTAAAAGGTAACAGTCTGAGATCTTTTTGATTAATGAGTGACTGGAAAACTAATGCCTGCCCCTTAATTCATTTTTCCAATCTTCCTGCCACTTCTCAAAACCTTATTTTTAATCCTACTGCTCAATTCTGCTCTGCCTAGGGGAACTCTAATTTCTACTTGCCTGCTCTGTAAGGAAGACTTTGCAATGCCATCCACAATTTCATTTCCCTCCACCCCAGCATGCCCAGGTATCCATGGAAATCTGACTGCACAACCCATCTTCCCTACTCTAAACAACACTAAGAGAATCTCAATAACTATGTCAGGATGAACTTTCGATTTATTCCCTTTTATAGAACCATAGAACCATAGAAACTACAGCACAGAAACAGGCCCCTTGGCCCTTCTTGGCTGTGCCGAACCATTTTCTGCCTAGTCCCACTGACCTGCACACGGACCATATCCCTCCATACACCTCCCATCTATGTATCTGTCCAATTTATTCTTAAATGTTAAAAAAGAACCCGCATTTACCACCTCGTCTGGCAGCTCATTCCATACTCCCACCACTCTCTGTGTGAAGAAGCCCCCCCCCCAATGTTCCCTTTAAACTTTTCCCCCCTCACCCTTAACCCATGTCCTCTGGTTTTTTTTCCCCCTTGCCTCAGTGGAAAAAGCCTGCTTGCATTCACTCTGTCTATACTCATCATAATTTTATATACCCCTATCAAATCTCCCCTCATTCTTCTACGCTCCAGGGAATAAAGTCCTAACCTATTCAACCTTTCTCTGTAACTGAGTTTCTCAAGTCCCGGCAACATCCTTGTAAACCTTCTCTGCACTCTTTCAACCTTATTTATATCCTTCCTGTAATTTGGTGACCAAAACTGAACACAATACTCCAGATTCGGCCTCACCAATGCCTTATACAACCTCATCATAACATTCCAGCTCTTATACTCAATACTTCGATTAATAAAGGCCAATGTACCAAAAGCTCTCTTTACGACCCTATCTACCTGTGACGCTACTTTTAGGGAATTTTGTATCTGTATTCCCAGATCCCTCTGTTCCACTGCACTCCTCAGTGCCTTACCATTAACCCTGTATGTTCTACGTTGGTTTGTCCTTCCAACGTGCAATACCTCACACTTGTCAGTATTAAACTCCATCTGCCATTTTTCAGCCCATTTTTCCAGCTGGTCCAAGTTCCTCTGCAGGCTCTGAAAACCTTCCTCACTGTCTACTACACCTCCAATCTTTGTATCATCAGCAAACTTGCTGATCCAATTTACCACATTATCAACCAGATCATTGATATAGATGACAAATAACAATGGGCCCAGCACTGATCCCTGTGGCACACCACTAGTCACAGGCCTCCACTCAGAGAAGCAATTCTCTACCACCACTCTCTGGCTTCTTCCATCGAGCCAATGTCTAATCCAATTTACCACCTCTCCATGTATACCTAGCGACTGAATTTTCCTAACTAATCTCCCATGCGGGACCTTGTCAAAGGCCTTACTGAAGTCCATGTAGACAATATCCACTGCCTTCCCTTCATCCACTTTCCTGGTAACCTCCTGAAAAACTCTCAACAGATTGGTCAAACATGACCTACCACACACTCTCCCTAATAAGCCCCTGTCTATCCAAATGCTTGTAGATTCTGTCTCTTAGTAACTCTCCAATAACTTACCTACTACTGACGTTAAACTCACCGGCCTATAATTTCCCGGATTACTTTTTGATCCTTTTTTAAACAATGGAACAACATGAGCCACTCTCCAATCCTCCAGCACTTCACCCGTAGACAGCGACATTTTAAATATTTCTGCCAGGGCCCCCGCAATTTCCTTATAGCCTCTAAGGCAGCAGCAGAATCTGAACAGATGATAACTGTACATGGTTGAGAGTCTCCCATCCACCATAAGGCCCAGAGGATTGCTAATAATTCTGTTGCAAAGACAGAAACACCATCTGAAACCTGGTGACCAATCTTAACTCCAAGTTGAGACACATACATCCCAAATCCTGCAGTACTTCTCTCTGGGTCCACTGAGCCATCAGTAAAAATCTTCAGATAAGATCCCTACTTATTATTTAAATATTCATTTGTGATCAACGCTGATGAATTTGCTCTGTTTCCTTGAAGCTGAAAAAGGAGGAATAGGTCTACTTCTCGTTCTGGCAAGCAAATTTGGTCAACTATTGTCTTCCTCAGTCATTTTCAATTTCACAGCCCAGTTATTAACCAAATCTAAAAATGGATATCTTTGCTTGTTCGAGTTTTTATGGCACTTGGCATCCACACTGTTGCATTACTGCCATCTTCAGGATTTATTGTCCCTCATTGTCCATTCGCTTTAAGGCCGTCTTTCCAGTCCCGTCACCCCTAAAAAACTAAACATCTATTTCCTCCCCTGATTACTCTCCCCACATTCCAATAAACCTGTAACACTGTTCTCTACTAGTCCTATTTTGCGTAATTGTTGTAACATCTGTTGCCTTTCCTGTGCAAATTTCCGGCTTGAAATAAGGATATGCTCTACTGTTTCAGTCTCCTGACATAGATCGCAAAAACCTGTTGGATGCTTATTTATAATGGCCAGAGTGCCACTAAGGTTGCTGTGCCCAATTCTCAGTCTACCTTTAATTACTTGCTCTTTCCACTTTACTCCCCTACTTCTTCCCATATCTACTCTGTTCTGAATTGAATGTAAATGTCTTCCTTTTATTGCTCTATCCCAGTGCTGCTGCCTCTGTTGATTTATCCTTCTCCACACTATGCTCTCCCCCTCTGATTTTGATAGTTTAATATTGACCTCTATAGATCCTTTTTTGACTGCTGCATTTGCCAGCCTATCTGCTGTCTCATTTCCCATAATACCGGAATGTGCTGGAACCCACATGAATGCGATATTTTTGCCTTGTCTAGCCAGTCTTGAATTTGCAAACAGGATTTCATAAAGCAGATCCTGGTGACCTCTAGCTGTACCCGCCTTAATACTTGCAAGGGCCGATACAGAATCACTACATATCACAATATTATTACAATCAACCTGCTCACTCCATTCTGGTGCTAACAATATGGCAAACATTTCAACTGCATATACGCTCAAGCAATCAGGTGTTCTCTTGCTAATTTCCACTTGATAACTTGGTACAACAATTGCAGACCCTGTTGCACCTCTTCGTGGATCTTTTGATCCATCTGTAAAAATCTGTACGCCTTTGTACTTACATTCTCTATAACTATGATATTCACCTAGTCACTCCTCTTCAGTTACCCCTCCTTTTATTTGTCCCTGCCAATTATCTCAAGTACTCCCTCTAATCAACTAATCAACAATCTGTTTAACCCTTCACGCTCCTTTTAAAGCACACTCACCTCAGCTCCTCAGCTGCTTCCCAGCACTCAGCGCTCTCCCGAGTCCCCGCTCCTCCTCCTGCTGTGACAGTCCCGCGATCGCACAATTCACAGTTGGTGTACAAAATTACTTAAATGGAGACTACACCCTATCCTTGTTATATATGGGGGATATGTTTCTTGCAGTCGACGCATAGTATGGACAACGCATAATGTGAATAATTATTTAAATGGAGAAAATAGGGATGCGTTCTGGAGGGCTTCCTAAATATGTTTTATCTGTAATTTATTCACGTTTTCATACCAATATGATACAAAAGCAGTACCACAAGGCAACATTCATATTACATTTCATCAATTTAAGGTAATATTCAACGTAATAAATCATAGAAAGTTAACATACTAGGGTGTACAGTACTCACCAACAGTGGCAGGTGTGTTGGCTCTGGGAGATGAGTGGTTGTGCAGTGGTGTCGGGCAGCTTTACATGGATGAGGTGGATGGTTATGTGTCCTCAAGATCATTAAGGACAGCAAGGGGTGAAGGAAGACTCTCAGAACTACCGGCAGCAGGAGATAACACCAGTTTGAAGAAAGTGGTGAGGGTTGTTTGCTTGGCAGAATTTTGTTTTTCAGCATAAATTTGCTTGTAGGGAAGAAGGATTGACTGCAGGGAATGACTGAAATGCTGACTCAGTTCTAAACTTGGGTCCATGTCCTTGAAACCTGACGCAGTCTTTTCATCCTTAGTTATGGCATACGCTTCCAAAAAGCCCGGTCTTGTCTGCATTAAACACCTGCTTTGGTGTGATGCCTAACTCAGCTATCATAGCCCGCAACTGCAAAGTTCAGCAGCTTTGTGGTCAGCACTAGCTTGCTCACCACACACAGCTGTGAAGCCTGTGACGATTAATAAACTTAGAAAACCATCCCCTACTTGCATTAAAGCTAAGAATATCACTTGACACTTCCTCACTAGCCTCTGAACAAAGGCGACCATAAATTTCCAAAGCTTTCACATGAAGATGATCAGAACTGAGTGTTGTTTTTTTCTTTGTTTCATGCTCAATGTACAAACTCAACATTTTCTCCTATTTTTGTCATAATCGGGTTACGCACTTTGGTAACAATCTTTGAAGACACTTGTGATGAATCAATCACTGCACTTTTTATTTTCTCAGCATTTTTCTTTGTTTCTGATCGTGGACTCACCCAGGCCGAAGTAGCATCCCAGAGCTGTGTTACCTTCACCTGATGCGGCCCTGTTTATAATTTCCAACTATTTTTCAAGTGTTAAAGCGGTTCTCTGCCGCTTGGCTGATGGCCCAGGACTTGACATAGGACGCCTAAGAGGCATAGTTAAATATTTCAAGTACAAAATCAGTGCACTGCAGGTAATAACAACAAAAGTTTAAGAGCGCAAGATCGCACATCCACACGCTGCCAAAACCAATGCGAGACTGGCGGGAGTGAGACTGTGAAGCGTGCGCACGTGACTTGTATTGGCAGGAAAGCGGTGCTTCTCATCCCAACAGCCTCGCATAACTGAGAGTTTTGGACGCATATAAGGACAAGGTGGTAGAAATAGGTTCAATGCATAACTGTGAATCCGCATTGTCAAGACACATGTAATGAGGATAGGGTGTATCTGTGTGCCGTCAAGGTGTTTCAACTGATTGTAGTAAGAAGTACACCTGTACTTGGAAAGTCCAACTGCTGGTGAGTCAGTATCCTGGCAAAAGCTACACCATGAAGACAAAAGAATACTTGAAGAAGCTCCGCGTAAAGGTTATTGAAAAGCACAAGTCTGGAGATGGATACAAGAAAATTTCCAATTCACTGAATATCCTTTGGAGTACAGTTAAGTCAATCATCAAGAAATGGAAAGAATATGTCAGCTGTACATCTGCCGAGAGCAGGCAGTCCTCAAAAACTGAGTGACCGTGCAAGAAGAGGACAAGGGAGGGAGGCCACCGTGAGATGTATGACAACTCTGGAGGAGTTACGAGTGGAGATGGGAGAGATTGTACATTCAGCAACTGTTGCCCAGGTGCTTCACCAGTCGCAGCTTTATGGGCAAGTGGTAAAGAGAAAGCCACTGTTTGGGGGGAGGGTTGGGGGGGGGGTGGAACTCATTTGAAATCTCTGCTGGGGTTTGCCAGAAAGCATGTAGGAGACTCTGAAGTCAGCTGGAAGGTTTTATGGTCTGATGAAACCAAAATTGAGCTTTTTGCCATCAGACTAAATGCAGTTTGACATACAAGAGGAGAGGCTGTACTTGATGTGGTATTGGGAAATGAACATAGTCAGGTGTCAGACCTCTCAGTGGGGGAGCATTTTGGAGGTAGTGATCATAATTCTATCTCCTTTACAATAGCATTGGAGAGAGAGAGAGAGAGAGAGAGAGAGAGAGAGAGAGAGGAACAGACAAGTTAGAAAAGCGTTTAATTGGAGTAAGGGAAATTATGAGGCTATCAGGCAGGAAATTGGAAGCTTAAATTGGGAACAGATGTTCTTAGGGAAAAGTATGGAAGAAATGTGGCAAATGTTCAGGGGATATTTGTGTAGAGTTCTGCATAGGTACATTCCAATGAGACAGGGAAGTTATGGTAGGGTACAGGAACAGTGGTGTACAAAGGCTGTAATAAATCTAGTCAAGAAGAAAAGAAAAGCTTACAAAAGGTTCAGAGACCTAGGTAATGTTAGAGATCTAGAAGATTATAAGGCTAACAGTAAGGAGCTTAAGAAGGAAATTAGGAGAGCCAGAAGGGGCCATGAGAAGTCCTTGGTGGGCAGGATTAAGGAAAACCCCAAGGCACTCTACAAGTATGTGAAGAGCAAGAGGATAAGATGTGAGAGAATAGGACCGATCAAGTGTGACAGCGGGAAAGTGTGTATGGAACCAGAGGAAATAGCAGAGGTACTTAATGAATACTTTACTTCAGTATTCACAATGGAAAAGGATCTTGGCGATTGTAGTGATGACTTGCAGCAGACTGAAAAGCTTGAGCTTGTAGATATTAAGAAAGAGGATGTGCTGGAGCTTTTGGAAAGCATCAAGTTGGGTAAGTCTCTGGGACTGGGCGAAATGTACCCCAGGCTACTGTGGGAGGTGAAGGAGGAGATTGCTGAGCCTCTGGTGATGATCTTTGCATCATCAATGGGGACGGGAGAGGTTCCAGAGGATTGGAGGGTTGTGGATGTTGTTCCTTTATTCAAGAAAGGAGAAATAGCCCAGGAAATTATAGGCCAGTGAGTCTTACTTCAGTGGTTGGTAATTTGATGGAGAAAATCCTGAGAGGCAAGACTTATGAACATTTGGAGAGGTATAATATGATTAGGAATAGTCAGCATGGCTTTGTTAAGGGCAGGTCGTGCCTTACGAGCCTGATTGAATTTTTTTGAGGATGTGACTAAACACATTGATGAAGGAAGAGCAGTGGATGTAATGTATATGGATTTCAGCAAGGCATTTGATAAGGTACCCCATGCAAGGCTTTTTGAGAAAGTAAGGAGGCATAGGATCCTAGGGGACATTGCTTTGTGGATCCAGAACTGGCTTGCCCACAGAAGGCAAAGAGTGGTTGTAGACGGGTCATATTCTACATGGAGGTTGGCGACCAGTGGTGTGCCTCAGGGATCTGTTCTGGGACTCTTACTCTTTGTGATATTTATAAATGACCTGGATGAGGAAGTGGAGGGATGGATTAGTAAGTTTGCTGATGACACAAAGGTTGGGGGTGTTGTGGATAGTGTGGAGGGCTGTCAGAGGTTTTAAGGCATCCGTTAGTCTTGCGAGACCATGGATCTGCGCCTGGAAAGTCTTCACTCTCCAGGGCGCAGGCCTGGGCAAGGTTGTATGGAAGACCAGCAGTTGCCCCTGCTGCAAGTCTCCCCTCTCCACGACACCAATGTCGCCCAAGGGAAGGGTATTAGGACCCATACAGCTTGGCACCAGTGTCCTCGCAGAGCAAAAGCAGAGCAATGTGTGATAAGTGCCTTGCTCAAGGACACAACATGTTCCCTCGGTTGGGGCTCGAACTCATGACATTTCAGGTTGCTAGTGCAATGCTTTAACCACTTGGCCACATGCCGACACTGTCAGAGGTTACAGCAGGACATTGATAGGATGCAAAACTGGGCTGAGAAGTGGCAGATGGAGTTCAACCCAGATAAGTGTGTTGTGGTTCATTTTGGTAGGTCAAATTATGCAGAATGTAGTATTAATGGTAAGACTCTTGGCAGTGTGGACGATCAGAGGGATCTTGGAGTCAGAGCCCATAAGACGCTAAAAGGACATGCGCAGGTTGACTCTGTGGTTAAGAAGGCATACGGTGTATTGGCCTTCATCAGTCGTGGAATTGAATTTAGGAGCCGAGAGGTAATGTTGCAGCTGCAGTCGGCCCTCCTTATCAGTGGGGGATTGGTTCCAGGACCTCCCGCGGATACCAAAAAACACGGATGCTCAAGTCCCTTATTTAACCTGTCTCAGTGCGGTGGACTTCAGGACCCGCCGCCCATGGCTGCTGCTGAATCCGCAGTGTTTCTGTTCCATTGATGGAAAACGATCACGATTGAAAATAAAGTGGAAATAATAAAGCGATTGGAAAGAGGTGAAACATCTCTTCATCAGTCATTGGAAAAGCGTTAGACTACAGTCGGTCAACGATCGGAACAATTTTAAAGGATAAAGTGAGAATAATGGAGCATACGAAAGGTCCCTGCCCCAATGAAAGCTACAATTATTACTAAGCAACGCAGTGGTTTAATTATTGAAATACATACGTTTCTTTAGTGTTTTATATGCATAGAAAGGTAAAATATATACTAAGACAAATGTTTGTCTGACGCTAAATAATACTGGATGTACTTGTTCCGACTTACGTACAGATCTAATTTAAAGACTGCCTGTACTTTAAATCATCTCTAGATTACTTATAATACCTAATACAATGTAAATGCTATGTAAATAGTTGTACTGTATTGTTTAGGGAATAATGACAAGAAAAAAAAGTCTGTATCTGCTCAAACAATGAGTATTGGAGAGAGAACTTCTGTGTTTTCTCGATCCGCGGTTGCTTGAATACGCGCATGCGGAACCCGCAGATAAGGAGGGCCGACTGTATATAGGATCCTGGTCAGACCCCACTTGGAGTACTGTGCTCAGTTCTGGTTGCCTCACTACAGGAAGGATGTGGCAGCCATAGAAAGGGTGCAGAGGAGATTTACAAGAATGTTGCCTGGATTGGGGAGCATGCCTTATGAAAACAAGTTGAGTGAACTTGGCCTTTTCTCCTTGGAGCGACAGAGGATGAGAGGTGACCTGATAGAGGTGTATAAGATGATGAGAGGCATTGATTGTGTGGATAGTCAGAGGCTTTTTCCCAGGGCTGAAATGGTTGCCACAAGAGGACACAAGTTTAAGGTGCTGGGGAGGAGTAGGCACAGAGGAGATGTCAGGGGTAAGTTTTTCACTCAGACTGGTGAGTGCATGGAATGGGCTGCCGGCAATGGTGGTGGAGGCGGACACAATAGGGTCTTTTAAGAGACTTTTGGATAGGAACATGGAGCTTAGAAAAATAGAGAGCTATGGGTAAATCTAGTAATTTCTAAGGTAGGGACATGTTCAGCACAACTTTGTGGGCCGAAGGGCCTGTATTGTGCTGTAGGTTTTCTATGTTTCTATAGGCAAAACACCTGACATCACCAAAAACACACCATCCCTATCATGAAACGTGATCGTGGCTGCATCATGCTGTGGGGATGCTTCTCTGCAGCAGGCCCTGGAAAGCGTGAAAGTAGAGGGTAAAATGAATGCAGTAAAATGCAGGGAATTCCTGGAGGAAAACCTGATACAGTCTGCACGAGAACTAACTCGGGAGAAGAATTGTTTTCCAGCAACATGACAACATAGGAAGGGCTTAAAAACAACAAAGGTAATGTTCCGTAGTGGCTAAGCCTGAGTCCAGACCTCAATCCAATTAAGAATTTGTGGCTGGACTTGAAAGGGGCTGTTCACTCACAATCCCCATGTAATCTGACAGAGCTTGATCAGTTTTGTAAAGAAGAATGGAGAAAATTGCAGTGTCTCGATGTAATTGCTGCCAAAGGTGCATCTACTAAATATTGACTTGAAGGGGTTGAGTAATTATGCAATCAATTATTTTGTTTAATAATTGTAATAACTTTAGACCAATTTGTAGAAATTTGTTTTCACTTTGACACGAAACAGCCTTTTCTGTTGATCAGTGCTAAGAAAGCCAAATTAAATCCACTTTGATTCAATGTTGTAAAACAGTAAAACATGAAAACTTCTAAGAGGGGTGAATATTTTTTAGGCACTGTAACATTCATGCCAGCAGCACCAGACTCAAAAATAGTTGCTTTCCCCAAGTAGTAAGGTTGATCAACTCTCCACCCACTAACCCACCCCTCCATGCTCACCATCACTATCAGTTCCTGTCAGTCACCTTGTGTACAGACACCCTCCTGTGCCTAGTGTCACTTCATGGATATGCAATCAATCTTATATATATAGAACAGTACAGCACAGTACAGGCCCTTTGGCCCACAATGTTGTGTTGACCCTTAAACCCTGTCTCCCATATAAGCCCCCAGCTTAAATTCCTCCATATACCTGTCTAGTAGTCTCTTAAACTTCACTAGTGTATCTGTCTCCACCACTGACTCAGGCAGTGCATTCCACGCACCAACCACTCTCTGAGTAAAAAACCTTCCTCTAATATCCCCCTTGAACTTCCCACCCCTTACCTTAAAGCCATGTCCTCTTGTATTGAGCAGTGGTGCCCTGGGGAAGAGGTGCTGGCTATCCACTCTATCTATTCCTCTTAATATCTTGTACACCTCTATCATGTCTCCTCTCATCCTCCTCTCCAAAGAGTAAAGTCCTAGCTCCCTTAATCTCTGGTCATAATCCTGGTAAATCTCCTCTGTACCCTTTCCAATGCTTCCACATCCTTCCTGTAGTGAGGCAACCAGAACTGGACACAGTACTCCAAGTGTGGCTGAACCAGAGTTTTATAGAGCTGCATCATTACATCGCGACTCTTAAACTCTATCCCTCAACTTATGAAAGCTAATACCCCATAAGCTTTCTTAACTACCCTATCCACCTGTGAGGCAACTTTCAGGGATCTGGGACATGTACCCCCAGATCCCACTGCTCCTCCACACTACCAAGTATCCTGCCATTTACTTTGTACTCTGCCTTGGAGTTTGTCCTTCCAAAGTGTACCACCTCACACTTCTGTGGGTTGAACTCCATCTGCCACTTCTCAGCCCACTTCTGCATCCTATCAATGTCTCTCTGCAATCTTTGACAATCCTCTACAACACCACCAACCTTTGTGTCGTCTGCAAACTTGCCAACCCACCCTTCTACCCCCACATCCATGTCGTTAATAAAAATCACGAAAAGTAGAGGTCCCAGAACAGGTCCTTGTAGGACACCACTAGTCACAATCCTCCTATCTGAATGTACTCCCTCCATCACGACCCTCTGCCTTCTGCAGGCAAGCCAATTCTGAATCCACCTGGCCAAACTTCCCTGGATCCCATGCCTTCTAACTTTCTGAATAAGCCTACCGTGTGGAACGTTGTTAAATGCCTTACTAAAATCCATATAGATCACATCCACTGCACTACCCTCATCTATATGCCTGGTCACCTCCTCAAAGAACTCTTTATCAGGCTTGCTAGACACGATCTGCCCTTCACAAAGCCATGCTGACTGTCCCTGATCAGACCATGATTCTCTAAATGCCCAGAGATCCTATCTCTAAGAATCTTTTCAACAGCTTTCCCACCACAGACATAAGGCTCACTGGTGTATAATTACCCAGACTATCCTTACTACCTTTTTTGAACAAGGGGACAACATTTGCCTCCTTCCAATCCTCCGGTACCATTCCCGTGGACAACGAGGACATAAGGATCCTAGCCAGAGGCTCAGCAATCTCTTCCCTCACCTCGTGGAGCAGCCTGGGGAATATTCCGTCAGGCCCTGGGGACTTATCTGTCCTAATGTATTTTAACAACTCCAACACCTCCTCTCCCTTAATATCAACATGCTCCAGAACATCAACCTCACTCATTTTGTCCTCACCATCATCAAGTTCCCTCTCATTGGTGAATACCGAAGAGAAGTATTCATTTGAGGACCTTGCTCACTTCCACAGCCTCCAGGCACATCTTCCCACATCTATCTTATGTATTTATATATTTTATTATTGTGTTCCTTATTATGTTTTTTTTTGTGCTGCATCGGATGCAGAGTAAAATTTATTTTATTTTCCTTTACAGTTGAGTACTGGAAATGCATTTAAACTAGCTTTAATCTTAATGCAGGCCCATTGGGTCAAATGGTTTTGTGCAAAGTGTTAATTAAAGCCAGAAGATTTTGGTAGCTGTGGAGGCTCAAAGCCATGTTACCTTTTAATACTTTCTTTTAACAGATGCAATTTATGCTGCTGTTTAGTCGTCAGGGGAAACTTCGACTACAAAAGTGGTATGTTCCCCTTTCGGACAAGGAGAAGAAAAAAATTACAAGGGAGCTGGTTCAGACAGTCCTAGCACGTAAACCGAAGATGTGCAGCTTTTTGGAATGGAGAGATTTGAAGATTGTGTATAAAAGGTTTGAATTCAATATTCTGTTTTAACTGGTTTGGATATGTGCTCACGATGGAAGTGAGTTACTTTTTTTTTTACATCTCTAAAAATGGTTTTAAATACAATTATTAAGAGTCACTAATGTAAAAGAGATGTGGAGTAAACTTAAATATGCAGTGCAGCTGACAGATAGAAAAGTGGTAGGTGTATGGCAGTAATGCATGGAGAAAAAAATATGTAGCATTACGTGGAAGGATCAGCCAGTGGGCGTAATTGGATGATTGATCTGTTAGAAATACAGCAGTGGGTTACAGACTAGAATTTAATTGAGTGGCTTGGGGTTTGTATATAGAATAAGAGTGCCCGTTATTTTCCTGCTTTGTTCCTAATTAACTGCTGAAGTTATAAACCTACTATACAGTTTTTTTAAAAATTTGGCATGGAACATAGAATGCTGTGAATATACAAGTTAGAGCCGTTATGAACCTAAGGGCTTCACTCACTTGCGTGCCTCTGGATGGATGTGAGATGGATGGCAACAGAATATGTTTTAGAAAAAATGTGCATTACCTGCTGTTGGCAAGGTACCTAGTGACATGTTCATTTATATTAAGGAAACTGAGGCTCCGCCATTGAAAGCCTGGAGTTAAAAGTATTATCTGACAATTATTCCCTAATAAATGTAGAGATATGGCAACATTTTTTAAAAACTAGATACTGGAAAAATTTGTTTTAAAATTAGTCTCAAGGTAAAATATGTTAAAGGAAAAGTTAAGTATGTATGTACAGTATGTCTTGCACTGATGGCAATTATCATTTTTAAGTCTGAAGTAAATGATAGGTGACAAATTCTGGGGTTTATCCACTTCTACAACAGACTAGAATCCTTGAGCAGTTTTCCATAGGACTATAAGATATTAGTCTATTCAGCCCATTGAGTCTGCTCAGCTGTTTGATCATGGCTCGTTTATTTTCTCTTTGCTTCCCCCCCCCCCCCACTAATTAAGAACTTGTCAACTTACTCTTTAAGTATACCCGGTGACTTGGCCTCCACATCAATTTGTGGCAGTGGATTCCAGAATTCGCCACCCTCAGGCCACCCTCAGGCTAAAGCAATTCCTCCTCGTGTTTGGTCTAAAGAGGTGCTTCTATTCTGATCCTAGACTCTCCCACTACTGGAAGCTGTTCTTGATGTTCTCTCTATCTAGCCTTTCAATATTTGCTAAGTTTCCCCTCATTCTTCTGAAGTCCAATGAGTATGGGCCCAAATCTCTCAAAAGTTCCTTACTTGTTGAGAGTACACTGAAAATTCAGAAGGATGTGCTGGGACTGGGAGATCTGAATTATAGGGAAAGGTTGAATAGGTTAAGACTTTATTCCCTAGAACACAGGTAGAAGGAGGGGAGATTTGATAAGAGTTGTACATAATTATAAGTATAGATAGGTTAAATGCATGCAGACTTTTTCCACTAACTAGAAGTCGTAGGTTAAGGGTGAAAGGTGAACTATTTAAGGGGAACCTGAGGGAGGAACATCTTCATTCAGAGGGTGCTGTTAATGTGGGACAGAAATGGTGGATGCAGGTCAGATCACAAAATTTAAGAGCGGTTTGGATAATTACGTGGATGGAAGTGGTATGGAAGGCTATAGTCCAGGTGTGATTTGGTGGGATTAGGCAGAGTAAGTTTGATACAGACCAGATGGGCTGAAGGGCCTGTTTCTGTGCTGTAGAACTCGTAACTCTAATCCTCGTATTTCTGGGACTATTCTTGTAAACTTCCCGTAGACACATTCCAATGCCAGCACATCCTTTCTTAGATATGAGGCCCAAAATTCTTCACAATACTCCCAATTATTTCTGATCAATGCCTTATAAAGGGACGTAATTTACATTCTAGTCCTCCCATAATGAAGGTTAACATTGCATTTGCCTTCCTTACATATTTTCAAACTGCAAGTTGATCTTCTGCACTAGAATTCCCAAGTTCTTTTGCCCCTCTGTTTCTGAATTTAATCTCTGCCTTTATTCCTCTAGCCAAAGTGCATGACCATACACTTCCCGACATTGTATTCCCTCTGCCACTTCTATGCCCGTTCTCCTAATCTGTCAAATCCTTCTGCAGCCTCCCTGCTTTCTCACCACTACCTGTCCCTCCAACTACATTTTAAATCATCCACAAACTTGGCCACAAACCCATCAATTCCATCATCCGGATTGTTAGCATATGAAATGAAAAGTCGTGGACTCAACACTGACCCTTGTGGAACACCACTAGTTACCAGCAGCCAACCAGAAAAGGCCCCCTTTATTCTGTCTTTTTGCCTTGTGCCAGTTAGCTAATCTTCTGTTCATGCTAGTATGTTTCCTGTAATACCATGGCTCTTGCTTAACAGCCACATATGTGGCACCTTGTTAAAGGCCTTCGGAACATCCAAGTAAACAACATCCATTGGCTCTCCTGTATCCATCCTGCCTGTTATTTCCTCCCTAACAGTTCAGGAAAAGTTATTACCCCCCAACCATCAGGCTGTTGAACCAGTGGAGATAATTTCATTTGTCCCATCACTGAACTGTTCCCACAGCCTATGGACTCTTCTCATGTTCTCGTATTTATTGCATTATTATTATTATTATTTTCTTTTGTATTTGTATAGTTTGTAGTCTTTTGCGCCTTGGTTGTTTGACTACCCTGTTGGGTGCAGTCTTTCACAGATTTTATTATGGTTCTTGGATTTACTGAATATGCCTGCAAGAAAGTGAATCTCAGGGTTATACACGGTGGCAAATATGTACTTTGATCATAAATTTACTGTGAGCTTTGAACTTTGAACAGATTTGTCAGGCAAGGTACCCCTTAAGAAAACTATGCTGACTTTGGTCTACTTCATCATGTGCTTCCAAGTGCCCTTGAAACCTCACCCTTAATGTACTTTAACACCTTGCTAGCCACTAAAGTCAAGCTAACTGGTCTAGAATTTGCCTCCACCCCTTCCTGAAAGGTCACTACTAATGCATTCACAATCTCTTTAGCTACCTCTTTCAGAACACTGGGGTATAGTTAATCTGGTCTTGATGATTTATCTGTCTTCAAACTTCAGCTTCCCAAGCTCCTTTTCCTTAGTAATAGTGCCTATACTCAATTCTATCACTCTTGACTTTCTGGCATAGTGCTGGTGTCTTCCACACTGAAGGCTGGTGCAAAGTACTTGTTTTGTTTGTCCACTATTTCTTTGTTCTCCATTACTATCTCTCCAACATTATTATCCAGTGATGTCTGGTCTTATCTCTTTTTTTTGGTTCTTTATACGAAAGAACATTTGGTATCCTCTCTTATATTATTGCTAGCTTACCTTCATATTTCATCCTTTCTCTTATTGCTTTTTTTATTTGCCTTCTGTTGGTTGTGGTTTTTTTAAACTTCCCCCAATCTTCTAGCTTCCCAGTAATTTTTGCTATATTGTATGCCCTCTTGCTTTTGTACTGTCCTTGACTTCCCTCATCAACCACGGTTACCTCATCCTAGTTTTAGAATGCTTTCATTTTGGGATGAACCAATCCTCCATCTTACAAATTACTCCCAGAACCTCTAGCCATTGTTACTGTCATCCTTGCCTGTGTCCTCTTTCAATCAATTTTTGCCATCTGCTCTGTGATTACCTTCACGCATCTGTAATACTGTTCCATATGATTTTAGCCTCTCCCTCTCAAACTGCAGAGTGAACTCTATCATTATGATCACTGCCTTCTAAGGTTCCTTTAACTTAAGCACCCTCATCAAATCTGGGACATTACATAAAATGCAATCCAAAATGGCCTTTTCCCTAGTGGGCTTGACTGCAAGCCATTTCATAAATATTCAATAAATTCTTTCTCTTGGTATCCAAAACCAACCTGATTTTTCCAATCTGCCTGTGTATTGGAATATCCCATGACAATCATAACATTGCCCTTTTACAAGCCGCACAACTTCATACTTGCTGAATTCTAACCGTGCTACAGGATGATCTGTCTTATTTTGTTAACTGTGTGTATTCAGATAGAACCCCTTTAATCCTATATTCAAACCTTTTTCAGTTTCGTCTCCTTGTTGCCTAAAGTTAAATCCTTATCCCTTTCTCACCTTTTTCTCTTATTCTTTGTTCTGGAGACTTTAGTAACTTCTCCTGAACTCTCCTTCCCATTTACTTTATCCAGTAAAAGTTAAAAACTTTTTGGATCAGGACTACAGAGCGACGTGGGAGCTGAATTCTGAAGGAAGGCAGTTTTTTAAAAAACTTCTTCGAGTGCAAGAAGGACGAGACTGTGCAGGCGCGTGACAGAACAGGACAGCGCAGAGAGTTTAAAAATGAAGATTGTTTCCAACAGCTTTCTTTTGGATCGGGACTACAGAGCGGCGTGGGAGCTGAATTCTGAAGGAAGGCAGTTTTTTAAAAAACTTCTTCAAGTGCAAGAAGGATGAAACTGCGCAGGCGCGTGACATAACAGGACAGCACGGAGAGTTTAAAAAGGAGACCACCCTATACAGCGGGCAGCGGAGTGAGTGGTAGCAGAGTGTAGGGCTTTGACTTCAATGGGCTTCGGTGGTAAATGGGAAGAGGCGAGAGCGAAGCACCAACTCTTTTTTTTCTCTTCTCCCCCCTCCGCCACTTTCGCGAATTGGCCCAGACAGACAGGAACAGCAGGGCTCTCACAGCTAACGGTACGAGCTAACGGTTTAAACGGTTTGTCTGTTTGGCGAGGTAAGTGGGTGAGTAGACTTATTTTTCCTGTTTCATTCCTGTAGAATTAGATAGCATGCCTGCAGGGTTAGTACTTTGTTCAGGGTATCAGATGTGGGAATCCTGGGAGATCTCCAGCCTCCCTGATGGCCACATCTGCGCCAGGTGCACCGAGATGCAGCTCCTCAGAGACTGTGTTAGGGATCTGGAGCTGCAGCTTGATGACCTACTGCTTATCAAGGAAAGTGAAGAGGTGATAGACAGGAGCTACAGGGAACTACAGGGTCCTAGGCTACAGGGGTCAGAAAACTGGGTCACTGTCAAGAGAGGGAAGTGAAATGCCTGGATAGCGGAGGGCACACCTGTGGCTGTTCCCCTCAGCAACAAATATTTTGTTCTAGATGCTGTTGAGGGGGATGACCTGACAGGGGACGCCCACGGTGACCGGATCTCTGGCACTGAGCCTGGCGCTGTGTGCAGGTGGGAACGAGGGAGAAGAGGAATGCGGTAGTCATAGGGGATTCCATAGTCAGGGGAACGGACAGGAGATTCTGTGAGCCTGATAGAGATACCTGCATAGTGTGTTGCCTCCTAGGTGCCAGGGTACGGGATATCTCGGATCGGGTCCAGAATATTCTGAAGGGGAAGGGTGAGCAGCCAGTTGTCTTGGTACATGTTGGTACCAATGACATAGATAGGGCAAAGGAGGAGGTCCTGAAGAGAGATTTCTGGGAGTTAGGAAGGAAGCTGAGAAGCAGGACCTCCAGGATAGTAATCTCAGGATTCCTACCTGTGCCATGTGCTAGCGAGGGCAAGAATAGTCGGATCAGGCAGATGAATGCATGGCTGAGCGATTGGTGCAGGGGACAGGGCTTCAGATTCTTGGATCATTGGGATCTCTTCTGGGGGAAGTATGACCTGTTCAAAATGGACAGGTTACACCTGAACCCGAAGGGGACCAATATCCTGGCGGGAAGGTTTAATAGAGCTGTTAGGGAGGGTTTAAACTAATTTGGCAGGGGGATGGGAACCGGAATGATAGAGTGGAGGAAGGGGAAAACAGAAATAAATCTAAAATAGTGAGCAGTAAAGATGTCAGGAAAGACAGACAGGTGATGGGGCAAATTTGTAGCCATTGGGATGAGATGCAGGGCAATGAAGTTGCAGTGAAATCAAAGCGAAAGGTACCAAATACTGGCCTTAAGGTGCTATACTGCATGCAGCATAAGGAATAAGGTGGAAGAGCTTGTCGTACAGCTACAGATTGGCAGGTATGATATTGTGGCCATCACTGAGACGTGGCTAGAGGATGCAAGTCTCTGGGAGCAAACGTCCAAGGATACACAGTGTATCGGAAGGATAGGAAGGTAGGCAGAGGGGGAGGCGTGGTTTTATTGGTAAGAAATGCTATTAAATCATTAGAAAGAGGTGATATAGGATCGGAAGGTGCAGCATCTTTATGGATTGAGCTAAGAAATCGCAGGGGTAAAAGGACCCTGATGGCAGTTATTTATAGGCCTCCAAACAGCTGCAGTGATGTGGACTACAAATTACAACAGGAAATAGAAAAGGCTTGTCAGAAAGGCAGTGTTATGATAATTCTGGGCAATTTTAACATGGGAGTGGATTGGGGAAATCAGATCGGCACTGGATCTCAAGAGAGAGAATTTGTAGAATGTCTGCGAGATGGCTTTTTAGAACAGCTTGTTGTTGAGCCCACTAGGGGATCGGCTGTACTGGATTGGGTATTGTGTAATGAACCGGAGGTGATTAGACAGATTGAGGTGAAGGAACCCTTAGGAGGCAGTGATCATAACATGGTGGAGTTCACTGTGAAATTTGAAAAAGAGAAGCTGAAATCTGATGTGTCGGTATTTCAGTGGAGTAAAGGAAATTATAGTGGCATGAGAGAGGAACTGGCCAAAGTTGACTGGAAAGGGACACTGGCGGGAAAGATGGCACAGCAGCAGTGGCTGGAGTTTATGCGAAAAGTGAGGAAGGTGCAAGACAGGTATATTCCAAAAAAGAAAAAAATTTCAAATGGAAAAAGGATGCAACCGTGGCTGACAAGAGAAGTCAAAGCCAAAGTTAAAGCAAAGGAGAGGGCATACAACGAAGCAAAAATTAGTGGGAAGACAGAGGATTGGGAAGTTTTTAAAAGCTTACAAAAGGAAATTAAGAAAGTCATTAAGAGGGAAAAGATTAACTATGAAAGGAAGCTAGCAAATAATATCAAAGAGGCTACTAAAAGCTTTTTCAAGTATATAAAGAGTAAAAGTCAGATGAGAGTAGATATAGGACCCATAGAAAATGATGCTGGAGAAATTGTAAGGGGAGATAAGGAGATGGTGGAGGAACTGAACGAGAATTTTGCATCAGTCTTCACTGAGGAAGACATCAGCAGTACACTGGACACTCAAGGGTGGCAGGGAAGAGAAGTGTGCGCAGTCACAATTACGACAGAGATAGTACTCAGGAAGCTGAATAGTCTAAAGGTAGATAAATCTCCTGGACCAGATGGAATGCACCCTCGTGTTCTGAAGGAAGTAGCTGTGGAGATTGCGGAGGCATTAGCGATGATCTTTCAAAAGTCGATAGATTCTGGCATGGTTCCGGAGGACTGGAAGATTGCAAATGTCACTCCGCTACTTAAGAAGGGGGCAAGGAAGCAAAAAGGAAATTATAGACCTGTTAGCTTGACATCAGTGATTGGGAAGTTGTTGGAGTCGATTGTCAAGGATGAGGTTACAGAGTACCTGGAGGCATATGGCAAGATAGGCAGAACTCAGCATGGATTCTTTAAAGGAAAATCCTGCCTGACGAACCTATTACAATTTTTTGAGGAAATTACAAGTAGGCTAGACAAGGGGGATGCAGTGGATGTTGTATATTTGGATTTTCACAAGGCCTTTGACAAGGTGCCACACATGAGGCTACTTAACAAGATAAGAGCCCATGGAATGATGGGAAAGTTACATACGTGGATAGAGCATTGGCTGATTGGCAGGAAACAGAGAGTGGGAATAAAGGTATCTTATTCTGGTTGGCTGCCGGTTACCAGTGGTGTTCCACAGGGGTTCGTGTTGGGGCCGCTTCTTTTTACATTGTACATCAACGATTTGGATTATGGAATAGATGGCTTTGTGGCTAAGTTTGCTGACGATACGAAGATAGGTGGAGGGGCCGGTAGTGCTGAGGAAACGGAGAGTCTGCAGAGAGACTTGGATAGATTGGAAGAATGGGCAAAGAAGTGGCAAATGAAATACAATGTTGGGAAGTGTATGGTTATGCACTTTGGCAGAAGAAATAAATGGGCAGACTATTATTTAAATGAGGAGGGAATTCAAAGTTCTGAGATGCAACGGGACTTGGGAGTCCTCGTTCAGGATACCCTTAAGGTTAACCTCCAGGTTGAGTCGGTGGTGAAGAAGGCGAATGCAATGTTCGCATTCAGTTCTAGAGGAATAGAGTATAGGAGCAGGGATATGATGTTGAGGCTCTATAAGGCGCTGGTGAGGCCTCACTTGGAGTACTGTGGGCAGTTTTGGTCTCCTTATTTAAGAAAGGATGTGCTGACGTTGGAGAGGGTACAGAGAAGATTCACTAGAATGATTCCGGGAATGAGAGGGTTAACGTATGAGATACGTTTGTCCACTCTTGGACTGTATTCCTTGGAGTTTAGAAGAATGAAGGGAGACCTCATAGAAACATTTTGAATGTTGAAAGGCATGGACAGAGTGGATGTGGCAAAGTTGTTTCCCATGATGGGGGAGTCTAGTACGAGAGGGCATGACTTAAGGATTGTAGGGCACCCATTCAGAACAGAAATGTGAAGAAATTTTTTTAGTCAGAGGGTGGTGAATCTGTGGAACTTGTTGCCACGGGCAGCAGTGGAGGCCAAGTCATTGGGTGTATTTAAGGCAGAGATTTATAAGTATCTGAGTAGCCAGGGCATCGAAGGTTATGGTGAGAAGGCGGGGGAGTGGGACTAAATGGGAGAATGGATCAGCTCATGATAAAATGGCGGAGCAGACTCGATGGGCCGAATGGCCGACTTCTGCTCCTTGGTTTTATGGTCTTATGGACTTTGAGAAAGGACATCAATATTCTTGTTAAAATGATTAGTTGAAAATCCAACTAAGCTATTTCATTTTTCAAGATGTTTGCTGTATTCCTATAACCTTAAGTTGGGGGCAGGGTGGCCCAAGATATTCTATTCTATTTGAAATTTAGAAAGCACAAGTCTCATTTTGATTAATGACTGATCTTTCAGAAAACTTATTCAATTAAATTGCCCTTTGAAATTTATTCTGAGCTTCTGATGTGATGCACAGGATAATTTAAACACTACGAAATATAATCTTGAATCTTTCTACTTGTGCAAGTGAGAGAGGCATCTTCCTTCACTGAATCAGAATAGTTCAATGTCCGTTCCTTCGAGGGAAGATGGAAATTTAAGACCTTATCACAGAATTGACAAGTATTTCAAATAGTTAGTACTTCCTTGCTGCTTTTCCAGGAATTTGAGAGCTTGGGAGAATAAAAATTAGGAGAGTTATAAATGATATTTGGCACAAACTCTGTTCCTAAGTCATGGTTGGGTGCTGTATACATCAGGAAACTGTTAAATTTAGTTAGTTTGATTTGTCAAAGT
Organism: Mobula birostris; assembly: GCF_030028105.1. NCBI lineage: Eukaryota > Metazoa > Chordata > Chondrichthyes > Myliobatiformes > Myliobatidae > Mobula > Mobula birostris. The sequence continues at coordinate 97,717,214 of NC_092375.1, forward strand.
TCTTTAGGGTGCTTTCTAATTTTTTTCCATCACGTGTGTTACACATAAGAAGTGTATCTAGCAGCTTTATCCACGTCCTTCAGTTGAATGTTACTTGACCATGTGCTTTAAATACCCTGCCACATCAAAAAATGTGATACAAATTTTCATAAATGTAGGTGTATTAGCAGCTTTCAGAACACATAACATGTGAATAACTACATTTGATTTGCTATGTTCATAGAGAATTTAAGTGTGAAACTTTAAAATTGACTTTGATAGAAACATAGGAACATAGAAAATAGGTGCAGGAGTAGGCCATTCGGCCCTTCGAGCCTGCACCACCATTTATTATGATCATGGCTGATCATCCAACTCAGAACCCCGCCCCAGCCTTCCCTCTGATCCCCGTAGCCACAAGGGCCATATCTAACTCCCTCTTAAATATAGCCAATGTACTGGCCTCAACTGCTTCCTGTGGCAGAGAATTCCACAGATTTACCACTCTCTGAGTGAAGAAGTTTTTCCTAATCTCGGTCCTAAAAGGCTTCCCCTTTATCCTCAAACTGTGACCCCTTGTTCTGGACTTCCCCAACATCGGGAACAATCTTCCTGCATCTAGCCTGTCCAATCCCTTTAGGATTTTATACGTTTCAATACAGTTTCACAGTAGCATTACAAGTACACAGATATACAAGATATTAGAAGAGGAGTAAGAAAGAATAAAAAAAAAGTTGCCTTAAAAATAAAGATTTATGTCAAAGATTATAAGATTTCCAAGTTCATACCGATAATCCTTGCACTTTTACAGTAATGGGTGTGCATTCCCACTATCCAGACAAGAAGTGCTGGTAGTATTGCACAGGGTGTCTGCAATCAGGGTGTGGTAAAGAGGTTAATAAGTCTAACGGGGAGGGGGTTGTTTTCACTTCTTCAGCTATAGATTGAGTCGTTTACAGAGCCTAATGACTGAGGGTAAAAATGACGTCGTATCATGCTCTTTGGAGCAGCACAGTTGTCCTAGTTTATTACTAACAGTGCTCCTCTATTCAGCCAAGGTGGTATGCAGAGGGTGAGAAACATTGTCCAGAATTGCCAGTATTTTCTGTAGGATCCTTTGTTACAGGAATCAAACTGGACACACTGGAGACTGTGGTAGAACAGAGTCAGCCTTTCTAATCAGTTTATTGAGGCTGTTAGCATCACCTGTGATGCCATTGCCCCAGCACATCACCGCATAAAAGATTGTACTGCTAACAACATATTGGTTGAATATTGGATGCAGATGTCAATATTATTGGTTTTTATTCATCATTTTGAATTTTCTTCAAAAGATGTAAAATAGTGTGGTTATAAAGTTGTCACACACCTTTTAGTTTTGCCCTTTGCTGACTGGCTTTTGGTCCAAAATATCTGACTGGTACTCAAAGGGCTATAAAAGATAGAGCCATAGAACATTACAGCACAAAAACAGGCCTTTTGGCCCTTCTAGGCTGTGCCGCATCATTTTTCTGCCTAGTCCCACTGACCTGCACCTGGACCATATACCTCCATACACCTCTCATCCATGTACCTGTCCAAGTTTTTTCTTAAATTTTAAAAGTGAGCCCACATTTACCACTTCATCTGAGCTCATTCCACACTCCCACCACTCCATGTTCCCTTTAAACTTTTCCCCCTTCACCCTTAACCCATGTCCTCTGGTTTTTTTTCTCCCCTAGCCTCAGTGGGAAAAGCCTGCTTGCATTCACTTTATCTATATCCATCATAATTTTATATACCTCTAACAAATCTCCCCTCATTCTTCTACGCTCCAGGGAATAAAATCCTAACCTATTCAACCTTTCTCTGTAACTCAGTTTCTCAAGTCCCAGCAACATCCTTGTAAACCTTCTCTGTATTCTTTCAACCTTATTGATATCCTTCCCGTAATTTGGTGACCAAAACTGCACATAATACTCCAAATTCGGCTTCACCAATGCCTTATACGACCTCACCATAACATTCCAACTCTTAAACTCAATACTTTGATTTATAACGGCCAATGTACCAAAAGCTCTCTTTACGACCCCATCTACCTGTGACACCACTTTTAGGGAATTTTGTATCTGTATTCCCAGATCCCTTTGTTCTACTGCACTCCTCAGTGCCCTACCATTTACCTTGTATGTTCTACCTTGGTTTGTCCTTCCAAAGTGCAAAACCTCACACTTGTCTGCATTAAATTCCATCTGCCATTTTTCAACCCATTTTTCCAGCTGGTCCAAATCCCTCTGCAAGCTTTGAAAACCTTCCTCTCTGTCCACTACACCTCCAGTCTTTGTATCATCAGCAAATTTGCTGATCCAATTTACCACATTATCATTCAGACCATTGATATAGATGACAAATAACAATGGACCCAGCACTGATCCCTGTGGCACACCACTAGTCACAGGCCTCCACTCTGAGAAGCAATCTTCCACTACCACTCTCTGGCTTCTTCCATTGAGCCAATGTCTAATCCAATTTACTACCTCTCCATGTATACCTATTGACTGAATCTTCCTATCTAACCTCCCATGCGGGACCTTGTCAAAGGCGTTACTGAAGTCCATGTAGCCAACATCCACTGCCTTCCCTTCATCCACTTTTCTGGTAACCTCTTCGAAAAACTCCAATAGATTGGTTAAACATGACCTACCACGCGTAAAACCATGTTGACTCTCCCTAATAAGTCCCTGTCTATCCAAATACTTGTGGATCCTATCTCTTAGTACTCCTTCCAATAATTTACCTATTACTGATGTCAAATTTACCGGCCTATAATTTCCTGGATTACTTTTAGAGCCTTTTTTAAACAACAGAGCAACATGTGCTATCTCCCAATCCTCTGGCACCTCACCTGTAGATACCGACATTTTAAATATATCTGCCAGGGCCCCTGCAATTTCAATACTAGTCTCCTTCAAGGTCCGGGAGAATACTCTGTCAGGTCCTGGGGATTTATCTACTCTGATTTGCCTCAAGATAGCGAGCACCTCCTCCTCTTCAGTCTGTATAGGTTCCATGACCTCACTACTTGTTTGCCTTATTTCCATAGACTCCATGCCAGTTTCCTTAGTATATACAGACACAAAAAACCCATTTAAGATCTCCCCCATTTCTTTTGGTTCCATACATAGCCGACCACTCTGATCTTCAAGAGGACTAATTTTATCCCTTACTATCCTTTTGCTGTAGAAGCTCTTTGGATTATCTTTCACCTTGACTGCCAAAGCAACCTCATGTCTTCTTTTAGCCCTCCTGATTTCTTTCTTAAGTTTTTTTTTGCACTTTTTATACTCCTCAAGCATCTTATTTGCTCCCTGTTTCCTATAGATATCATACAACTCTCTCTTCTTCTTTATCAGAGTTCCAATATCCCTTGAGAACGAAGGTTCCTTATTCTTATTCACTTTGCCTTTAATCCTGACAGGAACATATAAACTCTGCACTCTCAAAATTTCTCCTTACCAATCACAACCTTGCCATAGAACAACCTGTCCCAATCCACGCTTTTTAGATCCTTTCTCATTTCTTCCAATTTGGCCTTTTTCCAGTTTAGAACCTCAGCCCGAGGACCAGATCTATCTTTATCCATGATCAAGTTGAAACTAATGGTGTTATGATCACTGGAACCTAAGTGTTCTCCTACGCACGCTTCTGTCACCTGTCCTATCTCATTTCCTAATAGGAGATCTAATATTGCATTCTCTGTAGTTTGTACCTCTATATATTGATTTAGAAAACTTTCCTGAACACAATTTACAAACTCTAACCCGTCTAGACCTTTAACAGTATTGGATTCCCAATCAATATGTGGAAAATTAAAATCCTCTACTATCACAACTTTATGTTTCCTGCAGTTGTCTGCTATCTGTCTGCAGATTTGCTCCTCCAATTCTCGCTGACTACTGGGTGGTCTATAATACAACCCCGTTAATGTGGTCATACCTTCCCTGTTTCTCAGCTCCACGCATATGGCCTCGGTAGAAAGCCCTCTAATCTGTCCTGCCTGAGCACTGCTGTAACATTTTCCCTGACTAGCAATGCCACCCCCCCTGCCCCCACTTCATTCCTCTGCCTGTATCATGTCTGAAACATCGGAACCGGGGAACATTAAGCTGCCAGTCCTGCCCCTCCTGTAGCCAAGTTTCACTAATGGCTATAATGTCATAATTCCATGTGTCAATCCACGCCCTCAGCTCGTCTGCCTTCCCCACAATACTTCTTGCATTGAAATAGACACGTCTCAGAAGATTATTACCACCACTCACAACCCTTCTATTTGTGACTTCGCATGAACTTTTAACATCATTTATTTTCACTCCCATTCCACTATCTGCTCTGGCACTCTGGTTCCCATCCCCCTGCAGATCTAGTTTAAACCCTCCCCATTAGCACCAACAAACCTCCCTGCAAGGATATTGGTCCCCTTGTAGTTCAGGTGTAACCTGTCTCTCTTGTACAGGTCCCACCTGCCCCAGAAGAGGTCCCAATGATCCTGAAATCTGAAACCCTGCCCCCTACACCAGTTCCTCAGCCACGTGTTCATCCGCCAGAGCATCCTACTCTTACCCTCACTGGCACGTGGTACAGGTAGCAATCCTGAGATACCACCCTCGAGGTCCTGCTTTTTAATGTCCTACCAACTTCTCTATACTCACTCTTCAGGACCTCCTCACTCTTTCTTCCTGTGTCATTGGTACTGATGTGCACCATGACATCTGGCTGATCACCCTTCCACTTCAGAATGCTGTGCTTGCGATCAAAGCCATCCCTGACCCTGGCACCCAGGAGGCAACAAACCATCCGGGAGTCTCTGTCATGACCACAGAACCTCCTGTCTATACCTCTAACTATCGAGTCCCCATATCACTGCCGCTCTCCTCTTCTTCCACCCTTCCTTCTGCACTGCAAAACCAGACTCAGTGCCAGAGATCCAGCTGCCGCAGCTTGTCCCAGGTACGTTATCCCCCCCAACAGTATCCAAATCGGTATACTTGTTGTTGAGAGGAATGGCCACAGGGGAACCCTGCTCTGCCTGCCCTTTCCCCTTCCCCCACCTGACGGTAACCCAATTACCTGTGCACTGCTCCTTCAGCGTAACTACCTCCCTGAAGCTAGTATCTATAAACTACTCATTCTCCGAATGATCCGGAGGTCATCCAGCTACTGCTCCAGTTCCCTAATGCGGTTTGTCAGGAGCTGCAGCTGGATGCACTTCTTGCAGGTGTCATTGTCAGGGACACTTTATACTTTATACTTTATTGTTGCCAAACAATTGATACTAAAACATACAATCATCACAGTGATATTTGATTCTGCACATCCCGCTCCCTGAATTACAAATCGATAGTAAATATTAAAAATTTAAATTATAAATCACAAATAGAAAATAGAAAAATGGAAAGTAAGGTACTGCAAAAAAACCGAGAGACAGGTCTGGATATTTGGAGGGTATGGCCCAGATCCGGGTCAGGATCCGTTCAGCAGTCTTATCACAGTTGGAAAGAAGCTGTTCCCAAATCTGGCCGTACGAGTCTTCAAGCTCCTGAGCCTTCTCCCAGAGGGAAGAGGGACGAAAAGTGTGTTGGCTGTGTGGGTTGTGTCCTTGATTCTCCTGGCAGCACTGCTATGACAGCGTGCGGTGTAAAGTGAGTCCACGGACGGAAGATTGGTTTGTGTGATGTGCTGCGCTGTGTTCACGATCTTCTGCAGCTTCATCCGGTCTTGGACAGGACAACTTCCATAGAATGCTTTCTATGGTGCATCTATAAAAATTAGCAAGGGTTTTGGGGGACAGGCCAAATTTCTTTAGTTTTCTCAGGAAGTAAAGGCGCTGGTGGGCCTTCTTGGCAGTGGACTCTGCTTGGTTGGTCCAAGTCAGGTCATTTGTGATAATGTGATGATAATGTGGTAAATTTGTGATTTGGGACACTAGAGGTCTCCCTGACTTCCCACATCCTCAAGAGGAGTATTCCAGCATCCTGCCTGGCATTCTCTCTACTCTAAACAAACAAAAACAAAAATCCTCTGCCTGTTCACGCCGAAGCCTGTTGAGCCAAAGCCGTCCCACTCTGCTCCTTCTCACTCCGCTGCCCGTTGTATATGGTGATGTTTTTTTAAACCTTTGGTGCTCTACGTCACGCGCCTGCACAGTCTAACCTCTTTTCCCCGAGCAGTGTAAAAAAAAAATGACTTCTCTCCAAGATTCCTTTACTCCTTCATTCTCAGCCTCTTGCTCTGATTTTAAAAAAGACCGTTGGAAGTTCCTCTCCTTTTTAAACCTTCCCCTTGGAAGCTGGTCTCACCATCTTTGGCTGTTCGCAATCCAGTCTATGCTTCTCTACAGCCATACAACAGTCTCTGATGCTGGGGATGACTGTTGCTAAAAGGCTTATCTTGAGGGAATGGAAATCATCCTCTCCCCTTCCTTCTGGAGATGGATGGCTGACATGATCTCAGTCATACAGATAGAGAGATTCAGGTTCTTGAGAACCAATTCAGTTATAAAATTTTTGGCTATCTGGGATCTATTTCTTGCCTACCTAGACGAGGCCGGGGGCAGATGAACAATCTTCCCTCAGCTAATCTCTCATGGTCCTCATTTGAGACTTAATGTTTAGCACTTTTGAGCACTCTGTACAGCAGGCATCTCTCTAATGTTATGTCCTTTTTTTTCTTTTTTTTTGCTCATTTTATTTTCACACGTCTGAGCTTATATGTTCTTGTTGATTTTATTGTTTTTTGAAAATTTTGAAAATAAAGTATTTAAAAAAAAATCTGTCATTTGATGGGGTACAGAGGCAATCATGCAATGGATTTAATAATAAGTGATCAAACTGTTTTGTTTGTATAGGTATGCAAGTCTTTATTTCTGCTGTGCTATTGAGGACCAGGACAATGAGCTCATAACACTTGAGATTATTCATCGTTATGTTGAACTTCTAGACAAGTATTTTGGAAGTGTGAGTTGAAATACTTAAATTCATTGCACATCTGACATCAGCCTTCCTTAACTGCAGTTTATCCCTATATGTGTTGTGTGGTGATTTTGGTAAAGAAAAGTCTTAATACAAAGCATTAATATAATACTGGAGGAACAAACTCACTCAGCATGTCATATAGATGGGAATAATTTCGGGCCAAGACCCTCATCAGGACTGTTTATTCCCCTCCATAGATGCTGCCTGACTTGCTGAGTTCCTCCAGCATTTTGTATGTGCTGCTCAAGATTTTCAGCGTCTATAGAATCTCTCGTATTTAATCTTAATTCAAAGCAAGGTTTTCATTAAATTTCTCACAATGCAACATCAGAATGGGCACTAGGAATACTTAGCAGGGCAGATAGCAAATGTGGAGAGTGGAATCTATTTCAGGTCACTGACCACTCATCGGAACAATCACGCTCATTTGTCTCTCCATTGATGCATCTTCTTCTTAGATCATTATGATGTTATTTAAAGCAGGAGAGTTGACCTGCAGACTAAGAATTGCGTTGTGCAGACAATGTACCAGACTCCCTAGTCACAATTCTTGGACTACTGTGTTTCACTGACTGGAAAGAGCCTTCAAGGCAGTTGGTACAAGTACTATTACCTTATTTATGTCCCTAGGGTGTCCTCATGCTGTGCAATAGAGGAAGAAGGAAACTTTTGCCATTCACTGAAATACAAACCTTTACCATAGTAATTGTATCTTGCCCAATATGACTTGGTGGCACCAATACTGAGTGAAATTGGTGGAACTTTGAAAGACGTAGCTGCTGGTTTAGGTATGTGGCAATTGATGAAGACAACAGCAGAACCGACCTGACACTGTCCTTTTTGACTAAATATGGCAGCACTAATAGGAATGGTTATCATCATTTGTATTCTTCACTTTCTATCATGACTGAGCCAGGAAAGTGACCCTACAGTGAAGAATGCTACATCTTCCATGTATAACAATTAAGTTTCAATTTGCTGGAGGTGTTTCTTCTCAATCTCTTTTGCCAATGGAAAACAATGTATCCAAGAATTGTGATAATAGAGTCAGGTATGTTGTCTGTACAGTATGATTCTGTAAGTAAGACTTGTCAGACTATTGGTCATACATTTGTGTATTCACCAAAAATAATGAGTGGCAAAATGATTGCTCAGGTACTGGGTCAGGTCAAAACTCTGCTGTCCTGCGAAATCTGTTTCTATTTCTCAGGATTAAATTCAATTTGCATTCATGTAACCCATTCATGAATGAGAACTGTGATCAGACTTGGAATCAACTGCAAACTTTACCATGCCTTGCACACTTGCTCTAAATCATTAATAGCTATTCACAAAGAAAAGTTCAGGATACTGAGCTGTGTCACTTTCTCGTACCAACCTTCTAGTTTCCTGCCATCAAATTGTCTTTAAATTCCTACTGTTAGTATTTTTCCTTAGATTTTCTTTTTTGATTTGCTTGTCAAGTTGGGATTGTATCAAATCCTTGCTAAAATTCATGCACCCAAACAAAAATTAAGTCATATCTGTTAGGCATTACCTTCCTTTAACAGATCCTTGTTGACTGTGATTAGTTTATGCTTTTCTTAATGGATGTTTATATTGTTCGTAAGGATAGGTTGCAGTAATTTATTCATCACTGAAGTTACTAATTGCCTATAATTGTCTTCTCCCTTTCTGTCTTTAGCATCCACGTTTTAGAATTCTCCTAGGTGTTCAGTGTTGTTTCTCTCGTAGCTAGGGAAGATTGAAAAATTACATTGTGAATCTCCAATTTTTTCCCATACCTTTTAGTACCTGGAAATAATTTCATTTGATTTACCTGTTTTCAAAGATGCCAAAGTTCTTAATACTTTCTTCATGGAACTACTTTTGGAAGTAATTACTATGTTTCTCATATTTCATTTTTCACAATGTTAAAAAGAAAGTAAAACATAACAATGCTCATTGTAATTATGCGCTTTTACATGCACCCTAGAAATTTATCTTTTATTATTTGGTGCTGTGTGAAATATCTGATGTGATCATACACAGCTAATTAAATTGGTAACTGTCTGAGTAGAATAAATGAATTACTGAAATTAAGTTACCTGGACTGAGTTCTAAATACAGTTACATTGTAGTATCTACACTTGGGTAACACATTTATCTTTATTTCCACTTTTTGAAGGTCTGTGAGCTCGACATTATCTTTAACTTTGAAAAAGCTTATTTTATCTTGGATGAGTTCCTGTTAGGAGGTGAGGTTCAGGAGACGTCAAAGAAGAATGTACTCAAGGCAATCGAACAAGCTGATCTGTTACAAGAGGTAAGAATTAAAGAATGTCTTGCCAGGAGAAATTGTCACCTTTAGTACTAACCCAAATTTGAAAGTAGGACTTAGATTGCTGAGCACCATCTTTGTTAATCGCTTTGTTTGGATTTGTGATTTGTGCATGATTTAAAGTTATGTGTTTGTCTTGTGACAAAATATAGAGGCACAAGTAGAATTTATTAAAATTCTTTGTATATGTGTAAAGGGACACGAGTCTGGGTCTGATCAATCGGAGCAGTTGGACCTTCAGATGAGTGCAATTATCTTTGGGGGTGAAGTCTCATTATGGAACAAACAATAGATTGTACTTTTGCCTTTACGTCTGCCGCTATTTATTGTCTTTTCACTAAGAACTTTGCTTTTTTGGATTTGACATGTTAATTTAGTTCCAGTGTAATTAATCTCACTTTGCTGTGTTGTACCAGTGTTGAAATTCGGGAGTCAGATTCCCAGATAGTCTATATTCTGTGCCGTTGAGTAGGGCTACAACTTTTGAGCAAATCAGTCGTCAAGGCAACTTGGTAACTAATCATTACTGCATGCCTTATGCAGAGTTTAGACCCTTCTGTAGTGCAATCCCTTAGTTATTACCACTAGATTTTTGCATGAAAACATTAAAAAAGTGGACTGCAGTCTCATTACTTACTTTCTGCCTGTTGAGGCATAAATATTCTGCTTGACCCAGAACTGTGACAAGTTCTATATCTCATCTATCATTTATTCTTCCTAAGCAGCATCAGCTTCATTGTAACCTGATTAGTGCTAGAAGCTTAATGATTTTGACTGGCTTCTGCTTGCTGAGCTCCAAGGGTTCTATTCTACTGTTCACCCCATTACTCATCCTCTCTCTTTGCCTTTGGCCATTATTGATCTCTAGTTGACTTGGATTGATACAAATACTTCATGACGCTATTCCAAGATGAAAAAGGATCTAGTGCTTTCCCAGTGTATATGACGAATAAACTCTTCTTAGGCTTTCAGCCATGTTCGGATATCAATTATAACTGATGAAGGTGGCAGAGTTTGTCATCGAAACATCAATTATAATTGATACCTGTACCCGGCTGGAAGCCCGAGAAGAGTTTATTCGCTATTCTAAGGTATTTAATTGAATTGACTTTTATTTCTTACTTCCTTCATGAGGAGTAAAAATCTTTATGTCTCCATCTAAATGTACCATTTGTAGTAATTTGTAATAAATAGTATGTACAACAGGACAGTCAATATAACATAGAAATACAGTTATCAGCATGAATTAATCAGTCTGATGACCTGGTGGAAGAAGCTGTCCCGGAGCCTGTTGGTTCTAGCTTTAATGCTACGGTACCGTTTCCGGGATGGTAGCAGCTGGAGCAGTTGTGGCTGGGGTGACTCGGGTCCCCAAAGGTCCTTTGGGCCCTTTTTACATACATGTCTTTGTAAATGCCCTGAATAGTGGGAAGTTCACATCTACAGATGTGCTGGGCTGTCTGCACCACTCTCTGCAGATTCCTGTGATTGAGGGAAGTACAGTTCCCATACCAGGCAGTGATGCAACCAGTCAGAATGCTCTCAATTGTGCCCCTGTAGAAAGTTCTTAGGATTTGGAGGTCCATACCAACTTCCTCAACTGTCTGAGGTGAAAAAGGCACTGTTGACTATGTGAGATCCTCAGTGATGTTTATGCTGAGGAACTTAAAACTGTTCACCCTCTCAACCCCAGATCCATTGATGTAAATAGGGTCCAGTCTGTCTCCCTTCCTCCTGTAGTCCACAACTAGCTTCTTTGTTTTTGCAACATTGAGGTAGAGGTTGTTTTCTTGACACCACTGTATCAGGGGAGGTTCCTCTTGTATCGAATCTTGAGAATTGTTGCTGTACTGTCGTGGGGAGCTTGTTGCACAGTGGTTGGCATATTTCTTGCATAACAGTGATTTTTTTTTGGTTTTATGGCAGTTAAAGATGTGAAAGCATAATTTCACAAATGCATGTGTTTTCAAATAATGGTTGGCAGTGAATAAAGGCCGTGCAATTAATAGTCAGTCCTGACCTTGGGTTAGTATTGTTAAAGATTGATACAAATACACAAAATACTATAGATGCTGAAAAATACTCAGCAGGTTAAGTATCATATGGGAAGAGTGATTTAGAAGTTAATGTTTTAGCACTCATACTGGAGAGGTTGTTTCCTTTTGGTCTAAAAGCTTCTCGACTCTTGGATCACAAACAAAGTCCATAAGCTTAAAAAAAAATAGGAGAAAATTGTTAAATCTAGATAAGTTATCTATTGGCTTTGTTATGCCAGTCTTTGATTTTAGACCAGAGTCAAACCAATACAAAATTAAATGAAAATATATAGTTAACAGCTTAAAGAACTATTTGCGTTCATACTTGCCTTTAACAAAGACACTGAAGAACAGGTTAGATTAGATTATTCGATTAGATTATGAGGACACTGAGTCTTCGTTTATTGTCATTTAGAAATGCATGCATTAAAAAATGATACAATGTTCCTCCACAATGATATCACAGAAACACACGACAAACCAAGACTAAAACTGACAAAACCACATAATTATAACATATAGTTCCAACAGTGCAAAGCAATACAGTAATTTGATAAAGAGCAGACCATGGGCACGGTAAAAAAAAATCTCAAAGTTCCGATAGCCTCATCATCTCACGCAGATGGTAGAAGTGAGAAACTCTCCCTGCCGTGAGCCTCCAAGCGCCGCAAACTTGCCAATGCCACACCATTGGAAGCACCCGACTGCAGCGGACTCTGAGTTAGGTTAGGAGGCAGATTTTGGAAAGGTGCAAAAATAACTGCGTTGTTGTCATCAGTAACTTCCAATTTCCTGAAGATTGATTATTACCTCTTTAGTGCAAAAGGTTAAGATGGAGTGGAATTTGTTAGGTGTTTTCAGAAAGGATTGCTGACACGATATGTAGTTAGATGTACGAGAGGGGAAGCTATACTGGATCTGGTGCTAGGAAACAAACCAGATTAGGTGTTAGATCTCTCAGTGGGTGACCATTTCAGAGACTGTGACCACAGCCCTGACCTTTACCATAGATTTGGAGAGGGACAGGCAGTATGGGAAAGTATTTTAGTGGGGGAGGGTGAATTTTGATGCTATAGGCAGAAACTTGGGAGGATAAAATGGGAATGGATGTATTTGGGGGAAATACACAATGGAAAGATGTAGGTTGTTTAGGGAGTATTTGCATGGGGTTTTGGTTAAGTTTGTCCCATGAAGCAGGGAAAGGATGGTAGCCTTACAGAGCCATGATTGACAAGGGATGTGGAACATGTAGTTAAGAGGAAGAAAGAAGCTTATTTAAGGTTTAAGAAACAAGGGTCAGACAGTGTTTTAGCATTAAAAGTTAGCCAGGAAGGAGGTTAAGAATGGACTTTGGTGAGAAGGCGTTGGCAAGTAGGATTAATGAAAAACCCTAGGATTTCTTCTACATGTATGTGAAGAATAGGAGGATGATTACTGAGGGTAGGGCTAATTAGCTATAGAAGAGCAAATATGCCTGGAATTGGAAAAGCTAGAGGAGGTCCTCAATGAATACTTTGCTTCAGTATTCACCAGTCAGAGGGACATTGACATGAGGAAAAGTCTGATATCATAAAAGCCAAAGATGAAAAGAGGATGGCTTCTACAACAGGATAATGAACCTCAAAATCCACAATGGACTACCTCAAGAGGTGCAATCTGAAGGTTTTGCCATGGCCCTCACGGTCCCCTGACTTAAACATCATCGAGAATCTGTGGATAAAGCTCAGAAGAGCAGTGCGTGCAAGATGGCCCAAGAATCTCACAGAACTGGAAGCCTTTTGCAAGGAAGAATGGGTGAAAATCCCCCAAACCAGTATTAAAAGACTCTTAGCTGGCTACAAAAAGCATTTACAAGCTGTGATACTTGCCAAGGGGAGTGTTACTAAGTACTGTCATGCAAGGTGTCCAAACATTTGCTTCGGGCCCTTTTCCTTTTTTGTTATTTTGAAACTGTAAAAGATGGAAATAAAAAAGTTTTCTTAAAATATTAAAGAAATGTGTCATCTTTAACTTTATGCTTTTTGGAAATCAGTTCATCTTTTACTTGCTTAGCTATTGACAGTAACAGAAATTTTGACCGGGGTGCCCAAACTTTTGCATGCCACTAAGTCCCTGGTGATATACTCTAGTTTACTACGGGAACTGAGGGAAAAGATTGCTGAATCTTGAGATGATCCTTGCATCCTCACTGGGTACAGGAGTAGTACCAGATAATTGGAGGTTGGCAGATGTTATAAATGTTATTCCTTTGTTCAGTAAAGAGAAGGGATGACCCTGGGAGTTGTCACAGCTATAACCTTGCACTCAGTGTCAGTAAGACTAAGGAATTGATTGTGGATTTCAGGAAGGACAAGTCGAGGTAACGCACCCATCCTCATCGAGGAATCAGCAGTGGAAAGGGTGAGCAGTTTGAACTTCCTGGGTGTCAACATCTCTGAGGATCTATCCTGGGCCTGACATATTGATGCAATTATAAGGAAGGCTATATTTGAAGAGATTGGTATGTCACCCAAGACGAGCAAATTTTTACCGATGTACCAGGGAGAGCATTCTAACTGGTTGCATCACTATCTGGTATGGAAGGAACTCTGCACATGATTGGGAAAAGCTGCAGAAGGTCATAAACTCATGCCTTCTTATTGCTAACAATCAAGGAGGAGGTATAGGAGCCTGAAGACATACACTCAGTGACTTCCCTTCAGCTACCTTATTGGATTTCTGAATGGACAATAAACTCATAAACACTACCTTAGTACTTTTTTACCTCTCTTTGCCCTACTTTTTTTTATAAGTGCTTATTGTAATTTGGTTATTTATTTCACTGCTGCTACAAAACATGAAATTTCACAACATATTCTAGTGATATTAAATCTGATTTTTGAATAATAGAGTATTGAGTCTTACTTCAGTGGTGGGCAAATTATGGGAGAAGTTTCTCAGAGACAGGATTTATTTGTCAAAGCATAACCTGGTTAGAAATGGTCAGCATGGCTTGGTGAGGGGCATGTCATGCCTCATGATCCTGCTTGAATTAATTGAGGACATGACAAAGCACATTGATGAAGGTAGAGAAGACGGTGCAGTGTATCTGGAATTTTCTAAGGTGTTTGATAAGATGCTGCATAGTAGGCTTATTCAGAAAGTCAGGAGGCATGGGATCCAGGGAAAGGGAAACACGGCTGTGTGAGTTCAGAAGTAGCTTGCCTATGGAAGGTGGAGGGTGGTAAAATGTGGAGCATCTTCTGCCTGGAGGTTGTTAACCAGGGGTGTTTTGGATCAGAACACCATAAGACATAGGAGCAGATTGTTACAAGGATTTACGCCTTAGTAATAATGATCAGTCAGGCACAGAGAAGATCTGTATTTATTGAAAAGTACCTTTTTTGTCTCAGCTATAAAGCACATAAATTTACATAACCAACTACCTGTGTGCATACCTACCAAGTCTCCCTGATCCTCGTGAACAGTCAAAGAATAGAAAAGGTAATACCCGGGAAAGAAGTCTATGTTCTGATGTGGTGTCCTCCATGTTGATGATGGTTGGCCTCCGCAGAGCTCCCCAAATCATCTATTTTTATACTTTTCCTTATCATGTCAGTCTATGACCTTTCAGTTTTGTTGGCTTGGTCATCTGACTGACCTGTGTCAAATACTCATTGGATGTAGCCTCGGACTACAAGCAGTATTGTTCACCTTCACCTTCAACTTCGTACCATGTGACTACTGTTCTTTTCAACTCTGACTGTTTCAAACTAGTCAAACTGGGTGACAAAGGCATTGGGCCTAGATGAGGAAATTGCTTCTCCCATTTTATGCAAACAGGTTCTTATTTGACAATGGCTCGAGGTTTATCATTAGCAGAAACTCTTTGTGTCCGTGTTCAGTTGCTCTGATTAAGATATCCGAGAGCAAGAATCAGTTCATAAAACAGTTCTCAATATGGCACCTGCAAGGACAGTCTCAGAAAATGAGACTGATTCTTTTCCTGTTCGCTGATTGTCCAACAAGGCTTAGGCCTTTCAGCCCTTTAGGTCTGCTCCATCATTTCATTATGACTTACTTATTTTCCTTATCAACTCCATTCACCTGCCTTTTCCCCGTACCCTTTGATGCCCTTACTAATCAAGAATCTATCAATCTCTGCATAAAGTATACCCAATAACTTAGCCTCCATAGCCGTCTTTGGTAATGAATTCCACAGATTAACCACCCTCTGGCTAAATAAATTCCTCCTCATCTCTGTTCTAAAAGATGTCTCTCTATTCTGAAGCTGTGCCCTCAGGACCTAGACTCCCCCCACTCTAGAAAATATCCTCTCCACATCCACTCTATGTAAGCTTTTCAATATTTGCTAGGTTTCAGTGAGATACTTCCCTCATTCTTCCAAACTCCAGTGAGTACAGACCAGAGCCATCAAATGTTCCTTGTATGTTAGTCCTTTCATTCCCAGATCATTCAAATAATCCTATGGATCCTCTTCTACACGAACAGCTCTTTCCTAAAATATGGGGCCCAAAACTGCTCAGAATACTCCAAGTGTGGTCTGACCAATGCTTTATAAAGCCTTAGCATTACATCCTTCAGCTTCAGACAAGGCTATAAGCAGCACTGAAACCCCCACAGGGGACTGTCTTGGTTCCCTTTCTGTTTACCCTAGATACAACACTGAGTCATGTCATCTGCAGAAATTCTCTGATGACTCAGCAATAGTTAGATGTATAAAAGGAGAATGGGAGAATGAATACAGGGCCCTGATGGAGGACTTGTCAAATGGTGCAAGCTGAATTATCTGCAGCTCAATATTAGTAAGACGAAGGAAGACTAAGCTTGCATTGCTCCCTGTTGATGGTGAGGACATGGATGTGGTGAGGACCTACAAGTACTGGGGAGTGCACCTGGATGATTGACTTGAGTGGAGCAGTAACATAGAGGCTGTGTACAAGAAGGGCCAGAGTCGCCTCTATTTCCTGAGGAGACTTGGGTCCTTTGGAGTATGCAGGCCTCTTTTTCACTGTTGTCGCCAGTACAGACTTCTATATGCAGTGGTGTGCTGGGGCAATGGCATCAACAGGGGTGATGTCAACAGGCTCAATAAACTGATTAGAAAGGCTGGCTCTGTTATAGGAGTCAAACTGGACACACTGGAGGCTGTGGTAGAACAAGGGACCCTATGGAAAATCCTGGAAATTCTGAACAATGCTTCTTGTCCTCATGCCTCCTTGGTGTACAGAGGGGCACCTTTAGTAATAGTCTAAGCCAACTGCACTGCTCCAAAGAGTGCTAGATGAGGTCATTCTTGTCGTCTCCCATTAGGCTCTGTAATGAGTCAACCTATAGCCGGGGAAGTGATGAACCCCCTCCTCTTCGACTGTTTGAGGTAATTTTTTTTATACTTTCTTCTCTTTTGATATTTGTATATCTGTGCACTTGTAATACTACTGTGACACTGTAATTTCCTCAGTGAAGTATCTATTTTGTAGTCTTCGCAAAGTGAATGTTGACATTGCATTTGCCTTCCTTGCCAGCAACTTAACCTGCAAGTTAACCTTTGGGGAATCCTCCTTTTCACCTGCATATAAAAAAAGGAGGGATATGGATATTGTGTAGGCAGAAGAAATTATTTAGCCATGATTATTAATTTAATTGGTTAGGCACAAATTTGTGGGCCAAATGGCTTGTTCCTGTGATGTACTATTCCATATTCTAGCTCTAATTTCTGAATTTTCTCTCCCTTTAGAAAGTAGACTTTGCCTTTAAACCTTCTACCAAAGTGCATGACAATACAGTTCCCAACACTATCTGCTACTTCTTTGTCCATTCTCCTAATCTTTCCAAGTCCTTCTGGAGACTCACTGGTTCCTCAACACAACTTGCCCATACACATATCTTCATATCATCTTCAAACTTGGCCACAAAGCCATCAATTTTGTCATCCAAATCATTGACATATAACATGAAAAGAACAGTTTCCAACATCGACCCCTGTCAAACAGGCAGCCAACCAGAAAAAAAAAACCCTTTATTCCTACCCTTCACTTCCTGCCAGTGAGCAAATCTTCCAGTCATATTTGTATTTTTCCTGGGATACCATGGGCTGTTGTATTGTTTAGCAGCCTCATGTGCAGCACCTTGCCAAAGACCTTCTGAAAATCTAAGAAAGTAGCATCCAGTGACTCTCCTTTGTCTGTCCTACCCGTTATTTCCTCAAAAAATTCCAATAGGTCTGTCAGGCAAAGTTTCCCCTTGAGAAAACCATTCTGACATTATCTTATTTTATAATGTTTCTCCAAGTACTCTAAAATTTCATCCTATGGACTCCAGCATCTTCGCAATCACTGAAGTCAGGCTAACTGGGATATTATTTATCACAAATGAGAGAAAATTTGCATATGCTGGAAATCCAAGCAACACATCTTTTTTCCTCCAACTGTGATGAAGGGTCTCGCTGCGAAATGTCAACTGTTTACTCTTTTCCATAGATGCTGCCTGGCCTGCTGAGTTCCGCCAGCATTTTGTGTGTGTTGCTATTAACGATGATCTTTCAACCACCACTCAGTGATGCCCACAATGTCACACCTGCCAATCTCTAATTGTGCTATAAGATCACCTGCCTTATTCTGTATACTGCATGTATTCAAATATAACACATTCAGTTCTGTATTCATCATCCTTTACATTTTTATCCCCATGTTACACTTCAGTTCACAGGCAAAGAAGTGGCAGATGGAATACAATGTGAGCAAGTGTATGGTCATGCATATAAAATGAAAGAGTTGACTATTTTCTGAATGGAGAGAAAGTACATAAAACTGAGACACAAAGGGATTTGGGAGTCCTTGTACAGGATTCCCTAAAGGTTAATTTGCAGGTTGAGGCTGTGGTGAGGAAGGCAAAAGTGATGTTAGCATTCAATTCATGATTCCAGGATTGAATGGCTTGTCATACGAAGAGCATTTCATTGATCTGGGCCTGTATTCACTAGAACTCAAAAGAATGAGGGACGACCTAATTGAAACCTATCGAATGGTATTGATAGAGTGAATGTGGAGAGGCTGTTTCCTATGTGAGACAGTCTAAGACCAAAGGATATAGCCTCAGAATAGCGGGGTGTCCTTTTGGAATGGAGATGAGGAATTCGTTTAGCCAGAGATTGGCAAATCTGTAGAATTCATTGCCATTGGTAGCAGTGGAGACCTAGTCTTCATGTATATTTAGGGCAGAGGTTTATAGATTCTTGATTTGTCAGGGCATGAAGGGATATGGGGGCAAGGCAGGCGATTGGGGCTGAGAGGGGAAAATGGATCAGCCATAATGAAATGGCAGAACAGACTTAATGGGCTAAATGGCCTAATTGTGCTCCTATATGGTCTTGTGGGATCATCCCACCTACTGCAATCTTGCCCTATCACCATCTGCCTGTTCTTCCTAACAGTCTCACTACACACTGCATCTACTTGTAGACCAACTGCCCCATCCTCAGTCCTATCCCTCCAGTTTCCAACCCCCTGCCAAATTAGTTTAAACCTTGCCCAACAGCTCTAGCAAACCTGCCTCCAAGGATATTGGTCCCGCTCAAGTTCGGGTGTAATCTATCCTTTTTATACTGGTCATACCTTCCTCAAAAGGGTTCCCAATGATCCTGACATCTGAAACTTTGTCACAGTACCAACCTCTCAGCCACTCATTCTTCTGCCAAATCATCCTATTCTTACCCTCACTTGCTCATGGCACAGGTAGCAATCCAGAGATGCTACCTTTGAGGTCCTGTTTTTCAGCTTTCTACCTAACTCCTTATATTCTCTCTCTAGATCTCATCCCTTGTTCTACCTTTGAGTTGGTCCCAATATGTACTACAACTTCCAATTGTATACTTTAGACTGCTGGGACATCCCTGCCCCCTGGGAGCTAACATACCATTCTCTTTCTCGTCCACAGAATATCCTGTCTGCTCCTCCAGTTATGGAATCCCTTATCACGATTGCACTCCTCTTATTTACCCCCCCCCCCCCACCCCTCCTCTCTGAGCCACAGAGACATGTTCAGTGTCAGAGACCTGGTTGCTGAGCCTTCCCCCTGGTAGGGTGTTCCCCCAATGATATTCAGTGTGCTACATTTATTATTGAGGGAAACAGCCACAGAGGTTCTGTGCAATGGCTGCCTCTTCTCTCACCCTCTCTTTACAGTTAACCAGCTACCAGCCTCCTGCAAGTTACCATTGACTTCCATAGAAAACCATAGAAAAACTACTATACTTTATACTTTATTGTCGCCAAACAATTGGTACTAGAACGTACAATCATCACAGCGATATTTGATTCTGCGCTTCACACTCTCTGGATTACAAATATTAAATATTAAAAATATTAAAAATAGTTAAAATTAGTAAATATTAAAAATTTAAATTATAAATCATAAATAGAAAATAGAAAAATGGGAAGTAAGGTAGTACAAAAAAACCGAGAGGCAGGTCCAGATATTTGGAGGGTATGGCCCAGATCCGGGTCAGGATCCGTTCAGCAGTCTTATCACAGTTGGAAAGAAGCTGTTCCCAAATCTGGCTGTACGAGTCTTCAAGCTCCTGAGCCTTCACCTGGAGGGAAGAGGGACGAAAAGTGTGTTGGCTGGGCGGGTCATGTCCTTGATTATCCTGGCAGCACTGCTGTGACAGCGTGCGGTGTAAAGTGAGTCCACAGATGGAAGATTGGTTTGTGTGATGTGCTGCACCATGTTCACGATCTTCTGTAGCTTCTTTCGGTCTTGGACAGGACAACTTCCATACCAGGTTGTGATGCACCCTAGAAGAATGCTTTCTGTGGTGCATCTACAAAAATTAGTGAGGGCTTTAGGGGACAGGCCAAATTTCTTTAGTTTTCTCAGGAAGTAAAGGTGCTGGTGGGCCTTCTTGGCAGTGAACTCTGCTTGGTTGGACCAAGTCAGGTCATTTGTGATATTGACCCTGAGGAACTTAAAGCTTTTGACCTGTTCTACTTGCGCACCACCGATGTAAATTGGGTCGTGCGGTCCGCTACTCCTTCTGAAGTCAACAACCAATTCCTTTGTCTTGCTGACGTTGAGGGATAGGTTATTGTCTTCGCACCATGCCACCAGGTTCTTAATTTCCTCTCTGTACTCAAACTCATCATTACCCGAGATACGGCCTACAATTGTTGTGTCATCAGCAAACTTTTGGCCCTTCTTGCCTGTGCCGAACCATTTTCTGCCTAGTCCCAGTGACCTGCACACGGACCATATCCCTCCATACACCTCCCATCCATGTATCTGTCCAATTTATTCTTAAATGTTCAAAAAGAACCAGCATTTACCACCTCATCTGGCTGTTCATTCCATACTCCCACCACTCTCTGTGTGAAGAAGCCCCCCCTAATGTTCCCTTTAAACTTTTCCCCCTTCACCCTTAACCCATGTCCTCTGTTTTTTTTCTCCCCTTGCCTCAGTGGAAAAAGCCTGCTTGCATTCACTCTATCTATACCCATCATAACTTTATATACCTCTATCAAATCTCCCCTTATTCTTCTACGCTCCAGGGAATAAAGTCCTAACCTATTCAACCTTTCTCTGTAACTGAGTTTCTCAAGTCCTGGCAACATCCTTGTAAGCCTTCTCTGCCCTCTTTCAACCTTATTAATATCCTTCCTGTATGGTGACCAAAACTGAACACAATGCTCCAGATTCAGCCTCACCAATGCCTTATGCAACCTCATCATAACATTCCAGCTCTTATACTCAATACTTTGATTAAGAAAGGCCAATGTACCAAAAGCTCTCTTTAAGACCCTATCTACCTGTGACGCCATCTTGTAGCTCCTGTCTATCACCTCCTTGTTCTCCCGAATGAGCCAAAAGTCATCTAGCTGTATCTCCAGTACCCTAACAACTTGTAAGGAGCTAAAGCTCAATGAACTTTTTGCAGATGTAGTTATTGGAGATGTTGGAGGTCTCTGGGAGTTCCAGCATCTCACATAAAGAACATGCCACTGACCCTGGGCCCATTCTCACTGCACTTGCTATGTACTAATAGAAGAAGAAAAAAGATCTGACGAGAAACTTACTAGAAACTTCTCCTCACCTAAACTTCTTCAGCCAAAGCCTGACCACTTTAATACTGGCACTCACACAATGGCAGCTCCACTTACAACTCGCTTCTTTTTATTGGCCTTTGCCAAGTCTCTAATAGATTGTTTTGATTGAAGCCCACTTAAAAATCACGAAAGATCATGAGCTCTCTTTAAACCTCACGTCACCTCTCCACCCAGCAGTGATCTGTTCTGGGGCTCCTGTTCTTTATTATATTTATAAATAAATTGGATGAAGATCAAAGGTGGGTTGGTAAGTTTGCAAATGACATGAAGATTGTTGATGTTGTGGATCAGACAACACTGATAGCATGGAGTGCTGGACTGAAGTGGCTGATGGAATTCACCCCATAAAAGTGTGAAGTGGTTCGGTGTGGAAGGTCAAATTCGAAGGTAGAATACAGGGTTCATGGCAGGATTCTTAGCAGTATGAGAAACGGGAGATCTTGGGGTCTAGTTCTGGTTGCTTCATTACAGAAAGGATATGGAAGCTTTAGAGAGGGTACACAAGAGATCTACCAGGATGTTACATGGATTAGCAAACGTGAGGCTTTTCTGTTTGGAGTAGTGAGGATGAGATGTGTTCTGATAGAAGTGTACAAAATAAGAGGTGCAGTTTGAGTGGATATCCAGAGCCTTTACCAGGCAGAAATGAATAATATATAATTTTAATGTGACTGGAGGAAAGCATGTGGGAGAGGGGAGAATATCAGATGGTTTTTTTTATACAGATTGTTGCAGGTGCGTGAAATGCACTGCCAGTGGTGGCAGAATCATTAAAGACTAGCTTTATTTGTTACACGTGCATCAAAAAAAACATGCAATGAACTGCGTCGTTTGCATCAAATTAGTGAGGATTGTGCTCTAGGCAGCCCACAATTGTTGCTTCGCTTCTGGCACCAACGCGGCATCCCCACAACTCACTAACTGTACGTCTTTGAAATGTGGAGGAAACAGGTCCACCCAGAGAAAACCCACACCATGATGGGGAGATCATACAAGCTCCTTACAGACAGCAGTGTGAATTGGACCCCGATCGGTGATCACTGGTGCTTTAATGTGATTGTGCTAATTGCAATAGTACTATACTGTTCCATTTAACAATTGGGGGAATTTAAGAAGTTCTTAGATAGGCACATGTTTGATAGAAAAATGGAGGATTGTGTAGGAGGGAAGGGTTAGCTCAATTTTGGAGGAAGTTAAAAGGTGCACTGCACTATGCTGTACTTTGTAAAGGCAGAAATGGACGTAACAGAGCAGTAAAATGTTGACGGCTAGACATTATGAACAATTCTTGATTATGTCCAGACAACGTAGGAAATTATTTTGAAGGGATCCTACTAAATGATCTAATTTAGTAACCTTGTCTCCAGATTCTGGGTGCAGAATTGTGATTTTTTTTTATTATAAGAGAAGATGGCAAGGTGCATAAGAGCAAAATAAACTAACTGCTGGAGGAACTTGGTAGGTAATGCAACTTCTATGGAGGCAGAAGGATGTTGACATTTTGAGTCAAGACCCTTCATCAGAGCTGAGTGTAATTTGGAACAAATGAGAGAACCTGATTGATTTTGTTTGCTTTGTAAGTTGACTGTGGAGAATACAAAGTGAAGAACTAACCCAGCTGAGTGATAAATTCACTCAGCTTTTTAGTGCACTGAAATAAGGGGAACGTCTTTCAAAGTTGTACAGTTGACTATTGAATAATATTTCAAACGGCAATGTCTTTGTTCTAATTTTTTGTTGTGTAGTATCCTCTGATGAATATAACTGCAGCTATTTAATGAATTGTGCTGGAACACCAGAAAAATCCTGTTGCAACACAGCTGTACGCATCCTGCCCCTTAGGGGTTTCATGCACCTTTTCTATAAAGCAGATGTGTTGAATACCATGGAGTAACCAGTGCTAGAGATCAATCTGATTTAATGTGGGCATAATTGTTGTATTATCCTTCTCTTGAGTACTTTGACTATAGTTCTTCCAAATGCAAATTTTAAATCTAAATATCTGAAAGGATTGTCAAAAATCGTCAGTGGCAGAAAACATTTTTTGTATGGTATTCCTATTCAGTTCCCAGTGTTCATCTTTCTATTAACTTTTCCTCCCACGTATATTCTATTCTTTGGCATTTGAAGGACATTGGAAGCAGGAGCAGGCCACTTGGCTCCTTAAGCCTGTTCTACTGTTCAGTAATTGTAATGCTGATTCCATATTCTAGCTGAATGCCCTCTGGCTCTCTCTCAATTACTCCTCATCAAGAATCGGGCTTTAAAAATATTTAAAGACTACTAGACAACTGGGTGACCCGTTGGGGCACCTTTTGAGAGAAAGGTAGTGTGATGTGCTTTGGAAATTAAAGAAGAAGAACTCAGTGTATTTAAGAAGAAAGACACATAGCAAGACAAATATTGCTCTGCTTCGTTTAACGAAGGACACTTTTTATGACCACATTTCTGATTGATCTGCCACCCTTCAGGAATACTCTACCATTTTCATTTTTTCTTCCCCGGCTTAAAGCCACATACAGCTGACCATGCGGGAATACTGGTTTCTCCAGATAAATCAACACATTCTCCATGGTTTGGCCTTGCGCCTTATGTATAGTCATGGCAAAACATGACTGTATCGGGAACTGGCTCCGCTGAAGAGGGTCATTTTCCCCTTCTGATAAATTGAGAGTAATTCTTGGGATCATGACATTTTTGAATGCACCAATGTTTATCTTTGCTACGATGAGATTGTCGTGCAGTTCTTCCACCATCTTTCGCATTCCATTGCAAAGCCTTGGTGGATCCAAGTTCCTCATTGAAATGATGGGAGATCCCCTCTTCAATTCCAGTTTATGTGGTGGCAATCCAGAGTTCGACCGAATCAAGGAATTCGGTAGTGTTTCTGTAAGTGGTGTTCGCTCCTTCACTTATGGCATTGAAGGAACAGTATTCTTTCATGATTCCAGAGAAGTGTCTAATGCATGTGAAGTTTATTTTTCGCATCATTTCATTAAGAGGAACCAAGATAGAATTCCTCGAAGAGAGTTCTGCAGGATTGTCGAATGTCAGATAGATGAAATCAATGCATTCTTCCATAGTTGTTGCTGGCAGAATCATACCTTCAGGTAATTTGATTTCATTGTTTTCATTTTTCTCAACCTTGTCTTCTCCAACATCCAATAAGAACTGAGAATATCATCCCTTCTCCCTCACTCAATCACATGTTTCTCTTCAATTGAAACTTGATGAAGCTTCTCCATAAGTATAATTTTTTTTAATGCATGAATTCTCCACATCAGGATCATTTCCGCATTTCACAACTGCTAGAAGCTGACGGAAATTGCCACAGCAAATGGTTAAAATACTCCTGAAGGCCTCGTTCTTACTGCATACATCACGAAGAGTGTGGTCCACGGCTTCAAAGCTCTCCCTCCTAATCATGGGGCACTCATCCCAGACAATAAGCTTCGCATTTTGGAGTAAATTTGCAGTATTGGTGTTTATATTGATGTTACAAAGGGCAACCTCATTGACTTTGAGTGGTATTTTGAATCGTGAATGCACTGTCCTACCACCAGGCACCTCTGTCTCTTCCTCTCTCCTCCTTCTCTGCCTGTTTTTGTCATTCTGGAGACGTGCAGCCCTTTCATCCTTCGTCTCTTTATCTCTTCTACCATTTGTTCTTTCTTTCTGAACTTGGAGTCGTGCGGCCATGGCCTGATCGGATTCTTGTTCTCTCCTCCATCTGTGCCTATTGTTGTCATTTTGGAGACGTGCATGCCTGTCCTCCTCTGTCTCCTCTTCTCTCATCTTTTTTGTCCTAACTCCTTGATCCTGGAGTCGTGCGGCCCTGGCCTCATCCGATTGTTGTTCTCTCCCTCTCCTTGCCGCTTCCCAACGATGTTTAGCGTCAACTCTTGACCATAATGTCCCCCTTCTCTTTCCACTCGGCGTAATTAGGCTATCCATATATTTTTACCCTAATGCTTGATAGAAGATAGGAAGCAGTAACACCAAAGCCTCCAAGATGCTGTTGTTTCTTGATGATGTGGTTGGCGCTCTACTAAATGGACGTGATATTGTCACCGCTGTCCTTTGACTGCAGCAAAGGGTTTTATGGGTGTCTCGAAGTACGTCATTATTATCTATCTATATACTACTAAAACTCTCATGCTCTGTCTGTCTTTGTTTGTTTGAGACCTCCAATTAGCTCAAACGGTGCATTACAGCGGCACTTTTTTTGGCTAAATCGAATTAAAATATGCTAACTTACAGAATGCTGGCAAAGTGAAGAGTAGGCTATCTGTTGGATGGAAGTGACCAACAGCTCTGATAGAGGCAGATGCCAAGTTTTTAAGCTCACCAGTGGGAGATGGTGCTTTAGCACTGCTGGCCCACCACCTCGAGGGAGTCTTGATCATAAGCGGGCCGAAACTCCTGAAGACAGCTGGCAGATCAACTGATGATCCCACTGGTGATAGCACAGGACAGTTTACACCTTAGTCCACGTGTATTTTGTAACTCTACTAAAACACTCATGCTCTGTCTGTTTGTGACCTCCAATTAGCGCAAACGGTGCATTACAGCGGCACTCTTTTTGGCTAAATCGAATTAAAATGCGCTAACTTACAGAATGCTGGCAAAGTTCAGGGTTATATATTCGTATAAAATTGCTCATTCGCCAAAAATCAACAGGCTGGCTTTCACCTGAGAGCCGATCCGCCATCATGGAAATCGGGACGCGACAGCCCGACGCATGCGCACGGTCAGCCTCAGCAGCGACACCTACCAGAGCAAAAGGGCAGGCCAGCTCTATTTTGAGGGATCACATTCTGCTAATCATCATCAGCATGTGCAGGATTGGGACAGATCTAACTGCCACCCATCAATAAGAGACAATTAAATCTTATTGTAATGACATACTTCAAGACACCCATAAAACCTTTTGCTGCAGTTTAAGGACAGCGGTGACTATATCACGTCCATTTAGGAGAGCGCCAACCACATCATCAAGAATAATCAGCATCCTTTGGTGTTAGTGCTTCGTATCTTCTATCCGGCATTAGGGTAAAAAAAAAAATGGTCAGCCTAATTATGCCACGTGGAAAGGGAAGGGGGACATTATGGTCAAGAGATGACGCCAAACGTTGTTGGGAAGCGGCAGGGAGAGGGAGAGAACAAGAATCAGATGAGGCCAGGGCCACACGACTCCAGGATCAAAGAGTCAGGACAAAAGAAGATGAGAGAAGAAGAGACAGAGGAGGAGAGGCATGCATGTCTCCAGCATCAGAGACAAACAACAAACAGCAGAAGAGATGAAGAGACTGGGGATGAAAGGGTTGCACGTCTCCAGAATGACAACGAGAGGCACAAGAGTGGCAGAGCAACACTCACGTCACGCTGGAGGAACTCAGCAGGTCGGGCAGCATCCGTGGAAATGATCAGTCAATGTTTCGGGCCGGAACCTTTCGTCAGGACTGAAGATGGAGGAGACAGAGGCCCTGTAAAGGAGATGAGGGGAGGGTGGGAAGGAGAAGGCTGGTAACTGCCAGGTGAAAAACCAGTAAGGGGAAAGATAAAGGGATGGGGGAGGGGAAGCAGGGAGGGGATAGGCAGGAAAGGTGAAGGAGGAATAGGGGAAAGCACAATGGGTAGTAGAAGGCGGAAACATGAGGGAGGTGATAGGCAGCTGGGGGAGGGGGCAGAGTGAAACAGGGATGGGGGAAGGGAGGGGGAGGTAATTACCAGAAGTTGGAGAATTTTATGTTCATGCCCAGGGGCTGGAGACTACCCAGACGGTATATGAGGTGTTGCTCCTCCGACCTGAGTTTAGCCTCATCCTGGCAGTAGAGGAGGCCATGTATGGATATATCCAAATGGGAATGGGAAGCAGAGTTGAAGTGGGTGGCAACTGGGAGATCCTGGGAGCGGAGGTGCTCGACGAAGTAGTCCCCCAATCTGCGTCGGGTTTCACCGATGTAGAGGAGGCCGCACCGGGAGCACCGAATGCAATAGATGACCCCAACAGACTCACAAGTGAAGTATTGCCTCACCTGGAAGGACTGTTTGGGGCCCTGAATGATGGCAAGAGTGGAGGTGTAGGGACAGGTATAGCACTTACGCTTACAGGGGTAAGTGCTGGGTGGGAGATCCGTGGGGAGGGACGTGTGGACCAGGGAGTCACGGAGGGAACAACCCCTGTGGAAAGTGGAAAGCGGAGAGGGGTGGAGAGGGAAAGATGTGCCCAGTGGTGGGGTCCTGTTGAAGGTGGTGGAAGTTGCGGAGGATAATGTGCTGGATCCGGAGGCTGGTGGGGTGGTAGGTGAGGACAAGGGGAACTCTGTCCCTGTTGTGGTGACAGGAGGATGGGGTGAGGGCCAAAGGGTGAGAAATGGAGGAGATGCGGGTGAGGGCATCATTGATGATGACAGAAGTGAAACCATGATCCTTAAAGAAAGAGGACATTTGAGATGTCCTGGATGGCAGATAAGCCAGAAATGATGCCATCAAAAGTGTCCTTCGTTAAATGGGGAGCAGCTATATTTGCTTTGCTACGCATCATTCTTCTTTAATAAACTGAGGTTTTCTACTTCAGTTTTCAAAGCAAAGCGATACCAATGGCATTCAGGAAAATTTTTTTTTTAATTTTATTTTTATTTGGATAAGGAATCCACAAATATCATGTACTTTTTTCACACATATAACCTTTTCCATTTTTTTATATGTATAAAACTACAATTATTTATACGTTCTTAAGTACACATTGAGATGATATAAAAGGAAAATAAACATTTAAATAGATAATTATGTACTGTGGTAAATCTAACCTATTAGGCTAAGTAATGGAATTAGTTGTTAAGAAAAATGGTAATAATAGTTTCCATATAACCCTTCTGGACCATTTCCACTGGTCCAAAATGTTGTATATAAGCCTATGTATCAACCATTGTAGGTGTTTATATCCTAATTTGTTCATGCTTGCTCCTGCCCGCAGACATAATTATCCAATCCCTATGTACTTATTTACTTAATTTTTTCATTTTTTTATCCCTTTCCCAAATCTTTCCCTTTACTTGTGTTAATTCTCTATTTTCCAAAAGAAAACAAAAACAAACAAACATTTAGACTAGGGGTGCTTACGTTAGCAATATTACTGTGTTGATGAGAAGAGCAGTATAAATCATTAGGAGAGTCATCTAAAGTCTGTTCGCATTGGGGTTATATATTCAATCCATTTATTCCAGATTTGATAAAATTTTTCTTTTTGAGTTCTCAGGGAGTAAGTCAACTTTTCCATTTTAAATATTTCCAAGATAATTTCGTACCAATCTTCTAATGTAGGTGGTATTGGATTTAGCCATTTTCTAGTGATTGATTTCTTACTTGCCACTAAGAGGGCCTGCAGCAACTTTATATCTTCCTTCTGTTCAAGAAACAATACATGCCCCAAATAGAGCGTCTCAAAGTTCAGAGGTATCTGGGACCTAAGTGCCTTAACTAATGTTCTATGAATACCTTCCCAAAATAGACTTAATTTAGGGTAATCCCAAAAAATATGAAAATGATTTGCCTCCTTGGAGCCGCACCTTCTCCAACACATCACATTTGTATCTTCATATTTTTCCTGATATGGGGTCTTGGAGTATCTTATAATGTTTTTCCAACAATGTTCTCTCCAAGTCAAAGAATTAGTTGAGGACCATTGAAAGCTGCAGATTTTCTCCCAAGCCTCCTCTGAAAGTACCAACCCCGCTTCTTTCTCCCACTTCTCTTTAATATACAGCGTATTTACATTTTTAGCATGGGAGAGTGCATTATATAATCGAGAAACTGATTTACTAGGTATTGAACTGCAAGCCGAATTCAGAATCTTGAAAAATTCTAATTCTACTGTTGATAGGTCTGTATATCTACAACTCTGGTTAACATAGTTTCGTACTTGAAGGTACCTAAAAAAGTCATTATGTTCTAGGCCATGTTTGTCCTGCAGGATTTGGAAACTTTGTAATACTCTTTTATCTATAAATGAGAGGTAGGTTGTAAGACCTTTCTTTATCCATAGCTCAAATCTTTTATCTCCTCTGTTGGGAAGGAATTCGGTATCATATGCACACCATCTAAAGAGTTTTAACATGTTATTAATTCCACATGAATTAACCACCTTCTGCCATACTTTTAATGTAAGATTTATCCAAGCGTTTTTAAATTTTTCCAACTGGGCCATCAATCCTTTGTCAGCTATTGAGGCCTGAAGAGGAAAACTGTCAACTAATCCAAATTCTATTTCCTTCCATCTAGCCTTATATTCCCTATTACACCAATATAACAGAGGGGTTATCTGTGAGGCATAAAAATAATTTCTCAGGCAAGGAAGAACCATACCTCCTCCTTCCTTCCCTAACTGTAAGGTGTTATATCAAATTCTAGGTTTCTTTCCTTGCCAAGTGAAGCGGGAAATTCTGAATTGATTATCATCCACCTCCACCGGTAAAGTACGGAAAAGATACAATAACCGAGGAAGAATATTCATTTTTATAGTATTTATCCTTGAATTTAAACTTAAAAAGGGGATAAGATTCCATCTATGCATATCTGCTTTTATCTCTGAGATTAATGGCCCATAATTTACCTGTGACAGTGTTGAAAGATCCTTCGGCAGGGTTATTCCTAAATATTTTAATGATTTAGCTTCCCACTTAAGATCATATGTATCCTGCAATTTTTTGGATGGTGTTCTTTACATTTATTTTATAACCTGATATTTTCCCAAGTCATCCAACAGTGTAAACAATCCTATAAATGATTTTTCTGGTTCACTCAGATAGACCAAAACATCATCTGCGAATAACGCCACTTTCTGTTCAACCCCTGCCACCTTGATACCTTTTACGATTTCGCTCTGTCTTATTAGTTGGGCAAGCGGTTCAATATATAGCGCAAAAAGGAGAGGAGAAATTGGGCATCCCTGTCTAGTGCCTCTCTCTAAGATGAAGGAGTCAGAGAGGTCCCCATTTATCTTAATTCGGGTTGTAGGGCTGTCATATAGAGTCTGAATTACTTTAATAAACTTTTCTTGAAAGCAGAATCTTCCTAACACTCTGTATAGGAATGCCCAACTAACCGAATCAAAAGCTTTCTCAGCGTCCAATCCTACTACCATTGTCTCTGTCTCGTTCTTATTAACCTGTTCTAATATGTGCAGAGTTCTCCTTATGTTGTCCTGTGTTTGTCTTTGTTGAATAAATCCAGTCTGGTCTAAGTGGATTAGGCCAGGTAAAAGCTTTTCCAATCTGCGCGCTATTATAGATGTAAATAGTTTGTAATCTAAATTAAGAACACTAATTGGCCGATAATTGCCACATTCTAGTTTATCTTTACCCTCTTTAGGAATAACTGAAATAATCGCTTCTCTCCAGGAAGGTGGAGTTTTTCCTCTCTGCAAGATCCAATTAAAGGTGTTAAGTAGTAATGGGGCTAACTGTGTCTTCAGGGACTTGTACCACTCTGAGGTAAACCCATCGGAACCCGGGGACTTTCCAGCCTTTAGCCTGGAGATGGCCACGTTCAGTTCTTTGACAGTTACTGGTTCTAATAAACTTTCATTTTGTAAATCTGTAAGTTTAGGTAGATCTAAAAAATTCAATACACTGTCTATATAGGGCTCATTGGGGGCCCGGGGTTGGGAGTACAGCTCTCGATAATATGTTTCAAAACTCTCTTGAATTTTCCCTATTGTACTCTCCACAAGCTTTGTCTTTGGATTCTTTATTTTATGAATTGTATTGTCTGCTTGTTGTTTTTGTAATTTATATGCTAATAATCTAGCTGATTTACCTCTTACTTCATAATTCTTTTGTCTCAGGTAAAGAAAATTTCTTTGAGTTTCCAACGTATAAATATCGTCAATTTCACTTTGCAATTTCCTAATTTCCTGTTTTCGATTTGAATTACTTTTGTTGCTATCCACAACTTGAAGTTGTTTTAATTTTCCTTGAAGGTCTGCTAATTTTTGTGCATTGATTTTTTTCATGTGAGTGGTAATGGAAATAATTTTCCCCCTCAATACAGCTTTCAATGTATCCCATAAGATCACTGGTGATATTTCTCCCGTGTCATTAAGGTCTAGATATTCTTTGATTTCTCCCCTTAATTTCTCCATTACTTTCGGATTATTGAGTATATGTGAGTTTAGCCTCCATAGTGTTTTCCTCATTTTCCTTTCCAGGATTAGAGACATAGAGACTGGGCTATGATCCGACAGATCAATTGTTGCAATATTACAGTTTTTTATCCTGAGTCTATCTGTATTAAAGATAAAGAAATAGTCTATCCTTGAATAGGCTGAATGAGGGAAAGAGTAATATGTATAATCTTTACTAGTAGAGTGTAATTCCCTCCAGACATCTATAATTCCCAACTCCTCCATCAATGAATTCACTTTCCGAGTCAGAGGTTTATTCTGAGTAACTATTCTTGAAGAATCTAATATAGGATTTAATCTAATATTAAAATCCCCTCCACAAATTACTACCCCTTGAGAACTGACCATTAGGTCAAAAATGTGTCTATAAAATGACCATTCACAACCTGGAGGAGCATAAACATTCAGCAATGTTATTTCTGTACCTTCTATTCTTCCTGTGATTTTTACGAACCGTCCTTCTTTGTCTCTAGTCTCTGAAATATGTTCATAATTAAGAGTACTTGATATTAAAGTAGCTACCCCTCTTTTGTGACTCAATTTATATGATGAATAAAATGCATGCTTAAAGCCCATTCTTTTTAATTTTCCATGTTCAGATTGGCTCATATGTGTTTCCTGGAGGAAAGCTATTTGTGCCCTCTCTTTTTTCAATTTAGACATAATCTTATTTCTTTTAATTGGATTCAAAACCCCATTAACATTATAGGAAATTATTTTTACCAATTCAGTTTGCATTTTTCTCTAGTAGAAAAAAAAAGTCCTTTTCTAACCAAACAGTAAGCAATCCCTTCTCAACAGTAAACCAAGACATATAACCACACCCTAGACATTTTTGAACGTGCAACATTTGAAAATTTTTCCCGACTTCCCACAGTGAGGCCTGAGCACTGACCCGCCTTAGTTCAGAGCGATAACCTCTATCTTCACCCTGTGTTAGAGGGCCCTCAGCAGTTTGAATAATCATAGAGAATTTTCTCCTATTTATGTCTCGACCATATTGCTATCATTCAAGTTATTCCGTCTAGTTTATTTTCAGTTACCAGTTTTCATTTTACCTTTAAGTCCGATTTACTCTTTTCAGTCATTTCTCTTAATTAATCTGTGTTCTCTGTACATTCGCGTCTGAATATTTGCAGCTTTTCCTTGTAGTTTGACACTCTGGTTCGAGTGGAGCGTCCTCGCCCCACTAACTGCCACGACTTCTGCCGAATCCTCTCCAGTAGCGACCCCGGTTGGGTGATAACTTTAATAGGTAGTCCCCGGTCCGCCAGGTCCAATGTTGCCTCCTCCACCGTAGCGTAAGTTTTTGTCCCTTCGTCGTAAAAGACTCTCAGCCGAGCTGGATACAGGGTCTGGAATCTGATGTTGTTTTCCTTCAGGACTGTCCGTGTTTCCGTATATTCCTTCCGTCTGGCAAGAATCCCCGGTGCGTAGTTGTGGTCTAAACTGATTTTACAGTTGTTCCACATGAAACCTTTCTTTTGCCATGCCCTTTTAAGCACCTCTTCCTTCGTTCTGCAACTGAGAAATCTGACCAGAATCGATCTGGGCTGGGCGCCTGCTGGAGGCTGTGGTGCCAACGCGCGGTGAGCTCTTTCTATCTGTAGGTCTTTTGCGGCCGGTATATCAAGGTTCTCTCTAAGTAGCTTCTCCACGAAGGGAATCATCAATCCGGGTTTACCTTCAGTTCCTTCGGGAACTCCGTAAATCCTCACATTTTCCCTTCTCGAGCGGCCTTCTTGATCTATTAGTTTCCACTGGAGCTGGTCTTGCAGCTTCAGCATTTCTGCTATCACCTCCTCTGCGTTTTGTAGCTTCTCTTCAATTCCAACAATCCTCGCTTCAGCTTCATCTATCCGCGAGTTAGTTTTTACTATTTCTCCTTTAATATCTTCCAGCTGTTTGCTGTTATCTTGTCGGAACTCGCGAATCTCTCCGAGAATCAAGGACAGAGTCACAGATTCCCCCTCATTATCTCCGTCCTGGCTTGCCGTGGGGGAACTAGGCCCGTCGCCTTGCTGCGTCTCTTTATGTTTATCAGCCTTCGGAGCGGACTTTTTAATCTTGTTCTTAGACATCATCCTTGCCCCTTTTATTAATATAGTTATGCAATATTAAGTATTTGTCTAAATTCGATTATGGGGCAGTTTACCTTTTTTGTCGAGAGACCTTTTCCTTACGCCGCCATTCCCTTGATGATCCGGAAGTTCCCCCCGGCATTTAGGAAAATTTAATGTTCATTCTGGTCACATCAGGCTGCACTACCCTTCTCTCAAAGGCTGACCCAATCTTAATGATGGGTGGCAGTTAGATCTGTCCCAATCCTGCACATGCTGGTGGTGATTAGCAGAATGTGACCTCTCAAAATCCCTCCCCCTCTCTTCCTCCATCCCAATATCCCTCCCCCTCCCTTCCCCATCCCAGTTTCACTCTGCCCCCTCCCCCAGCTGCCTATCACCTCCCTCATGGTTCCGCCTCCTTCTACTACCCATTGTGTTTTCCCCTATTCCTTCTTCACCTTTCCTGCCTATCACCTCCCTGTCTCCCCTCCCCCACCCCTTTATCTTTCCCTTTACTGGTTTTTCACCTGGAACCTACCAGCCTTCTCCTTCCCATCCTCCCCCCACCTTCTTTATGAAGCCCCTGCCCCCTCCCTGTTCAGTCCTGACGAAGAGTTCTGGCCCTAAACGTTGACTGATCGTTTCCATGGATGCTGCCCAACCTGCTGAGTTCCTCCAGCGTGTTGTGAGTGTTGCTTTGACTCCAGCATCTGCAAATTACTTTGTGCCCTTGAAATAGAGCTGCCCTGCCCTTTAGCTCCGGTAGGTGCTGCTGCTGAGGCTGGCTGTGCGCATGCATCGGGTTGTCGCATCCCGATTTCCAGGATGGCCGATTGGGTCTCGGGTGAAAGCCAGCCTGTTGACTTTTGGCGAATGAGCAATTTTATATGAATATATAACCCTGAACGTTGCCTGCATTCTGTAAGTTAGCACATTTGAATTCGATTTAGCCAAAAAGGTGCTGCTATAATGCACCATTTGCGCTAGTTGGAGGTTACAAACAGACAGACAGAGCATGGGAGTTTTAGTAGTATATAGAAGATAGATCTGTCCATTGTCCTTCAAGAAGTAGTTCCAAAAATGTACTGGACTCCTTTGTGTTTTAAAAGGCAATTCCTTGTTTTTGAACATTGATCCCTAGATCTCTCTGCATTTTCTCGCAAAAGTAAACTGTTTCTATTGATTGGGGCCATTTAAGTCCCCTGTTATTTTCCTTAACTAACATGATAATTGAATTGACTTTATTTCTTACCTCCATCACATACATGAAGAGTAAAAATCCTTATGCCTCCATCTGAATGTGCAATGTGCAAATTATAGTAATTTGTAATAAATTGTATGTACAGTAAG
The DNA here is from genome assembly GCF_030028105.1 of Mobula birostris. NCBI lineage: Eukaryota > Metazoa > Chordata > Chondrichthyes > Myliobatiformes > Myliobatidae > Mobula > Mobula birostris. The sequence goes on from NC_092375.1 coordinate 97,752,258, forward strand.
ATGTACAACAGAAAGGTTAATATAGCCTAGCGATAAAATTGTGTCAATGTGAATTAATCAGTCTGATGCCCTGGTGGAAGAAGCTGTCCTGGATCCTGTTGGTCCTGGCTTTAATGCTGCAGTACTGTTTCCTAGATGGCAGCAGGGGGAACAGTTGGTGGTTGGGGTGACTTGGGTCCCCAATGATCCTTAGGGCCCTTTTTAACACCTGTCTTTGTAATGTCCTGAACAGTGGGAAGTTCACATCTACGGATGTGCTGGGCTGACTGCACCACTCTCTGCAGAGTCCTGCGATTTGAGGGAAGTACAGTTCCCATACCAGGCAGTGATACAAGCAGTCAGGATGCCCTCAATTGTGTTCTTGTAGAAAGTCCTTAGGATTTGGGGACTTGTGCATAATAAGCCTGGTAAGGGCCTGGTAAGGTTGTCGAAGCAGAAAGGTTGGATTGGATATTCCAGATTTTATAAATTAACAATACTGGTAGGGTGGCCAGGGGATGGGCTGAGAGCAGGCATGTGTGAAATGGAAGAGATGCAGCTGAGGGCAATGTTCATGGTGAAGAAAGGTCCTCCCTTTCTTTGAAGGAGGAGGACATCTGCTTCATTCTGGAATGAAAAGCCTCATCCTGAGAGCAGATGTGGCAGAGACCAAGGAATTGAATCCATTTCACACAGGGGTAGGGTTCCTCTTGTCCTCACCTACCACCCCACCAGCCTCCGTGTCCGACATATAATTCTCCACAACTTCCGCCATCTCTGGGGTCCCATCACTAAGTACATCCCCCCCACGCGACTCCCTTGTCTATTCGTCCCTCCCCACTGGTCTCCCTCCTGGCATTTGCAAGTGCTGCAACTGCCCCCACACCACCTCCCTCACTACCATTCAGGGCCTCAAACAGTCCTTACAGGTGGTGATATTTCGCCTATGAGTGTTGGGGTCATGTACTGTGTCCGGCCTGCCTGTGTGGCCTCCTATATATCGGTGAGATCTGACGTAGACTGGGAGACTGCTTTGCTGAGCACCTACGCTCTATCTGCCAGAAGAAGTGGGGTGTCCCAGTGGCCACCCATTTTACTTCTATTTCCATTTCCCATTCCCATTCCAATTATGTCTATCCATGGCCTGATGAGGCCACACTCAGGTTGGAGGAACAACACCTTGTATTCCAACTGGGTAGCCTCCAACGTAATGGCATGAACATCGACTTCTCGAAATTCTGGTAATGCTCCCACCCCCAGCCCGTCACCATTCCCTATCTCCTTTTCCCTCTCATCTCCCTCTGATGCTCCTCCCGCCCCTTTTTCTCCCATGGCCTTCTGTCCTCTTCTGTCAGATCTCCTTCACCCCCCCCCAGCCCTATATCTCCTTCACCAAAAAACTGTCACCGATCACCTTGTGCTTCTCTCTCCTCTCGCCCCACCTTTTTTAATCTACTTCTCAGCTTTTTTTCCCCCCCAGTCCTACCAAAGGGTCTCGACCTGAAATGTCGACTGTACTCTTTTCCATAGATGCTGCCTGGCCTGCTGAGTTTCTCATTTTGTGTGTGGTGTTAATGTTTTCTGTTTTTATTTTAGATTTGCAGTTTCTGCCGTTTTTATTATTTTTCAATCTAGATATTAATCCATTGGACCTTGTAATGTCATTGTCTAAGATGTTTGAGTCTGTCTAAACTTCAAGCTCAGCAAGTTCTCATCAGATAGATTTTTAAAATTATATTTTCCCTGCCAAATAAACAATTTCACATTTTCAGTGGTACTCACAAATGTGCTGGAGAGGCCAGCAGCTCAGGCAGCATCTATGGATGGGAATAAGCAGTCGAAGTTTCGGGCCAAGACCCTTCATGTGGTATTCCATTTGCCAGATCTTTGAACTATGACTTCTCTGTCCCCTTGTAGCTTTCTTGTGTCCTCTTCATAACCGTGTCATCAACAAATTTAGCAATCATATCTTTAGAACACTCATCCTAATAACTGAGATCCCAGCTGTGACCAGAGGTGTGCCACAGGCAAGCGAAAGGCATGCACTGTAAATGAGAACAGAGACCAAGGGGTACAAATATATACTTTACTCAAAGTGGTGACACAAATAGACAAATTGACACATGCAATACCTGACACTTGTCTGTTTTCAACTCCATCTGCCATTTTTCAGCCCATTTTTCCAGCTGGTCCAAGCCCCTCTGCAGGCTCTGAAAACCTTCCTCACTGTCTACAACACCTCCAATCAGCAAATCATCATCAAATTTAGGATGTAATTTTGGCGATGTAATGGGCAATCGTCTCTGATCTGGGCCAACATTTACGTGCTGGGCGGCACCTAATTAATTAGCTTGTTTATTTTGGCCTTTTTCTTAAAGACGTGCTGGGTGCTTCCCGGCTACCACTGCATTCTCCGCGAATCGGTATCTGCGGCCCGGGGGTTGGGGGTGGTGGGACACTGAGGTGTCGTCTGTTTCCATCAGGGTAGGCAGGTCATCTTCTTCTATGTCTGCCTGCCTCGATGTCGAAGGTCGAGGTTCGTCGTCTGCTGCGGCTGATGTGGAAGGCTTATTTGACTGCTTAGCCTCGTGCATTTTTTTTAGATCATACAGTTCTTTGTAAGCACTCAAACCATCCTGAGAATATATGCCCTAAACCGACATACCCTTTCAAAATTAAGGTCGTATTTTATCATTGTAGCGAAAATCTCACGCTGTTGACTCACGTTCAGTTCCTGGACGACTTCACTTTTAGTCCGTTCGCTGCTGCATTCAGTTTTGATTGTTATCCTTTCCTCTTCCAATTGCATCAGCTCTTCATCTATCAGTTCTTGGTCATGAGATGCCAAAACCTCTTCAACATCATCTTCATCAACTTCCACAAGCCAAACTCGCTTTGTCCTTACTTCGTTCACCACGATCGAAACGCTTAATTATGTCTAGTTTTACGCTAAGTTTAACACCCTTACGAGCTCTTTCAGGCTTTTCCGATACCTTAGAACTCATCTTGCTAATGGCTGCTCACAGGCACGTGTTTAAGCAGTGCCGGCGGGAGTGCAGTTCCGAATCCAGGAGAGGAGCGGCTGCTCGGGGCGCGCGTTGCCTTTTTTGCGCGCTGCCTTTTCTCGTAGCAGTGAAAACACCTTCTGTTAGCAAGAACAGGTAACTAGTGTAGGTCTTTCGTAACAGTGAGGTTTCATAAAGTGAATGTTTGAAAAGTGGGGAACAGCTGTATAAGATTTTTTTCATTAATTCATGCTTAGGATCTAGTGATAAGGTCTGAAAATGGTTGCCTTGAGTGAAAATAGATGGTTTTCCCCTTTCTACTAAGATTTCAAGATAAAATTTTTTTTTAAATGTTAAGACTTTTAAATGTGGGTCACTTTCTCCTAAGTCACAAGTTCTTAACCTTGTTTATGCCATGGGCTCCTTTGACAGTCTGGTCAAATCTATGGACTCCTCCTCAGAATAATAATAATAATAATAATGTTTTTTTATTGATCCTGAATGGGAAATTATTTTGTTATAGCAGCAACATTTAAAAACACACTTGGTAATAATAATAAATATAATAAACTAATAAAGTACAGAATATACACAATAACTTACCACTGCAGTAATGTATGAAATAATAAAACAGACTATTATACTATGATGTGTATTCTCCTGTTGCACAGAATGAGCTGTTGTATTTGCTTATTACATTTGGTAGGAAAGATTTTCTGTAACGATCCTTGTGACAGTAGAGCAAAATGAGTCGGTTCAAGAGACTCATTCTGCTTATTCAGTAGGTCATGGAGAGGATATGCCAGATTGTCCACAATGGATAAGTTTGTTTAGTGACCTCCTCTCCACCACTAACTCAAGAGAGTCCAGGTTAGTGGTCGCCAACCTTTTTAAGCCCAAGATCTCCTACCTCAGCCTTAGTGAAAGGCAAGATCTACCAACTAAATCGTTTAGAGAGAAAACAACTCAGCTTGTACTTCCAATTTGAGGTCTTTTATTTGGGCTAATTGTATTTGAATTACATAAAGTGCTTTTGTCAAACTTTCAAATTAATTCAACCAAGGAAACACTGTAACTAGCATATCAAACAGGCCATAGCTGTCTTTCTTTAAGAATATTACAATACTTCATACCTTTTGTAGTAATTTCTACTTTGAAACAGGACCACTGGACAACTTCATGTCCAAAGGAACAACTTTATCTGGGACAGCAAAACCAATGCAGCGGAGGGGCTTATACACACATGTGCAGGAAAGACCGGAAGTAAAACCCCACAACCCCGGAAACAACCTCTGTTTACAAATAGCTTTCTGTAGCGGGAGTATTGCTATATTACTATTATCCTAATTGGTATTAATTTATCCTTATAATGCTCACATTACAACACTTCTCCCCCTTTAAATTCCAATTTTCCCCAAATGTAAAAGAACTGGGAAACAAAAAACAGTGATGTCATTATCTTGTGTACCTCTGAAACTTATACTAATGTCTCAGTAACAGTTTACCAATACAAAACACCTGAAAAACGTGGCAGATTCAACATTCAGTCTAACAAAGGAAATTGTCCATTCAAATATTCAGTCTGTCAGGAGGTTTGCGAGGGTACTGTGCTGCAACAAATGAAAATTATTAAATCTAAGTACAGGAGCTGTCTTACTGACAGACACCTCACAGACTGTCTCAAACTGGCTGTCTGTAGTTATGAGCCAAATTTCAGGGAACTAGCAGAAAGTATTCAGCTCCAGTCATCACACTGAGTGCAGCAGTCAATTTTTATTCATTTATTTTTCATGTTGAAATAAAATTAAATAATGAAGCATAGAATTAAAGGTGTTGTAATGTGAGCATTATAAAAATAAGTAATACTAATTATAGTATTTCCGGGTTGCGGGGTTTTACTTCCGGTCTTTTCTACCGCAGTGCATGGCGGGGGAACTATACACACATGTGCATTGGGCAGAAAGAACGGAACTAAAACCCCGCAACCCAGAAACAATCTTTCTTTACAAACAGCTTTCAGTAGTGGAAGTATTGCTGTATTACCATTATCCTAATTAGTATTACTTATTTTTATAATGCTCACATTACAGCAGTATTTTTCTTTTTTTTCGGGATCTACTGCGACAGTCTCAAAGATCGACTGGTTGGTGACCACTAGTCCAGGTTATAACCATGGATGGATCCAGCCTTCATGAGTTTTATTTACTCTTCTTGCATCACCAGCACCGATGCTGCTCCCCCAAAATAAAGCCACAAAGAAGATTACACTTGCTACAACAGACAGATAAAGATCTCCAACATCCTGCTGCACACATTGAAGGATCTCAGCTTCCTTAGAAAACAGAGTCTGCTCATCCCCTTCTTGTAAACAGCCTTGGTGTTGGTTTTCCAGTCAAAAGCCTGTCCAGTTGAACACCTAAGTATTTGTACTCCTCCGCCACCGCAACATCTTCTCTCAGAATGTATACAGGACTCGTCACAGTCCTCTTCCTCCTTTAAAAATAAATAGATAGATTGATCACCATCTCCCTGGTTTTGGCCATATTCAGGAGTAGGTGATTTCCCCCCGCACCACTCCACATACTTGTCCAACACTTATCTGTACTCCAACTTCTGCTCGTCTCTGAAGCACCCAACTACCGCAGAGTCATCAGAGAACTTCTGCAAGTGACAGGACTAGATTTCTACTGAAAGTCTGAGGTGTACAGTGTGAACAGAAATGGAGACAAGACAGTCCCTTGTGGGGCTGTAGTGCCACTCACCACCATCTCAGACACAGAACTCCCCAGCCATACAAACTGGGGTCTACCTGTCAGCTAGTCAGTAATCCAAGAGATGGTGGATTTGTCTAATGTATTTAAATATGTAAAATAAAATGCATAAGATTACAAAATAAACTAATTATATTGAAATATAGTTATCAAAATATTTAAAAAATAAATAATTGAAGGAGATGGTAAATCTCAAGGTTAGTGAAAATAAAGAAATAATTTTTTTTCCCTATCCAAGTTCACACACCCCCTGGAATCTATCCATGGATCCCAGGTTAGGAATCCCTGTCCTGAGTTGTATTTGTACTCTGTTTATCATAAAAAATGCTGTCTTGCTCACAGGCCGAGTGAGTGATGCTGTTTACCCATTAAGCTTAAAGTTCAAAGTAAACGTATTATCAAAGTACAAATATGCCAGCATTTACTGTCCAACTCAAGATTAATTTTCTTGCAGGTATGCTCAGTAGGTCCAAGAAGCATAATAGAATCTATGAAAGCCCATACCCAACAGAGCAGACAAACAACCAATGTACAAATACAAAAGGAAAAAGAAATAATAAATAAACAATAAATAGCGAGGATGTGAGAAGGGTCCTTGAAGGTGAGTCCATAGGTTGTGGGAAGTTCAGTGAAGGGGCAAGTGAAGTTGAGTGCAGTTATTTCCACTGATTCAAGAGCCTGATGGTTGAGGGATAGGATTTTCCATTCAAGGGTGTTGGTGATTCCATACCAGGCTGTGATGCAACCAGTCAATATACTCTCAACCTCACATCTATAGAAAGGAAACAAGATCCTGTTAGTCTGCAATGTTTTGAAGTTATTCATAAGGACAATGAATATGGGTTTGAATCCATTAGAGCAAAAACTATGTAAAATGTCCACAAGTAGGAGAGACTTTCAATTGAATAATAGTCTGGTAACAGGGAGATAAGAAAGGAAGATGCATGGCCATTGGAAAATGGGTTCGGGCCAGGTGAACAAGAAAACAAATGATAACGGGAGGAAAGAATTTTTTTTTAATGCAAAAGGTTCAATCCTGGAACACGGGGTTGCATAAAGATACCATAGTGTGGTTAGTGTGGGTTTTCAACCTGGACTTTAAATGCAGTGTGGATTGACACTGTATGGTTTACAGCTGCAGAATAAATTTCTGCATGAGTTTTGGTGCCACAGCAGTGGCAGGTGGTTCTACCCTCTACTCTGAGCTTGGCAGCCTTTTTCTGGAAAATGTATGGGTTGCATCTTTTTTAAATTTGCAGTAATTATTGTTGACCAACCTTTGTGAACTAAGTGAATGCAATCTGAGATGTGTCTTGTGATTTTTTTTGCCATATTTTTCTGTGTTGAAACGTGCAAAATTGATGTCAGATGGTTTGCATGAAATGCATTCCTTGGGTTTGTTACGTAGTGATTCCGACCCAATGTTCCACGTTTTCATCCTCTTGCCTTTTATTTTCTAGATAGCCGGGTGTTTGCATAAAGTTGTGGTTATACCCCAGTTATGCATTAATGTGCAGACCCTAGAATGTTCAAAAATAATTATTGATGGATTAATTTTTCACAGAATGCCAATCCATTCTTCATGTTCTGACTTTAATTGGTATTACTGCAACATGTGTACAATGAAATAAAATGTATAGGATAACTCTCATTCCAGCACTAATGTGAAATACGGCTTCTGATTTATCTTGCTGAAGACTAGTTCAGTTGCAGCAATGTTATAAGGAAAGAGTGTTGCATGATCTACAACTGTATGAGATTTGTTTTTTTTGTGTGTTGATAATGGTACTCCTGTTCCAGGGATGTATTGGAGGAATTTGTTAATTCTCACATGCTGCTTAATTTTGTGTTTTAGAACCAAAATGAAGACTGGGGAAGTTTGTCAGCTGACGATATCTTATGATTGAAAGAAATCTTAGGCTATTGGCCTGTTATGACTCCCCATCCAGACCTTTGGTAACTATTTTCCCATTTGAGTGGCATGGGTATAATTTGGAAGTATAATGAATGATGCACGTTTGCAAAATTGCCATGGCATTAATTGCTAAATTGCCTGATGTAGGGAAAAGCTGAAAATAAAATACTCTAAACCAAAGTAGATGGTGATGGGGTTGATCCTAATTGAAATTTGCATGATTGCAATGCCTTGGTGCTGCTTCTGTTTTTTTGAAGCTAACATTGTTAAAAGGCAGTGCTTAACTTGCAGGCTTTCATTTCAAAGAAAAGCGCTCTTAGCTATTTAACATTATCGTGAAGTAACAGTGCATCGAAATTAAGTATCTGAAATAGTTGCACATAGTTCTACACAAGTGACAGAGATCTTGTTCTTTGATGCAAAAAGGAAAGGCAGGGTTTTGTGTAAAATATAGTTTTTGAACTATTTTGCCATTTTGATTGACCATGAAATACCTCATTGAGGTGGAAAATTAGGGAGGATAATCTTAAACTTGTCTTTGAAATATTGTGATTGCAGAAGATGTGAATCAGTATTGCTGATCTCTTGTTTCCTTAATTTAAAAGGAGTATCTCCTGAGTGGCTATTTTTTGTCAATGTGTACTTGGATGTCAGGCAAAGAAAATAATTTGAAGTTGCTTCCTGCAACAATGTAATTCAGAGTTGGCTTGTGTGTGAGATGTCTTGTTGCTTCGAGACTCTAAAAATGTAAGTTTTGTTAATCAGCCTATCCATATTTCATGAACCCTTTGAACTTGAATAAGAATACTTTGGCTTATTGTGATGGGAATAAACTAGGCAAGATGAAGTGGTGTAGAACTCATCAGTGTAATCTCATTTAAGCTGTGATTTACGGAATAAAAGCACAAGGCACATTTGAAATTCTCATTGCCAAAGTTTGGCTGTTCTGAGAGTCAGTCTAGCTGGTCTTGGATTTTACATAGTCACTAAACGAGTTTTGTTTTTCAAGAAGCAAATTCTGGACAAGGCAAAGCTAATCAACATCAAATTTGGATTTAGCCCCAACAGCGGCATGCGCCATTGTATACTTATCTCCAAAACTAAGACCAGAGTTATGCTAACAGGACAAATTGTTTTATTGCGTGATATTCTGAATCTTTGTGAGATACAGCTTTACTTTGAGTTGTAAGAGCAATGTCGCTATTATTTAATTATTTTAAAGACATTTTAATTATTTTAAAGTGTTGGGTAAACAGCTGCTTGAGCTTTGACTTTGGGTTTTACTTTGTGCCTCTGCTTCTGCATCTGAATGCTTGTAGCCTGTTCCTCTTTCCTTCAATGGAGCTGGGCTAAGATGAATGAATCCACAGTGCTGAGGACCCTAATCAGCTGAAGGAACTCAGTAGGTCAGGTCGAGCAGTATCTGTGGGGAGGAAAGGAATAGTTTTGAGTTCAAACCTTGCATCAGTCCTCTTTCTCCACACCCCACCCCCCAACAGATGCTGCCTGACCTTCTGAATTCCTCCAGCAGACTGTTATTCCATATTCCAGCATCTGCAGTCTATTGTCTCCACTTGAAGCCCTAAACTCTGTAACTACCTAGGATTGCTTCAATGTTTTTTCAAGAATTGACAGAGCAAAAGGAAGCTGTTTATTGCATCACAAGTCCATGTCAGTGGTTATGCTTCACAAGCTCTTTTAAACACCAGATGTCTCATGTTCTCAGCATAGTCATTTATTCTTTTCTCTCTTGTAATTATATAGCTTTCTCACAAGTGTCTGTTGTACTCAACTTTAATCACTTTAAAATTTGCCCTGTGATAATGGCCACCTAGTTTTGGGTTCCTACCAGTAGTAAAACTCCTAGCATTTCTATCATAATCAAACTACTTCATGTTTTAGTGACTTTGATTTGGGCTTGCCTTTATGCATTTTTATGACCGAATACAAATCTTACCTGCACCTTCTCCAGTATCTTATTGACAAATTGTATTTGTGGACATTCTTTTTAGAAGAGACTATTTGAAATTGGTATGAAGTTGTGATGGTGGAAAAAAATTGAGATATTTACTGTTTCCCAGTCTTCTTGCCATTCAACTGCAATGTACCTTCCTGCTGTTGTCTTTTAAATGTGAATGTGGCAAATAACTGCTTGATCATTCTTTCTGTTGGTGATTTGCTTTCTGTTAACTAATGTAAGCTGTTTTTGTAGAATATCTACAAAATACTTTGTGGTTAAGCAGCACCCTTGTCCCAGCATGTTTGTTTGTTGGATGTCATTTAATACTTGCCAATTTGCATTCCAATTTGAGACCCCATGATAATAACCTTCAGCATTCTGTGTATGGATTTGGATGTAACATCCACTTGTTTCTATACTGACACTGAATTTCATTCTACAGTTATTAAGTGTTTTTTTTATGAAGTCTGCATGCTAGAAGATGTTGGCATTTTGTTTTCTCCCCCCTGCCCCCTGTAGCCACGCCATGAATATTTTAATGTTCCTGTATATTAATACCTTGGCTCATCTTGCATGGTGAATCAGAGGAGGTGACCATGTCTGCTTGCTGTTGGAATGCTTTCCTGGGCTTCCTGGGCTCTGAAGTTTACGTCAATGTTGTACAAATGAAATGTGACAGAAACATCAGCACTTTGTCATCTAGCTGCCTGGTGTTGTACTCATATTTGTGTTCAGTTCATTTTAACTTTGTTCACTGCTATCCTAGTTCCAATTGTACACTATAAAATTTGAGTCTGTACCTTTTGGGTTTAACATTTGTTTTATTGTGCATCAAGCAGCTCTGAAATCAAACTAAATTTAATACCAACGTCATTGAAGGAAACTGACTCGTGTGTAACATGCAGAATATAGAAAATGGTGCCTGGAAATGGTCTCAGTTGTAGCTGAAGTAAGAACTGGAAGTCCCAGACTGCAGAAATAACTAGTTACAGATTTGTTAATTATGTAACCTGCTTCAATCAATTACACCCATATATTATTTGCTACGATTATACTAGTGGGGTGAAGAAAAGTTAATCAAACCTTGGGCTGTTTAAATCCATTTCACTCCTATAAGGTGATTTGTAGTTATCATAAACTAATCATTTTTCATGTGTGTATCCAGCTGACCAGGTACATTTAAGATTAATGTTGAAACACAGTTCCACCCCTGTTTATTGCATAAATCAGTATATATTTTGCAATGGATGCTTTTGTGTCTGTATTGTGACCTACCCCTTGCCCATCTGGACAGCAAGTGAGAAGATTGTTGATTTGAGGTCCATGCATACTTAAGGGTAGGTTCAGGTAGGCTGAGGGACAGAAAGATGAAGCTTACAACAGTTTTTGTTTACACATGCTTTTCTTTCGGGGGAAAATAAGGCCATAGTGGGATTCTTTTTACTCTCCGGTGATGGAGTATCAGATTAGAGATGAATGACTCTTTTCTCTATTTGTCACAACTCTGGAATATTTCCCAGTGCAAGGTGTTTCTAATTTTTGCTGATTAGCATTGCAGTATAAATTACTTCTGTTGTAGGAGAAAAGATTTCTGATACAGTTGGTTGTCCAAAGCTTGGCAGTTAGCAATGTTCTGATGCCCACATGGCTGTCATCATGTATGGGTGCTTGTGGTATGTTGAGAATGAGAGAACATGAATAAAGCTGCTTAACAACATGACACCAATTGGAGAATTTGCTGCCACCATTCTATTTTTGGGTTTGATTTTTGAGAGCCATGTTGACTTGCATGCAGTTTAAATTTTAATAAATTAACTCTGCTCTGGTCTTTTCAATCCTAAAGCAATTTCATGTTTATTAGGTGAAATATGAAGCTGGGCAAAACATTTTGTTTTAATGGAGGTTCATAATTTATGCTGCCAGCCAATTTGTTTGTGTAATTTTACAGTGTTAGTCATGTGTCGTTCCTGTGCTTTATGATTTTTCCTCTCCTGACAGAGGAAATGAATATTCTTTCAAGGATGGACAATGGAAACTAATGCAATCAGTGAGTTGCACAGGAGTTCACAAGATGGTGTGATTAAAGTATCAGGAATAGAAAGTTGAAGGGCTAAGCTTAGTAAAAAGCAGAGAGAATGATCAGTGTTAGAGCTGCAATATTAAGGTTAGTTGTCAAGAATTGCTCAACTTGAGCTGTATTTCATACGTGGTCTTTCAGAATAAACATACCATTTGAGCAATTCTACACATTAAACAAGTTTGTAAAACGTTCCAATTGAAGTAGTGTGACAGGAGATGTCCATTTTCCTCCCTGCCTCCTCCTGTGCAAGGGAGCATTAATTTGAACCTGCCCTGACCAAAATTATTAACTTCTAATTTCCTAAAAAAGGATCACAGTATCCAATTGGCAGGAATCATCCCGGCCTATTGTATACATCTTGTATTATGTATTTTTCTTAACTAACATTTTTGGTGCTTGGTGTATCTAGATGTTCTCATTTTGACAGCTTTCATGTATTAACGATATAAACTGAGTCCCATTCTTTTGGAATATGTAATGTAATTGTATTTGTTTGAAATTGCCACCCAGCCCTAGAAATTGTGGATAGAGTTTGTCAAGTTAAATCTAAAGCCAGTTCAAGGGAAATTGCTGCCTTTTCAATTTGATCTAACAACTGGTGCCCTTCAGGAAATCCAACCAGACATGCTTGCCTTTTTCAGGCTGTCATTCAGACAAGTGTCAACAAGTAACCCATGAAAGTGGAAACCTCATGTATATTTTACTGTATTCTGCTCCCACGAGTGTGCCACATTTAGCTCGTTTCCATCTTTTAAGAGACGAAGTGGCCTTGAACTATTTCTATAAATTTACAGACTACATATTCCCATGAAACCCCCAACTAATCAAATGAACACTAAATCATAGCACTTCAATAGTGACTGGCTGTTTAAATATGAATTGTTTGCTGAACATCATTTGACTTTCTGTAGACTTCCATAGTCTGCTGTTTAGAAACATATTGATTATTCCTATGTTTGTAATTTGTGCTTCAGAAACAAGTATATTTAGCTTTAATTATTTGTATTGTGATTGGGGGCAACTCGTTTAGGCACAGTCTGATTAAAAAGATGGCAATACTTCTGCTATCAAAATTCAATAGTTTACACTAACTGGTATGTTGGCTTTTGTTGCTATGCATTAAGCTGACTGAAATTGTGATTTTATTTGTAATTGTAAAATTGCTTGCTTCGAAAGTGCATGTTTCTGGCATGTTATAAATAAAACAGTGCTGCATGCATCAAGGCTGTTTCCTGTGGCTATATTTCCTGTCTCTCCAAACTTCTGATGGCTGATGTATATTTTAGGTATTCTGCTTTTGCTTTAATAGTAAAATAGTAAGAAGATCATAATAAAACAATTAACTGGAAAGTCAGTGATTGAACACCGGCCAAATTCAATGAGTCACCATTAGGTCTGTATCTATATTTTTGCCAATTTGACATTGGCCAGCAGTACCAGTACTGGGTTGTTTCTCTGATTTTAAGCTGGTTATTTCCCTCCCATAAACTTCAGCTTCAATCTTGACTGGATACCAGAATAATTTTTTTAAACAATGTTTATTTACCAAAAGAATTGTGTTCCACATAGCATTTGCTTTACTTTTTGCACCTGGCTGTACATTCTTTCACAGTTTTAACAATTGGATTATAATTTAATGCGATCATATTACACATTCTAGTATATAAAATTGGAAATTTGGCCTGGAGTATAATTTCATGATGAACTGAAGAAGAGAATTTCAATCTTTAGATTGCCTTGGGTTAAATAGGAAAATTAACTGGATTTACACATCAGGGTTACTTGGCGAAAGACTCACAGTAGCAAAGCTGCTAAAACTGACTCATTTATGAAGCAGTTCTCTCTATGATCTGTAATTTCTTCTGCTGTTAAACTAACTGGTTCAATTTCAATTTGGTATGAATTCTTAATGAAGTTTATACTCAATGTTGTGGGTTTGTTTATGTCTTAAACATTTTGGTAACTTTGACTAGACATTTAGAAAAATGTTTTGCTGTGGATGTACCTTACCCTGTCAGCTCTCCAGATTTCATTTGCAGCTCCTGCATTCCAATCTTCTAATTCTGTCTTGGAATTCCCATATTCATGATCTGTCTGTGCCACAGGGAAGAATTGGGTACGCACCATACAGGAGCGTTTTAGATTCTTATTCATCCGGTGATTGTTGCCTACCAGACCATTCAGCCTTCTTTGCCCCTGTAGAAATGTTGCATCCAAGATAGGTCCTTACAGATATTGACACCCAAGAATTTGAAATTACTCTGTCCCCACTTCATCTTTTCCATCTCAAACTGTGTTGAATTTAACTGCTGAGGTGCTAATTAAAGTAGATAATTGGTAACGTTTTCCATCCATCTGCAGCGTACAATTCTCTTTTGCCATACCCTAATTAGGTTGTCAAAGTAAGTTGTAATTATTGCGTTTTAAAAACAAAATTGCACCTTGCTCCTTCTGAATAACTCTAAAATGTTGTTTTTGCAAACCTTTGTTATTTTGTCACATCTACCTTCAGCAATGCATTTAGAGTGCACTGGCCCACCTGTAGCTTCAGTTATATCCAGATTTCAATTCATTTTGGCCAGATCATGCAAGGGGAAAATACAAAGCAAAAACCAGATTCTGAGTGGCTTGAAAGAAACTAATAGGAAATAGCAACACACTGAAGTTTTATACCTCCTGTGGATAAGAAACTTCCCAGCATTCATCAGGAGTTGGTGCTGCATTGCATTAAATGGGAGGAGGTACCCATTAAATTGAAGATGGGTACATTTTTGCAACTGGAAACGACTTCCACAAATGCACAAATCTTTTACTAATGTTTTGCTCTTGTATTTGGCCATTTTTATCTTTTACCTTTTGAACACTGACTGCTATGCTAATTCTTTTTATTTAGTTTTGATTACCAAAGTGTTTAATTTTGCCTCCGCAGGAAGCTGAGACTCCTCGTAGTGTTCTTGAAGAAATTGGACTGACATAAGTCTTCAGTTAAAGTGAACGATGTCCCAAATATTCAAAATTAGATTTCACTGCTTTGATTGTTGATGTATGGCTAACATTGTACGATGCTGCCCTTTTGGATTTTTGTTTAGTTGAAGATGTCATTTATTAATTATGCTTGAAACAAAGGGAAAACTGAAAACAAAATGAGTCAAATAGAGACTTGGTTTAAATTGGGTTGTCAAAACTTATTTTTCCCAAAAATGCAATGAATACAAAATAATTGTAAGTATGACCAATTGCAATGTGGATGAGAGAAGTCACTAATGAGCTGGCATCTCTCCATTGTGTATCATTTGCCAGCTTGAGAAATTGGATCATTTTATCTCACTTTTGATGTAAATGAACATTTTGTTCTATGCTAAAGTGCAAAATCTCTTGAAGTATGGTTAATCATCAGGATTTTGTACATAAAGCACATTTGTTTTAAATCTGTCACTACTATGTCAATGCAGTCAGTGTCAACAGCTATTGAGGTTTGAAAACACAAATCTGTTTTTAGATTGGCATAGTTATACAGTCGTGTACTTAAATTTTGTTTGAACTTTTAATCTAGAACTTGAGTATTGGAAAATCATTGCCTTTTTAAGGATTACTGTGATCATGATGCAATACAAGGATGTGAAAGGGATTTAATTCTGCAATATACTGTAATCATGTAAAACTAAAAGCCAGTTTTCAATGATGTGGAATAACTGCTGGTTTACTACCTGGCATCACTGCCCCACATCAGATATAATTGCTGAGGCTTCATTTAGTGACCAGTGTTCGGATCTCTTCAGTGTAGTATTACCATTCCAAGTGTTCTTCACCAAATATCCTGTAATTATTTCACCTAGACATTTACGTATATCTATAAAATATCTTGGTATTACTGTGGTTTACTTCAACAATGTGTATTCATTTGCAAAAAATCTTATTCCTCAAGTTAAAAAGGTTGATCAACTTGGTTTGTTTGCAGTCACTTAAATGTTATTTTCAGTTTAAAGTAAATTTATTATGGAAGTGCATATTGTCATATACTACCTTCAGATTCATTTTCTTGCAGGCATTTATAGGAAAGAAATATACAAAGACTGATAAACACCACTGTGCAAAAGACAAACTACAAATAAAAATAATATTGAGACCATGAGTTGTAAAGAGTCCTTTAAAGTGATTATGTAGAATCAGCTAGTGGTGACTGAAATTATCCACGCTAGTTCAGGAAAATAATGGTTGTAAGGTAGTGATGGATCCCACACCACCTAGTTCAGGAACAAAGGCCTCCTGTGGTACAGGTTGAGTGCCACTTATCCAAAACCCCCAAAATCTTTGAGTGCTGACATGACATCACAAATGGAAAATTCCATAAGGTGCTGGTTAAGTTTCCCAATGATGTACAGGTCTCTACTCACCAATCAATTCTGAGAAGTGACTTCATGTATGTTATGAACAGGTTAATGAATAATATATAACTGTCTAAAATGAAGATCTCAACCATGTATTGAAAGAGTGGATTTGGCAGCATCACATGAACAGTTGATCATGAAACAATCAAAAATCTATCATGGCATATTAAATATTGAAGATAATGGTGAATATTCAGCAGGCTGGTTGCATAATTTTAAAAGGCACAGCATTAAATTTAAATATTTAAAATATTTCCAAGATGAACATTTGCTGATCACAAAGCAGAAAAACTCATTGCCGCTGATGAAAATCAACACCAGAATAAGTCTACAAAGCTGATTGTGTTTATACCTTACATAAAACCTAAAAAAGTAAAATACAAATAGTGTACTGTTATCCTTTAATCAAAACATGACTATGGGTGAAGACTGAAAGCCTGCTGTTGTTTATTGTTGATCAACAGCCAATTCAGGTATTCTCCCAATGCTACTCTTTTTTTTACTCTGCATCATTATTTTCATTATTATAATAGTATGTAATTTTTACTAAGAACATGTGTGATAAACAAGTGTAAGTGTAAGACTTACCAGTAGCACTGATTTATGATTAAAACGACGAGTGCTTTTATATAGACCCCTTGATTTGCACTTTAATTGTAGGTGGTTTGCCAATTCATTCACTCTGGTAAGTTAATGGACACTTATAAGAATATGCCTCTGCTCTGGTTATTGTAATTGATGTATAATCTCAATAACCAAAAAAATACATATTCCATTGGTAATGGTGAAAAGATACTATAGTTTGTCAAAAGGGACAGACAATGAGTAAAGATGACCATGGACAGCAGGATAAAAATATTGCACAATTCAGGTTGAAGACCCTTGACATCAAGGCTGGGAAGACAAAGGATCTTAAATTGCAGGGAGGAAAATAGGATATAACTGGGGGTGAGGTGTGAAAATAGTTATGAGGTCAGTGAGGGAATGGAAGCAGAGAACACAGACTATCTGGCATGGAAACAGGCCTTTTGACCCATGTACACCTCTAGGTCTTTTCTATCCATGTCTCTTTTAAACATTGTAATTATACATACCATTGCAGTTTGTTCATTACCACAATCATGTATGGAAAAAATTGCCCTTTGGGACAGTTTTAAGTTTTCTTCCTCTTTCACCATAAATCTATGCCCTCTATTTTAA
Source organism: Mobula birostris (assembly GCF_030028105.1). Classification (NCBI taxonomy): domain Eukaryota; kingdom Metazoa; phylum Chordata; class Chondrichthyes; order Myliobatiformes; family Myliobatidae; genus Mobula; species Mobula birostris. Next base: position 97,769,556 of record NC_092375.1, read on the forward strand.
ACTGATCTACAAGGAGGAGTTTAAAACTGACCATTTACTTTTGTATGTCACTTATTATTTTATCTAGCTCTATAAGGACACCCCTCACAGTCTCCTACACTCCATCAAAATTTGCTTTGCCCCAATTTAGAAGTTTCTCTTACAGACTAGTTTTGCTTTCCGTAACTAAAACTAATGGAATTGTGGTCACTGGTCCCAAAGAGATTGCCCATTGACAGCCACTTGCCCTGCCTCATTTCCCAATAGAAAGTCCAGTGCTGCCCTTTCTCTGGTAGGGTTGTCCACGGTTTGAGAAAACTTTCATGGACACAACATTCAGCCCCACTCAAGCTCTTCACACTTTGGCAGTCCTGGCCAATATGAGGCAAGTCAAAATCCACTACTATTCAACTATTCCTGCAGCTCTCCACAAACACAGTTGTCCCTCTACTTCTGATGATCCTATAGTATAACCACCTTGCTCATCCCACTCTTATTTCTAGGTTCCACCAATATAGCTTCAAAATATTTTAAGTACTGCTGTGATGTTCTCTGTAATCAAAAATGCTGCTGTGCTTCAGATCTTACCAGTCCTACTCCTGTCTGAACTATCTTTCCATTATGGCAATAGTAGCTCAGTCTCATATACCCAATCCATCATTACTGGTCAGGCTTCTTGTATTAAAATAAATACAGTCTAGACTATCAGGCCTCCCTTGCATGCCCTTCCTCAACTTCCTCATTATAACAGACCAATACATCGTGCGAGTGCGGAGTGTAAAGTGGTAGACAATGGGAAAGGAATCTGCCTGGTTTTCCCCAATATTTACAAAACCAGGTCATGGACACAATTCCAGTACACTAGACTGGAAGTAGTTCAAGTCTATTATCAGCATTTTCTTTATTTTTCAGCAGGAACTCATCAACAGTGTGGAATGAAATATTGCTTATAAGGGTTATTGAAATACAGCAGATGCAGTGGCCCACTCTATCAAGCAAATGCCTTTTTCACCAATTCTGTTGTGCATTTTTTATTCTCCCTATATTGCTTTTAACACTTTACCAATATCTTCTCCCCACCCCCAAAAAAATAAATACACATTAGGAGCAATTTCTAGAAGCCAACTATCTTTGCATCAAGCACATCTTTGGCCTGTGAGGCAACACCACACAGCAGCATAGGTAGAATTGAATTGGGTTGATAGGTAGTGGTAATTCCACATGCAAGAAAGATTTAATAATTATGGAATCAAACATACAGCATAGAAGCAGGACCCTGTAGTCCACATCATTAACTGTTTGCCAACACACCTTGGATCCTTTGTGCCTTAATCTCCTGAACCAGCCTACCATGCAGGACCTTGTCAAAAGCCTCACTGAAGTCCATATAAACCAGTTTTTAACAACTTCCTTAGTTACCCCACTTAAAAACTCATTTGTTAGACATGATCTCCTTTGCACAAAACAATGCTGTCTTACCCTAACTAGTCCCTGCCTTTCCAAGTGACCATAAATCCTGTCCCTCAGAATCTTTCACAAGTTCCCCAACACTGACCTGTTGTTTCTAGGGTTATCCCTACTGCCCCTTTGTCCATCTTTGTGTGCTCCAGTACTTTAACATAGAAACATAGAAAATAGGTGCAGGAGTAGGCCATTCGGCCCTTCGAGCCTGCACCGCCATTTATTATGATCATGGCTGATCATCCAACTCAGAACCCCGCCCCAGCCTTCCCTCCATACCCCCTGATCCCCGTAGCCACAAGGGCCATATCTAACTCCCTCTTAAATATAGCCAATGAACTGGCCTCAACTGTTTCCTGTGGCAGAGAATTCCACAGATTCACCACTCTCTGTGTGAAGAAGTTTTTCCTAATCTCGGTCCTAAAAGGCTTCCCCTTTATCCTCAAACTGTGACCCCTCGTTCTGGACTTCCCGAACATCAGGAACAATCTTCCTGCATCTAGCCTGTCCAGTCCCTTTAGGATTTTATACGTTTCAATCAGATCCCCCCTCAATCTTCTAAATTCCAAGAAGTACAAGCCCAGTTCATCCAGTCTTTCTTCATATGAAAGTCCTGCCATCCCAGGAATCAATCTGGTGAACCTTCTTTGTACTCCCTCTATGGCAAGGATGTCTTTCCTCAGATTAGGGGACCAAAACTGCACACAATACTCCAGGTGTGGTCTCACCAAGGCCTTGTACAACTGCAGTAGTACCTCCCTGCTCCTGTACTCGAATCCTCTGGCTATAAATGCCAGCATACCATTCGCCTTTTTCACCGCCTGCTGTACCTGCATGCCCACTTTCAATGACTGGTGTATAATGACACCCAGGTCTCGTTGCACCTCCCCTTTTCCTAATCGGCCACCATTCAGATAATAATCTGTTTTCCTGTTTTTGCCACCAAAGTGGATAACTTCACATTTATCCACATTAAATTGCATCTGCCATGAATTTGCCCACTCACCCAACCTATCCAAGTCACCCTGCATCCTCTTAGCATCCTCCTCACAGCTAACACTGCCACCCAGCTTCGTGTCATCCGCAAACTTGGAGATGCTGCATTTAATTCCCTCATCCAAGTCATTAATATATATTGTAAACAACTGGGGTCCCAGCACTGAGCCTTGCGGTACCCCACTAGTCACCGCCTGCCATTCTGAAAAGGTCCCGTTTATTCCCACTCTTTGCTTCCTGTCTGCTAACCAATTCTCCATCCACATCAATACCCTACCCCCAATACCGTGTGCTTTAAGTTTGTACACTAATCTCCTGTGTGGGACCTTGTCAAAAGCCTTTTGAAAATCCAAATATACCACATCCACTGGTTCTCCCCTATCCACTCTACTAGTTACATCCTCAAAAAATTCTATGAGATTCGTCAGACATGATTTTCCTTTCACAAATCCATGCTGACTTTGTCTGATGATTTCACCGCTTTCCAATGTGCTGTTATCACATCTTTGATAACTGACTCCAGCAGTTTCCCCACCACCGACGTTAGGCTAACCGGTCTATAATTCCCCGGTTTCTCTCTCCCTCCTTTTTTAAAAAGTGGGGTTACATTAGCCACCCTCCAATCCTCAGGAACTAGTCCAGAATCTAACGAGTTTTGAAAAATTATCACTAATGCCATTAACTTTTCCATTCTGCTGCAGACACACTCTAGAATATCATTAAATACATTTAGAGTTAAAGATGATCTTGGTATCCAAGTTCTTTGAAATTAGGCTTCTTCCCTCGAGTCTAAAATGTTTTTTTTGGATTGGGAATACTAGTCTGTCTGTCCAGTACTGTGGGAATTTTATAGGTTTCTTCCAGATTCTTTCATTCTATAATCAAGGGCTGAGTTTTCCTTTGGGTTAATGTCATCATGCTATGTATTAGTCTTGTGACCCTTTATGACAGGACCAAGACTGTGCATACATTTTCAAGATGGGGCATACCAAGACCTTGCTTTGAATTCAAATAGTCTTGATGGAGGACAATGGAGCATTGGCCTTCCTATCTGCTTTCATTGATTGTTGTGCAAGAACACCCTGGTCTCATTGAATCTTCCTCCTTCCTAATCCATCTGTATTTTACAACTAAGGTTTATAACCCCATATTCTTCAATGTTAACGTCACCTACCATATATTCACTCAATCTAACTTGTCTATTAACATCACCAAAGAACCTAGTAAATTTGTTAAGCATGATTTCCCTTTCAAAAACCTATGCTGTCTTTGCCTATTTCTGTTAGTGCTTACTTATATTCTTTAATTGCATCTTTTCTCAGACTACAGTTCTTTTACCCAATATTGCATGTCGCAATTGCTCTGGGCTAAATAAAATTAAATCTTGTAAATTCAATTTTATAGAGTTCTGGTATTAGATTTAAAATTTACAGAATAGCATAAAAGTTAATTCCATAGCTGTTAGCACAGTTTGGGGTATCAAAGTTCGGAGTTCAATTCCGGCACCCTCTTAAGAAAGCTCGTACGTGAAGCGCGCGGGTTTCTCCCGGTGCTCCGGTTTCCACCCACAGTCCAAAGGCATACTGGTTAGGTTAAATTGCCCTGTGATTAGACTGATGGACAGCATGGCTCAGTGGGCTGGAAGGGCCTGTTTCCACACACTACCTCTAAATAAAAAATACTGAGCACACTGTGGGACACTTATAAGCAAAATGGATATTGAATGAGAAAGATAGCGACGTGTATGCTGGCTATGTAATCCACATTGATAATTAACCATTGAAATAAAGGCCAGCTTCAGTTGCGGCACAAGTCCCAACTTCATTAACAAGACAGTAAGCTTCCTTTATAAATCCATATATACAAGAAACTGACTAAAATATAACATGTATGATTAACAACTGTATTTCAATTTACATTCCATCTATAGTACTGGCAGCCACGGTCCCAGTACTGGTTCAAGCAGGCAAATATGGCACGTGACAGAAGTTTCATCTCATTCTGAAACCGCAATGATAACACACTATTACAGTTGCTCAACATGCGCAACAAAACTAGTGCCAAACTGATCTTAACTCCCAAAATACAAAGGATTCTGCATTCTTTCAAGATACTCCCAAGTGCAAAGAGCATGCAAATTCCGACCAGTCTTTACAGTCCTACAACAGGAGAGCAGTTCCCTATGGGAACCAAAGACAAAGCATCTTGCAGCACTTCACCTGGAAGGAAGATAATGTAATGGAATACTGAATAAAAACTTTACATCAGTACCTATGCTGCAAGTATGCCATTCCCACTTATATCTTTGCTGTTACCCACTCTGCTCAATCCCTCCTTCCACCCATTTCAGCCTCAAGAAGCCCATCAGCTGATCAGTCCACCTCCCTGCCACTTTCACCAGTAGAATCCAGACATCCTGCATCCATTCAAGACAAGGAAAATGAAGGATTTTGCAAAACATTCTGATAGTCCTTGTTTTGTAACCTTGGATAAGTCTGTGTTTAAAAAAAATTATCTTCATTCGTCAACTGCTTCTTCAATTGTTTCATCCAATTTGGCAGGTGTTGTGGTATCACTTTCAGAACTCTTCGCACTAGGGGATGTGGAGAAGCTTCTCAGATCAGGATGATCTAAAGTGACTTGTGTTTCCTTTGCTATTGAACTAGCTGGCAAGTGTTTATGATCACACTCTAGTCTTTTTGTTTTGGAGTCTTTTGATTTGTTTTCAGACTTGTTCTTGGTTTTTTTACCTTTCTTTGCTTTCTTTTTACTTCTTTTCTCTTTGCTTTCTAATTCCCTCTTGCTTTTCTTGTTCCACCCATGATAAGGACTTCGACTTCTTGACCGTGATCTCTCTGTCTCTGGGTCCTTGATATTGGACTGGTCTTGACTATTACTCCTGGATCTAGACCGACTTCTGCTCAATGACCGATCTAGGCTCCTGCTCCTTGACCTATATCGACATCTCTCTCTACTTTTGGACCTCCTTCGGTCTTGACTCCTGCTCCGGGACCTCTGTGATTTGCGAACTTCTTTACTCCAGCTCCTGCAATACCTCTCTCTGCTTCGGGACCGTTTTCTGTCCTGGCTCCTACTCCTGGACCTCTGCAGCCATCTCCTATCTCTGCTTCTGCTTCTCTTCCTTTTCCTTTCAGGCTCTCCAGACCTCTTCTGCTTCTTGTCTGGACTACAACTATACTTCCTCCTGGATCCACTGTGATTATCATAACGATGGCTCATTCGTTCTCGCCTCTCAGAATACTTGTTAGAATGGAACTTCCTGCGCTCCGGTGACATACAAAGATCTCGATCAGCCTCCCAAAATTCACTGTTAGGATTCCTGAACACGTGAAGGAAGTTGCAGTGTTTGCCTCTAGGGCACTTGCGTCTCTCGTAAAGTCCTGTTGAGAGAATTATTAATAGTAACCGTCACAAAAATGCAGCTAGTTCCTGACAGCATGCCAATGTTCAACAAAAATGCAGTCCGTCCTCAGGTTACAAACACCCCACTTAGAGACTTACAGACAAATGAGCTCACATAATGTTATGAAATTCAAGTTGTGTGTACAAATATGTTTGTTCCTCCAAATGGCAGAACTGTTTTTTATTCTCTCCATTTTTAATAATCGTTTAAAAAAAATTTGTGGTATTTTTGATGCCATTCATTATGATACTGTGGAGAAATGATTAACTGTATCAAGTGGCCTGTCAGCATTTCCCAACTTATAGAACATAGAACAGTATAGGTCCTTCGACCCTCAATGTCATGTCCTTTTAACATACTCCAAGATCAATCTAGCCCTCCATTTTCCTTTCATCATGTACCTAAGAATCTCTTAAATGCCCCTTATGTATTTATCTCTACCACCCTCCTGAGCAGTGTGTTCAAGGTACTTCCACTTTGCAAAACCTACCTCTGACATTGCCCCCTATACTTTCCTCCAAAAACCTTACAAGTATGCCCTATTGTATGCCCCATTGCTGCCCTGGGAAAAAGGCACTGGCTGTTTACTATCAAATCATATCTCGTCCTCCTTCACTCCAAACAGAAAAGCCCTAGGTCTCTAGACATACTTTCTAATCCAGGCAGCATCCTGGTAAATCTCCTCTGCACCCTCTCTAAACCTTCCACAGCCTTCCTGTCATGGGACAACCAGAAGTGAATGCAGTACTCCCAGGTGTAATGTAATCAGAGTCATATAGATCTACAATATTACATCATGGCTCTTGAACTTAGAGCCCCCCCCCCCCACAACATCTATAATGCTTTCTTAACCACCCCAACAACTTGCACATCAATCTTGAGGGATCTATGGGCTTCAATCCGCAAGATCCCTTCTTTCTCCACACTGCTAAAAATCCTGCCATTAACCTTATACCTTGACTCATGTTCGACCTCCGAAGCAAATCGCTTCACTCTTCAGACACTAGTGAAATAACATTTACCACTCTCCAATATTCTGAAACTACTTACTCCTATGGCCAGTGAGGACACAAAGATCATCACCAACAGTGCAGCAATCTCTTCCCTCATTGTCCTGTCCGTCCCAATGTTTTCCCAAAAGTTCCAGCATTTAGCCTGCTCTATGCTGTCCTCACATTCATTAAGGCGCCTCTCACTGGTAAACACTGAAGCACCAAGTATTCATTAAGGATCTCCATAATCCCTGTGACTCCAAACACATTTCCTTTAAGTTCGTCTGATGCCCTTTCTAGCTGTAATTCCACTTTTAAACACCCTCCTGGCTACCTTACAACTCTCAAGAGCCCTGTCTGACCTTCCTCTTCACTAGATGTTATACATCTCGTCAACCTCTTGCATTCATCCTTTCCCTGCCTCAATGGAACAAACCTATCCAAAACCCATGCAAGTGGTCCCTGAACAACCTCCACATTTCTATTATGTATTTCCTGGAGGACATCTGTTCCCAATTTACATTCTCATGTTCCTGCCCAATAGCACCATAATTAGCCCTCTCCAAATTAAATACTTTCCCATAGTGCCTGCTCCTATCTCTGTCTAAGGCAATATTGAAGGTCAGGGAGTTATGGTCAGTCTCTGAAATGTTTACTGCTACAAAAATGGAACCTGTTCATCACCTGAGGTCAACCTGTAATTGATTTTGTATGGACAAGCCTAATGAAAACTTATAATACGATAAAATGTTAATCCTATTAGCTAGATTGGCAAATTTTATTGTACAATAAAACAAAATGAAGCTAGACAGCCAATGATAAGATTTAATTGATTATTATGAGAAACTATTTACAAAAACAAACAGAACAAACCACATATTGCTGTTTTCCATCGGGTTACTGGTGAGAATTCACACTGCAACTGTTTGCCTGCGTACCAACGCCCATTGAATAATGCAAAGGCCTGCTGGCATTCCTCCTCTCTGCAGCAAAACAAACTCTTGTTAGCAACATCTGGTGACACTGAGTACATCTTAATATCATACAGGGTTGACAAATATTTTACAAGACAGCAGAATACTGGATATATAAATAGAATGGCAAAATAAGCTTCCAAATGAACAAGGGAGTGACCCATTAATATGTATCTCCCCCGGAGAAAAGAAAATCAACTGAGGAACCAAGCTAGTTTGTCAGTTTTTCTCCCATCTGATTAGAAGCTTCATCTCAATATTGCTGCTAATTCTCTCCCTGATATCAAAGGAATGATACACAATGGGACGAAATCCCTGACAAGATCATAAAATAACAGTAGTTTGCCTGTTCACACCAACTTAAGTGTCCCAAAAAACATCTGAAGGGCAAAGGAGATCACCCAACCCCTCAACATCAACCCCTTCATTGGCTAGTGATTTAACTCAGGTTGCAATAATTCCTCAGTGAATAGAAGTGACTTAACCAAAAGTGACCAGTGTGATAGTCATATACCACAGAAATAGCCCCTTCAGGCCAACTCGTCCACGCTGTGTTGCTCAGCAACCTGGTTCCAGCTGCCCTCTTAACCTGTTTCTATACAATTATCTAAATTGTTTCTAACATGACTGTCAACTACTACTGACAGTTCAACATATACAACCGTTCATCTCTATGAAAAGTGTACATTAGTGTCTGCTTTATTATTTTGTACATTGGTACACTATTATTACTACTTTTATTATTATTCTGTATTTATTATTAAGCACAGTGCGAAGTGTGTTATCAAATGTTGCTGCTGTAATGAAAGAATTTCCCACTTGGGATCAATTAAGTATTATTATTCCAAATACATGCCATCCTATGCATGAAGTTGTCTCTGTTTTCCCTTTTTAACCATATATAACCATATAACAATTACAGCACGGAAACAGGCCATCTCGGCCCTTCTAGTCCATGCCAAACTCTACTTTCACCTAGTCCCACCGACCTGCACTCAGCCCATAACCCTCCATTCCTTTCCTGTCCATATATCTATCCAATTTAACTTTAAACGACAACATCGAACCTGCCTCAACCACTTCTGCTGGAAGCTCGTTCCACACAGCTACTACTCTCTGAGTAAAGAAGTTCCCCCTCATGTTACCCCTAAACTTTTGCCCTTTAACTCTCATGTCCTCGTTTGAATCTCCCCCACTCTCAATGGAAAAACCCCATCCACGTCAACTCTATCAATCCCCCTCATAATTTTAAACACCTCTATCAAGTCCCCCCTCAACCTTCTACGTTCCAAAGAATAAAGACCTAACTTGTTCAATCTTTCTCTGTAACTTAGATGAAACCCAGGCAACATTTTAGTAAATATCCTCTGTACCTCTCTCAATTTTATTGACATCTTTCCTATAATTCAGTGACCAGAACTGTACACAATACTCCAAATTTGGCCTGAACCAATGCCTTATACAATTTCAACATTACATCCCAACTCCTATACTCAATGCTCTGACTAATAAAGGCCAGCATACCAAAAGCTTTCTTCACCATCCTATCCACGAGATTTCACCTTCAGGGAACTATGCGCCATTATTCCTAGATCCCTCTGTTCTACAGCATTCTTCAGTGCCCCACCATTTACCATGTATGTCTTATTTTGATTAGTCCTACCAAAATGTAGCACCTCACATTTTTCAGCATTAAACTCCATCTGCCATCTTTCAGCCCACTCTTCAAACTGGCCTAAATCTCTGCAAGCTTTGGAAACCTACTTCATCATCCACAACGCCACCTTAGTATCATCTGCATACTTACTAATCCAATTTATCACCCCATCATCCAGATCATTAATATATATGACAAACAACATTGGACCCAGTACAGAGCCCTGAGGCACACCGCTACACACCGTTCTCCAATCTGACACACAGTTATCCACCACTACTCTCTGCCGTCTCCCATCTAGCCACTGCTGAGTCCATTTCACTACTTCGATATTAATGCCTAATCATTGAACCTTCCTAACCTTCCATGTGCAACCTTGTCAAAGGCCTTACTGAAGTCCATATAGACAACATCCACCGCTTTACCCTCGACAACTTTCTTAGTAACCTCATCAAAAAATTCAATAAGATTTGTCAAACATGACCTTCCACGCACAAATCCATATTGACTGTTCCTAATCAGACCCTGTCTATCCAGATAATTATATATAACATCTCTGAGAATACTTTCCATCAATTTACCCAACACTGACGTCAAACTCACAGGCCGATAACTGCCAGGTTTACTCTTAGAAACCTTTTTAAACAATGGAACCACATGAGCAATACGCCTGTTTCTAATGACATTTGAAATATTTCTGTCAGAGCCCCTGCTATTTCCACACTAACTTCCCTCAAGGTCCTAGGGAATATCTTGTCCGGACCCAGAGACTTAATCCAGTTTTATATTCCTTAAAAGCGCCAGTACTTCCTCTTCTTTAATTGTCATACTTTCCATAACTACCCTTCTTGTTTCCTTTACCTTACACAATTCAATATCCTTCTCCTTAGTGATACCGAAGAAAAGAAATTGTTCAAAATCTCCCCCATCTCATTTGGCTCCGCACATAGCCGTCCACTCTGATTCTCCAAGGGACCAATTTTATCCCTCACTATCCTTTTGCCACTAACATAACTATAGAAACCTTTTGGATTTGTTTTCACCTTACTTGCCAAAGCAACCTCGTATCTTCTTTTAGCTTTTCTAATTTCTTTCTTAAGATTCTTTTTACATTCTTTATATTCCTTGAGCACCTCATTAACTCCAACCTGCCTATATTTATTGAAGATCCCTCTCTTTTTCTGAACCAGGTTTCCAATATCCCTTGAAAACCATGGCTCTCTCAAACTTTTAACCTTTCCTTTCAACCTAACAGGAACATAAAGATCCTGTACCCTCAAAATTTCACCTTCAAATGACCTCCATTTCTCTATTACATCCTTCCCATAGAACAAATTGTCCCAATCCACTCCTTCTAAATCCTTTCGCATCTCCTCAAAGTCAGCTTTTCTCCAATCAAAAATCTCAATCCTAGGTCCAGTCCTATCCTTCTCCATAATTACACTGAAACTAATGATATTGTGATCACTAGAACCGAAGTGCTCCCCAACACATGCCTCCGTCACCTGCCCTATCTCATTCCTTAACAGGAGATCCAACACTGCCCATTCTCTCGTTGGTACCCTATGTATTGCTGCAAAGAACTATCTTGCACACATTTGACAAACTCCAAACCATCCAGCCCAAGCCCTTTTACAGAATGAGCTTCCCAGTCTATGTGTGGAAAATTAAAATCTCCCACAATCATAATCTTGTACTTACTACAAATATCTGCTATCTCCTTACAAATTTGCTCCTCCAGTTCTCAGTCCCCATTAGGTGGTCTATAATACACCCCTATAAGCGTCACAACACCTTTCCTATTCCTCAATTCCACCCAAATAGCCTCCCAAGACGAGTCCACTAATCTATCTTGCCAGAGCACCACTGTTATATATTCTCTGACAAGCAATGCAACACCTCCCCCTCTTGCCCCTCCTATTCTTTCACACCTGAAGCAACGTAATCTTGGAATATTTAGTTGCCAATCACACCCCTCCTGCAACCACTTATCACTAATAGCTACAACATCATATTTCCAGGTATCAATCCATGCTCTGAGCTCATCCACCTTTCTTACAATGCTCCTAGCATTAAAATAGATGCATTTAAGAAACTTTCCACCTCCCATTCTCTGTTTATCCTTAATGAAGCAAACAACTGTTATTTTTTTCTTCCTTTTCCCCTACATCTTTGGTCTGATTGCTCCTGATCTCTGTCCCCTGCCTAACCTCCCTCACACACCGCGTACCTGCCATCTCCATTTGTGAACCAACCTCCCCTCTCCTAGTCTCCTTAATTTGATTCCCTCCCCCCAATCATTTTAGTTTAAATTCACCTCAGTAGCCCTAGCAAATCTCCCTGCCAGGATATTGGTCCCCCTAAATCTCTTGCCTCTGATCTTAAACCCATGCCCTCTTGTTTTTGCTACCCTTCCCTGGGAAAAAGATTTCATACTTTTACCGTTTGTGCCCCCTCATGTTCTTACATTCACTCCTCAATCTCCTACATTCCAGGGAGTAAAATCTGACTCTACACAACCTCTCCTTGGAACTTAGACCCCTAAGTCCAGGCAGCAAACTGTTAAATCTTTTCTGTACTCTGTCTAGTTTATTAATATCTTTCCTGAAAAGAGGGTAACCAAAACTACACAATAGTCAATGATGAGCGCAGCTTCATTAACATACATCTGCAATACAGCTTGCCAACTTCTATATCCAAGTTGAAGGCCAGCAAATAAAATACTGTCTTCACCACCCTATTTAGCTGCAATGCAGTTTTCTGCAAACCATGCACTTGCATTCCAATGTTCCTCTTCCATTACTCTCTCCAGTGCCCTATCTTGATTTGATCTTCCAAAATGCAATACCTTACATTTATCTAGATTGAAAGCCATTTGCTAACCCTCAGCCCACATAACTGATAAAAATCCCTTGTAATTTTTCGTAACCTACGCTAATATTCAACACCACCTATTTTAGCATCACCCACAAACTTACTAAGCATGCCTTGTACATTCATATCCAAAATGTTCATATAAATTAAAATGTAGCAATAAAATATTTTGGTGTACAGTACCTGGAATAAAGTAAGTAAAGGCATCTGTTATTCTTGCGAGACCATGGATCTGCACCTGGAAAGTCTTCACTCTCCAGGGCGCAGGCCTGGGTAAGGTTGTATGGAAGACCAGCAGTTGCCCATGCTGCAAGTCTCCCCTCTCCACGACACCAATGTTGTCCAAGGGAAGGGCACTAGGACCCATACAGCTTGGCACCACTGTCGTCGCAGAGCACTGTGTGGTTAAGTGCCTTGCTCAAGGACACAACACGTTGCCTCGGCTGGGGCTCGAACTCAGGACCTTCAGGTCGCTAGTCCAATGCCTTAACTACTTGGCCATGTGCCCACATCTGGAATGTATTTACTATAATGCAAAAGTGTATAAACTTACTTTTGATACTGAACATATACATTTCCTCTGAGATGTGGCTCATAATTGCAACTGACCTGGAAAAAGAAGGACATTACAGCTTTAGGTGCAAAAATACTCACTTTGGCTGCCAATGCCTAATGTTATCAACTGGAATTTGGCTACATGACCTAACTGATGGGATCTGAATATGCTTTGATTAAAAAGCATGCCCTCCGGCTCCAGCCCTGATTCCTCAGACCAATGTTTGTATACTACCTGAGCACGTGCTGGGAGGCTAGAAGGCAGCCTTGGGCTGGATAGGTAGGTAAGGAATGTGACTGGGGGCAAGGCAGGGTGCACTGCTGACAGGAAGCACAGTGACACTAATGGAAAACTGCAAACTGATGGAAGCCAAAGCCATAAAGCAGCTCTTCCACTTCACCTGGGGCTACCCAACTCCATCTGACTACATCATTTAGATTCAGTTTAGCAATCAGGTCCTTGGGGACAGGGGCAAGTTCAGACTGACTGTGGCAAGGCCAAGCATTACTTTTGATACTTGAACACTGCCAGAGACCAGTGAGTAAAACTATAGTCATAGTAGCCATAATCATACTTCTATTGATCCCGAGGGAAATTGACTTGATTTCTGAATAACAGTAATTTTGATATAATATCTGCTACCTTATAGATTTTAAGCCATGAAAGCATTATTTCCACTTCTGTGCAGCAAGTGTATGGAAGGTTTTGCAGAAAGAAAATTAACTGGATGTTTCTGGGCTGATTATAGTCACAATAATCTAGGAAGTTAGACTGAAAAAAACATAAGTGGTCATTGCTTTGATAGTAATGGGTTTTAGGTAGTTGGAGTATTGTCTGCAATTCCAATTGCTGTAATAGAAATATGGAAGCACTGAAAATCATTCAATAATTATGAGTGATAACAAAACAAACAGACTAAGGCTGACAAGAATAAGGCTTTTTGGAAAAGGCAGCTGAAACATCACCCAACTGATATAAAATTCTGTAGCTGTGATCAGGTAGATGTAGTATTCTAGTTCCCTGTTTTCAAGTAGAGAATGTTAAAAATTGTTCAAAACACAAAATTAATCACTAATAAATACAACAGGAAACAAAATGAGAATGCAGTGCTGATTATCACAGGTAGCAAAGGCACATAGTGGTCTGCCTTTAATTAGATTAGATTAGATTAGATTCAACTTTATTGTCACTGTGCTGAGTACAGATACAAAGCCAATGAAATGCAGTTAGCATCTAACCAGAAATGCAAAGAATAGTGTTATTTACAAAATAACTGCAAATAAAAAGTAAGTGCTACGTCACAAAAATATAAAAGTACTGAGACAGTACAATATGGATGCACTCTGATGTGAGGTTCAGCAGGGTCACAGCCTCAGGGAAGAAGGGGAGTTGGAAAAACAATGCTTTAAGGAATAGATGCGAGACAAGTAAAACAGAATGAGAACTGCCTGAGAGCATAAATGGCAGCACTGATCAGCTGTCCCAACTATAAATGGTGCGCATGCGCCGGTCGTGCATGCAGCTTGGTACAGCCGTTCCAATCTATTCTTACTTTCTTCTTCTTACTTCTTAATTTACGTTATTTTTTGTATTTTTTTTTTCTCTCACGGTAACATGTCGAAGCTGCACCCTCTCTAACATGCTGGTAGAGAGGGTTTTATTTGGGTTTTCTTTAGTGCTGGAAATGGTTACATCCCGACACGCGGGACAGAAGCAAGGTCGCATTGTGTATTCCACGGACCAGCAAATACCGGCCGGTTTAGCGAGCAGAGCGGCGGACACCCCTGCGGAAATCTGGAGGAAAACACACAGAGGATGCAGAGGAGGATCACAAAGCCGAGGAAAGAGGACCAGGTCGAGACAACAAAGACTTATGGAGAAGAGGAGATCGGTGGGTAATACCGTTCTGGCTGACCGGAAGTGCACTGAGAGCGGTAAGCGTAAAGGAGTTGGGTGCTTACTGATCTGGTTAACAACAGATGGTTTAATCCGGGGCATATTATGATCGAGGAATGTGTTTGCAGACTGGATACTGAACTTTTTAACTGTTGGACTTCGGCCACATTCCACCGTGATACAACACGTGGCGGCACGAGAGGTCGTTCCTGCTTGTGGCCATCGAACGTTCAGCTCCTCCCGTGGACGGTCACACCCTGAGCCAATAGACTGGTCCTGGACTTATTTTCCATCTAGCATAGTTTGCATTTTGTTGTTTGATTGTTTGTGGTTTTTGTATTGCTATATTTATGTTCTATTCTTGGTTGGTGCGGCTGTAACTAAACCAAATTTCCCTCGGGATTAATAAAGTATATCTATCTATCTACATATTAGAACAAATGAATAACTTAAACAACAGGAATTCTGCAGATGCTGGAAAATCAAGCAACACACATCAAAGTTGCTGGTGAATGCAGCAGGCCAGGCAGTACCTCTAGGAAGAGGTACAGTCGACGTTTCAGGCCGAGACCCTTCGTCAGGACCCCTTAGTCATGAATAACTTACCTTGAATTGTATAACTTTTCCAATGCTCTTAAATTCAGGCAACACATCTTCATAGAAATCTATAAACTGCTGGTAAATGTCCTCTTCACTGTGCTCCAGACCAGAATCAGTGTCATAGTCGTCTCGCCTACTTTCCTCCATGCCAAAAGTAATAAACATGGCCCTGATAAGAAGAGTCTGACTTGACGCTGGATAAACATGTTTACGAGAGCATCTGTATGAGGAAGTATATAATCACATATATAAGTGAGCTGTTAAAAAAAAAAATCAGCATTTCTGACCTTTATCATTTTAAATGAAAATGTTAAAAAAAATCAGTAGGGACAGGAAATGCAAAATAAATTAAAAAGCGGGAAACACTCATCAGGCCCTCATAGGATGAAAAAGTGAACAATGTTTCAGACTGAAATCTCTTCAAATCCTTCAGTCTTCAAGCAAATTCCCCCCCAAACTGCTCTGTTCTAAGGAAAATGAGGCCAGCCTGTCAGTGAACATCCTGATGACTCTCCTCTGCCCTTTCTCCAGTCCAATCACTTCTTGTGGTGTGGTGCTCCAAACTGTACATAGTACTCCAGTAGCCTAACCAATGTATTAGAAAGTTGCCCTCTTATATTCTATATCCATTCTGTCAGAGTTTGATTTACATTCATCCCATGCCAATTCTGTGCATTTTTTCTAATCTTTAAACATGTCACTTGAATCCTCCAACCCTTTAAAACCCATTGTGATTCGTCAGAACAATGATTCCAGATTGTTTCAAATGAAAGCTATGACAACAAAATAGCTCTTTCCCCAGTACAGGTGTCAGTTCCCTGTAATCAGAACCAATTTCTCCTTGTGTACAGGGTAAACAGAATGCATATAGGCTATTTGACTGATCAATTAACATATGGAATAAAAGAGCAGCAAGGCCATGCTCAAAGTGCATGAGATCTCCACACTATACTACTAAGAGGACATAATGACAATAAAGAGGGATTTATTGCATATTGCCTACAAAGCACTCTGGATGTTCTGAAAGGATTGAAAGGGCAGAGGAGATTGCAAAGGAAAAGAAGCTCCTAGAATCTGCTAAAATGGAATCAATTGAACTCTGATTTCCTCCCATCCCCAAAGGTATTCTGATAGGATATTTGACTACCCTAAGTTATTATTATTGTAGCTAAGAGGCAAAACCATCAGAATTCTTTCCCATCCATCACCTTCCCACTCAGTCTTCACACAGATCTCACTCTGAACATTACCCAGTACAGATGAAAGGTATCAAGCCGAAGCAAGAACTGTTGGAAAATTTAAACAAATTTGGCAGGTGTATGGGAACCGGAGTGATAGGGAAGAGGACGGGGAAGTTGATATAGAAATAGATATAGTGTGTAGAGAGACTAAGGATATACAGTTGAAAGGGCAAAATTGCAGTCAGTGGAATGGGTTGAAGTGTGTTAAAATTGTAGTTTCAGTTAGGAAAAGTGAGGATAAAGTAAAAGGGAAGGGAGTGCAGAAGAGGTTACGACAGACTCCAGAATAAATAAAAAGGCAAAAAGCTTTGAAAGGCATAAGAATTTAACTTCTGATAACATGGGGGTAAAATTGAAAAGGCTGATAAATACAGGTCTGAAGGTGTTCTGTTTGAATGCACGCAGCAGACGGAATAAGCTAGGTAATTTGTAGCAGAGATTGGTATGGCTCTGTGGGCAACACTGAATCGTGGCTGAAAAAAGGTCACAGCTGTGAGCTGAACATCCCATTGTACTGAAATGACAGGTTGGTAGGCGGAAGGGGTGGGGTGGCCCTGTTGGTAAAAAAAATGAAATCAAACCTTTAAAAAGAAACAACATTGGACCAAAAGATGTAGAATTATTGTGGATAGAGTTAAGAAACTGCAAGGGTAAAAAACTGTATATAAACTCCCTAAAGGGAGATATGTACAGGCCTCTGAACAGCAGGCAGGGTGTGGGGGGTACAAATTACACAGGAGATAGAAGACATGTAAAAAGCGCAGTGTTAAGATAGTTATGGCCAAGTTCAATATACAGGGAGTTCGGGGAAATCAGCTTGGTGCTAGATCCCAAGAGAAGTAGAACAGCTTGCGGTTGAGCCCATAAGAGAAAGGCAATTATGGATTCAGTATTGTGTGATGAACCAGATTTGATTAGGGAGCACAAGGTAAAGGAATCCTCAGGAGACTGATCATAATATGATAGAATCACCCTGCAGTTGGAGAGGGAGAAGCTAAAATCAGATGTATCAGTGCTACAGTGAAGTAAAGGGAACTACAGTGGCACGAGAGAAGAGCTGGCCAAAGTTGATTTGAAGAAAACTCTAGCTGGGATGACAGCATCACAGTAATGGTTGGAGTTTCTGGAAGCAATTCGAAAGGTGCAGGATAAGTGCATCCCAAAGGAGTAGTATTCTAAAGAGAAATGGGGCAACAATGGCTGACAAGGTTTGAACGGGGCATGACTATGCAAGCGTGTGGAGGTCGGCCAGTGAGAACAGCGGGAAGAGTTTAAGAGGAAGACAGATTTACAGAGTGGGCGTCGGAGTAGTGGGAGACAGAGTAGGAAGGCTTTGGCTCAACGGGGCTTAGGCGATAAAGGGTCGAGGCCAGTAGGTTATCTGTTTAAAATAAAGACAAAGTATGCGTGTGAGGCCGGTTTTCTGTGCTCAGTGTCAGATGTGAGAGGTCCTGGAGACTTACATCCTCCTGGATGACCACATTTGCACCAGGTGCGTCGAGCTGCAGCTCCTTAGAGATTGTGTTAGGGAATTAGAGATGCAGCTCAATGACCTTTGTTTGGTCAGGGAGGTTGAGGAGGTGATAGAGAGGAGCTATAGGCAGGTAGTCACCTTGAGACCATAGGAGACAGAGGTGGGTAACAGTCAGGAGAGGGAAGGGCAAGAATCAGGTACTAGAGAGTACTCCAGGGGCTGTCCCCCATAACAATAAGTATTCCTGCTTGAGTACTGTCAGTGGGGGGGGGGGGGGGGGGTGGGGGGGTGGACACAGCCTACTTGGGGGAAGCAACAGTGGCTGTGCCTCTGGCACAGAGTCTGGCCCTGTGGCTCAGAAGAGTAGGGAAAGGAAGAAGATGGCAGTAGTGCTAGGGAACTCTATAGCTAAGGGGTCAGATAGGCGATTCTGTGGATGCAGGAAAGAAACACGGGTGGTAGTTTGCCTCCCAGGTGCCAGAGTCCGGGATGTTTCTGATCACATTCACAATATCTTGAAGTGGGAAGGAGAACAGCCAGAGGTCGTGGTACATATTGGTACCAACTACACAGGTAGAAAAAGGAAGGAGGTCCTGAAAACAGCCTACAGGGAGTTAGGAAAGAAGTTGAGAAACAGGACCTCAAAGGCAGTGATCTCGGGATTACTGCCTGTGCCACGTGACAGTGAGTATAGGAATAGAATGAGGTGGAGGATAAATGCTTGGCTGAGGATTGGAGCAGGGGGCAGGGAGACAGTTTTCTGGATCATTGGGACCTCTTCTGGGGCAGGTGTGACCTGTACAAAACAGATGGGTTGCACTTGAATCCAAGGGGGACCAATATCCTGGCAGGAAGTTTTGCCAAGGCCATTGGGGAGAGTTTAAACTGGAATTGCTGGTGGATGGGAACAGGACTGAAGTGATGGAGGAAAGGAAGGTTGGCTCACAAATAGTGATAGAGAAGGGAGGTGCTCAATCCAACGGTTTGAGATGCGTCTATTTTAATGCGAGGAGTATCATAGAACATAGAATAGTACAGCACAGTACAGGCCCTTTGGCCCACATTGTTGTGCCAACCCTCAAACCCTGCCTCCCATATAACCCCCCCCCACCTTAAATTCCTCCATATACTTGTCTAGTAGTCTCTTAAATTTAACTAGTGTATCTGCCTCCACCACTGACTCAGGCAGTGCATTCCACGCACCAACCACTCTCTGAGTAAAAAACCTTCCACTGATTTTAGAACTATTCAAGGATGTTGTCTATATGGACTTTAGTAAGGCCTTTGACCAGGTTGCACACGGAAGGTAGTTAGGAAGGTTCAATTGTTAGGCATGAATATTGAAGTAGTAAAATAGATTCAGCAGTAGCTGGATGGGAGATGCCAGAGAGTTGTGGTGGATAACTGTGTGTTAGATTGGAGGATGGGGTGTAGCGGTGTGCCTCAGGGATCTGTACTGGGTCTAATGTTGTTTGTCATATATATTAATGATCTGGATGATGTGGTAGTAAATTGGATTAGTAAGTATGCAGATGATACTAAGATAGGTTGCGTTCTGGATAATGAAATAGGTTTTCAAAGCTTGCAGAGAGATATAGACCAGTTAGAAGATTGGGCTGAAAGATGGCAGATGGAGTTTAATGCCGAAAAATGTGAGGTGCTACATTTTGGTAGGACTAATCAAAATAGGACATACATGGTAAATGGTAGGGCATTGAAGAACGCTGCAGAACAGAGGGATCTAGGAATAATGGTGCATAGTTCCCTGAAGGTGGAATCTCATGTGGTTAGGGTGGTGAAGAAAGCTTTTGGTATGCTGGCCTTTATTAATCAGAGCATTGAGTATAGGAGTTAGGATGTAATGTTGAAATTGTATAAGGCATTGGTCAAATTTGGAGTATTGTGTACAGTTCTGGTCACTGAATTATAGGAAAGATGTCAATAAAATTGAGAGAGTACAGAGGATATTTACTAAAATGTTGTCTGGGTTTCATCTCCTAAATTACAGAGAAAGGTTGAACATGTTAGGTCTTTATTCTTTGGAGCATAGAAGTTTTGAGGGGGGACTTGATAGAGGTATTTAAAATTATGAGGGGGATTGATAGAGTTGACGTGGATAGGCTTTTTCCATTGAGAATGGGGGAAGATTCAAACAAGAGGACATGAATTGAGAATTAAGGGGCAAAAGTTTAGGGGTAACATGAGGGGGAACTTCTTTACTCAGAGAGTCGTAGCTGTGTGGAACGAGCTTCCAGCAGAAGTGGTTGAGGCAGGTTCGATGTTGTCGTTTAAAGTTAAGTTGGATAGATATATGGACAGGAAAGGAATGGAGGGTTATGGGCTGAGTGCAGGTCGGTGGGACTAGGTGAGAGTAAGAGTTTGGCATGGACTAGAAGGGCCGAGATGGCCTGTTTCCATGCTATAATTGTTATATGGTTAATATCCCCCTTGAACTTCCCACCCCTTACCTTAAAGCCATGTCCCCTTGTATTGAGCAGTGGTGCCCTGGGGAAGAGGCACTAGCTATCCAATCTATTCCTCTTAATATCTTGTATATCTCTATCATGTCTCCTCTCATCCTCCTTCTCTCCAAAGAGTAAAGCCCTAGCTCCCTTAATCTCTGATCATAATCCATACTCTCTAAACTAGGCAGCATTCTGGTAAATCTCCTCTGTACCCTTTCCAATGCTTCCACATCTTTCCTATAGTGAGGTGACCAGAACTGGACACAGTACTCCAAGTGTAGCCTAACCAGAGTTTTATAGAGCTGCATCATTACATCACGACTCTTAAACTCTATCCCTCAACTAATGAAAGCTATCACCCAATAAGCTTCCTTAACTACCCTATCTACCCGTCAGGCAACTTTGAGGGATCTGTGGGCATGTTCCCTGGATCCCTCTGCTCCTCCACACTACCAAGTAACCTGCCATTTACTTTGTACTCTGCCTTGGAGTTTGTCCTTCCAAAGTGTACCACCTCACACTTCTCCGGGTTGAACTCCATCTGCCACTTTTCAGCCCACTTCTGCAACCTATCAATGTCTCTGCAATCTTCGACAATCCTCCACACTATCTACAACACCACCAACCTTTGTGTCGTCTGCAAACTTGCCAACCCGCCCTTCTACCCCCACATCCAGGTCGTTAATAAAAATCACGAAAAGTAGAGGTTCCAGAACCGATCCTTGTGGGACACCACTAGTCACAACACTCCAATCCGAATGTACTCCCTCCACCACGACCTTCCGCCTTCTGCAGGCAAGCCAATTCTGAATCCACCTGGCCAACTTCCCTGGATCCCATGCCTTCTGACTTTCTGAATAAACCTGTGTGGAACCTTGTCAAATGCCTCACTAAAATCCATAGATCACATCCACTGCACAACCCTCATCTATATGCCTGGTCACTTCCTCAAAGAACTCTATCAGGATTGTTAGACACGATCTGCCCTTCACAAAGCCATGCTGATCAGACCATGATTCTCTAGATGACCACAGATCCTATCTTTAAGAGTCTTTTCCAACAGCTTTCCCACCACAGGCGTAAGGCTCACTGGTCTATAATTACCTGGACTATCCCTACTACCTTTTTTGAACAAGGTGACAACATTTGCCTCCCTCCAATCCTCCGGTACCATTCCTGTGGACAACAAGGACATAAAGATCCTAGCCAGAGGCTCAGCAATCTCTTCCCTGGCCTCATGGAGCAGCCTGGGGAATATACCATCAGGCCCAGGAACTTGTCCATCCTAATGTATTTTAACAACTCCAACACCTTCTCTCCCTTAATATCAACATGCTCCAGAACATCAACCTCACTCATATTGTCCTCACCATCATCAAGTTCCCTCTCATTGGTGAATACCGAAGAGAAGTATTCATTGAGGATCTCGCTCACTTCCACAGCCTCCAGGCACATTTTCCCACCTTTATCTCTAATCGGTCCTACCTTCATTCCTGTCATCCTTTTGTTCTTCACATAACTGAAGAATGCCTTGGGGTTTTCCTTTACCCTACTTGCCAAGGCCTTCTCATGCCCCCTTCTTAAGCTCCTTTCTTGCTACCCTATATTCCTCAATAGACCCATCTGATCCTTGCTTCCTAAACCTCATGTACGCTGCCTTCTTCCACCTGACTAGATTTTCCACCTCACTTGTCACCCATGATTCCTTCACCCTACCATTCTTTATCTTCCTCACTGGGACAAATTTATCCCTAACATCCTGCAAGAGATCTCTAAACATCAACCACACGTCCGTAGTACATTTCCCTGCAAAAATATCATCCCAATTCACACCCAAGTTCTAGCCTTACAGCCTCATAATTTGCCCTTCCCCAATTAAAAATTTTCCTGTCCTCTCTGATTCTATCCTTTTCCATGATAATGCTGAAGGCCCGGGAGCAGTCGTCACTGTCCCCCAGATGCTCACCCATTGAGAGATCTGTGACCTGACCCGGTTCGTTACCTAATACTAGATCTAGTATGGCATTCCCCCGGTCGGCCTGTCAACATACTGTGACAGGAATCCATCCTGGACACACTTAACGAACTCTGCCCCATCCAAACCCTTGGAACTAATCATGTACCAATCAATATTAGGGAAGTTAAAGTCACCCATGATAACAACCCTGTTATTTTTGCACCCTTCCAAAATCTGCCTCCCAATCTGCTCCTTGGTATCTCTGCTGCTACCAGGGGGCCTATAGAATACTCCCAATAGAGTAACTGCTCCCTTCCTGTTCCTGACTTCCACCCATACTGACTTAAAAGAGGATCCTGCTACATTAACCACCCTTTCTGTAGCTGTAATAGTATCCCTGACCAGTAATACCACCCCTCCTCCTCTTTTACCCCCCTCTCTATCCCTTTTAAAGCACTGAAGTCAGGAATGTTGAGAATCCATTCCTGCCCTGGGGCCAGCCAAGTGTCTGTAATGGCCACTACATCATAATTCCATGTATGTATCCAAGCTCTCAGTTCATCACTTTTGTTCCTGATGCTTCTTGCATTGAAGTACAAGCACTTTAGCCCTTCTGCCTTCCTACCTTTACACCCTTTATTCTGCTTCTCTTTCCTTAAAGCCTCTCTATATGTTAGATCTGACTTTACTCCATGCACTTCTTTCACTGCTCTATTGCTCTGGATCCCACCCCCTTGCAAGTTAGTTTAAACCCTCCCGAACCATGCCAGCAAACCCACCTGGAAGGATATTGCTCCCCCTCGAGTTCGGGTGCAACCTATCCAATATGTACAGGTCCCACCTTCCCCAGAAGAGATCTCAATGATCCAACAATCTAAAACCCTGGCCCCTGCACCAACTCCTCAGCCACACATTCAACTGCCATCTCCTCCAATTCTTACCATCACTATCACGTAGCACTGGCAGCAATCCTGAGAACGCCACCCTTGAGGTCCTGTTCTTTAGCCTTCTGCCTAGTTCCCGAAACTCACACTCCAGGACCTCATCCCTCTTCCTGCCTATGTCGTTGGTGCCAACATGTATCACGACTTCTGGTTGCTTTCCCTCTCGTACCAGGATGTCGTGCACCCGGTCAGAGACATCCCAGACCCTGGCACCCGGGAGGCAACAAACCATGCAGCTGTCCTTCTCACATCCACAAAATCTCCTGTCTGCTCCCCTGACTATAGAGTCTCCAATGACGACAGCTCTCCTCTTCTCCGTCCCACCCTTCTGCACCACAGGGTCAGACTCAGTGCCAGAGGCCCTACCACCGTGGCTCACACCTGGCCGGTCATCCGTATCCAGCAACAGTATCCAGGACGGTAAACTTATTATTCAGGGGAATGGCTACAGGGGTGCTCTGCACTACCTGTCTACTCACCTTTGCTTTCTCCCCTCTGACTGTCACCCAGCGACCTGCTTCTGGCAGCCTAGGTATGACTACCTCCCTGTAGCCCTCATCTATGACTGCCTCATTTTCCCTTACGAGTTGAAGGTCATCTAGCTGCTGCTCCAGATTCCTAACGTAGTCTTCCAGATCGCCCAGCCGCATGCACTTCTGGCAGATGTGACTCTGTGGGAAAGGGGAGTTCCCCCACGACTGCCACATCTCACATGAGAGGCACATCACTGTCTCAGGAGGCATTGTAAAGACCAACTGGGAACAAGCTCGTCCTCCGCCTTTTCTCGTCGAAGTCTCTCGAGTCAAAGCCTCAAAGCTCCACTCCTTCACTAGATGGCTGGCTGGCTGGCTCACTCACTCACTGGCCGCTTTCCACAGGCCGCTCCGCTTGAGCTACCTCTCTATTTATCTGTTTGAGCTTTTCAAAATGCTTGGTCACCTGACCTCAATTGCCCAATCAGCTGCTTTCTGCTGAGTCTGAGCTATTCAAATCTTGATTGACTTGACTGCACAGTCCAACTGCCAAAACTGCCAGAATCTCTTGAGTCAAAGCCTCAAAGCTCCACTCCTTCACTGGCCCACTCACTCACTGGCTGCTTTCCACATGAATAAAGCGGATGAGCTTAGAGTGTGGATCAACACTCGGAGCTATGATATTGTGGCCATCACAGAGACTTGGATGGTGCAGGGGCAGGAATGGCTACTTCAAATGCCAGGCTTTAGATATTTCGGAAAGGACAGGGAGGGAGGCAAAAGAGGTGGGGGCGTGGCACTGTTGATCAGAGATACTGGATGTTTTGTTTTATAGACCACCCAATAGTAACAGGGACAAAGAGGAGCAGATAGGGAGACAGATTCTGGAAAGGAGAAATAATAACAGGGTTATTGTAGTGAAAGATTTTAATTTCCCAAATATTGATTAGCATCTCCCTAGAGTGAGGTGGAGTTGTTAGGTGTGTTCAGGAAGGTTTCTTGACACAATATATAGATAAGTCTACAAGAGGAGAGGCTGTTCTTGATCTGGTATTGGGAAGTGAACCTGGTCAGGTGTCAGGTCTCTCAGTGGAAGAACATTCTGGAGATAGTGATCACAATCCTTCCTCCTTTACCATAGCATTGGAGAGGGATAGGAACAGACAAGTTAAGGAAATGTTTAATTGGAGTAAGGGCAAATATGAGGCTATCAGGCAGGAACTAGGAAACAAATTGGAAACTGATGTTCTCAGGGAAATATACGGCAGAAATGTGGCAAATGTTCAGGGGTTCTGAGTAGGTATGCTCCAATGAGACATGGAAAGGATGGTAGGCTACAAGATCCGTGGTGTACAAAGGCTGTTGTAAATCTAGTCAAGGAGAAAAGAAGAGCTTACGAAAGGTTCAAAAAACTAGCTAATGATAGGAATCTAGAAGATTATAAGGCTAGCAGGAAGGAACTTAAGAATGAAGTTAGGAGAGCCAGAAGGGACCATGAGAAGGCATTGGCAGATAGGATTAAGGAAAACCCCAAGGCATTCTGCAAATATGTAAAAAGCAAGAGGATAAGACGTGAGGGAATAGAACCAATCATGTGTGGCAGTGGAAAAGTGTGTATGAAACTGGAGGAAATAGCGGAGGTAGTTAATGAATACTTTGCTTCAGTATTCACTACGGAAAAAGATCTTGGCGATTGTAGGGATGACTTGCAGTGGACTGAAAAGCTTGTGAATGTAGATATTAAGGAAGAGGATGTGCTGGAGCTTTTGGAAAGCATCAAGTTGGATAAGTCACCAGGACTGGATGAGATGTACCCCAGGCTACTGTGGGAAGCGAGGGAGGAGATTGCTGAGCCTCTGGCAATGATCTTTGCATCATCAATGAGGACGGGAGAGGTTCCGGAGGATTGGAGGGTTGCGGATGTTGCTCCCTTATCCAAGAAAGGGAGTAGGGATAGCCCAGGAAATTATAGGCCAGTGAGTCTTACTTTAGTGGTTGGTAAGTTGATGGAGAAGATCCCGAAAGGCAGGACTTATAAACATTTGGAGAAGTATAATATGATTAAGAATAGTCAGCATGGCTTTGTCAAAGGCAGGTCGTGCCTTACGAGCCTGATTGAATTTTTTGAGGATGTGACTAAACACATTGATGAAGATAGAGCCATAGATGGAGTGTATATGGATTTTAGCAAGGCATTTGATAAGGTACCCCATGCAAGGCTTATTGAGAAAGTAAGGAGGCACGGGATCCAACAGGACATTGCATTGTGGATCCAGAACTGGCTTGCCCACAGAAGGCAAAGAGTGGTTGTAGACAGGGCATATTCTGCATGGAGGCCGGTAACCAGTGGTGTGCCTCAGAGAACACACATAAAAGTTGCTGGTGAATGCAGCAGGCCAGGCAGCGTCTCTAGGAAGAGGCACAGTTGACGTTTCAGGCCGAGACCCTTCGTCAGAGGCTCCCTCTTCCTAGAGAGTCCTGACGAAGGGTCTCGGCCTGAAACGTCGACTGTACCTCTTCCTAGAGATGCTGCCTGGCCTACTGCGTTCACCAGCAACTTTGATGTGTGTTGCTTGAATTTCCAGCATCTGCAGAATTCCTCTTGTGTGCCTCAGGGGTCTGTTCTGGGACACCTACTCTTGGTGAGTAAATGACCTGGATGAGGAAGTGAGGGATGGGTTAGTAAATTTGCTGATGACACAAAGGTTGGGGGTGTTGTGGATAGTGTGGAGGGCTGTCAGAGGTTTGATAGGATGCAAAAGTGGGCTGAGAAGTGGCAGATGGAGTTCAACCCAGATAAATGTGAGGTGGTTCATTTTGGTAGGTCAAATATGGTGGCAGAATATAGCATTAATGGTAAGACTCTTGGCAATGTGGAGGACCAGAGGGATCTTGGAGTCCAAGTCCATAGGACACTCAAAGCTGCTACGCAGGTCCACTCTGTAGTTACGGTGCATTAGCCTTCATCAATCGTGGAATTGAGCTTAAGAGCCGAGAGGTAATGTTGCAGCTGTATAGGACCCTGTCAGATCCCACTTGGAGTACTGTGCTCAATTCTGGTCGCCTCACTACAGGAAGGACGTGGAAACCATAGAAAGGGTGCAGGGGAGATTTACAAGGATGTTGCCTGGATTGGGGTGCATGCCTTAGTTGAGTGAACTTGGCCTTTTCTCCTTGGAGCGACGGAGGATGAGAGGTGACCTGATAGAGGTGTACAAGATGATGAGAGGCATTGATCATGTGGATAGTCAGAGGCTTTTTCCCAGGGCTGAAATGGCTAGCACAAGAGGGCACAGTTTTAAGGTGCTTGGAAGTAGGTACAAAGGAGATGTCAGGGGTAAGTTTTTTTTAAATGCAGAGAGTGGTGAATGCGTGGAATGGGCTGCCGGCAGCGGTGGTGGCGATGGAAACAATAGGGTGTTTTAAGAAACTCCTGGATGGCTACATGGAGCTTAGAAAAATAGAGGGCTATGGGTAAAGCCTAGGTAGTTCTAAGGTAGAGACATGTTTAGCACAGCTTTGTGGGCCGAAGGCCCTGTATTGTGCTGTATGTTTTCTATGTTTCAAGGACAGCATAAAGGTGCTTGGGAAGTTGAAAGGTCTGAAGGCAGGTAAGTTACCTGGACCAGATGAACTACACTCCAGGGTTCTGAAAGAGGTAGCTGAATAGATTGTAGAGGCATTAGTATTCTGGAACTGGAAAATTAATAATGTCGCTGCACTCTTTAAGAAGGTTGGAAGGAAGAAGAAATTACAAGCCATTTAGTCCAACTTCAGTGGTTGGAAAAATGTTGGAGTCTATTATTAAGGATGATGTTTCGATCAAGGGAATGGCGGCGTAAGGAAAAGGTCTCTCGACAAAGAAGAAGGTAAACTGCCCCATAATCGAATTTAGACAAATACTTAATATTGCATAACTATATTAATAAAAGGGGCAAGGATGATGTCTAAGAACAAGATTAAAAAGTCCGCTCCGAAGGCTGATAAACATAAAGAGACGCAGCAAGGCGACGGGCATAGCTCCTCCACGGCAAGCCAGGACGGAGATAATGAGGGGGAATCGGTGACTCTGCCCTTGATTCTCGGAGAGATTCGCGAGTTCCGACAAGATAACAGCAAACAGCTGGAAGATATTAAAGAAGAAATAGTAAAAACTAACTCGCGGATAGATGAAGCCAAAGCGAGGATTGTTGGAATTGAAGAGAAGCTACAAAACGCAGAGGAGGTGATAGCAGAAATGCTGAAGCTGCAAGACCAGCTCCAGTGGAAACTAATAGATCAAGAAGGCCGCTCGAGAGGGAAAATGTGAGGATTTACGGAGTTCCCGAAGGAACTGAAGGTAAACCCGGATTGATGATTCCCTTCGTGGAGAAACTACTTAAAGAGAACCTTGATATACCGGCCGCAAAAGACCTACAGAGAGAAAGGGCTCACCGTGCGTTGGCACCACAGCCCCCGGCAGGCGCCCTGCCCAGATCGATTCTGGTCAGATTTCTCAGTTACAGAACGAAGGAAGAGGTGCTTAAAAGGGCATGGCAAAAGAAAGGTTTCATGTGGAACAACTGTAAAATCAGTTTAGACCACGACTACGCACCGGGGATTCTTGCCAGACGGAAGGAATATACGGAAACACAGACGGTCCTGAAGGAAAACAACATCAGATTCCAGACCCTGTATCCAGCTCGGCTGAGAGTCTTTTACGACGAAGGGACAAAAACTTGCGCTACAGTGGAGGAGGCAACATTGGACCTGGCGGACCGGGGACTACCTATTAAAGTTATCACCCAACCGGAGTCGCTAATGGAGAGGATTCGGCAGAAGTCGTGGCAGTTAGTTCGGCGAGGACGCTCCACACGAACCAGAGTGTCAAACTACAAGGAAAAGCTGCAAATATTCAGACGCGAATGTACAGAGAACACATTAATTAAGAGAAATGACTGAAAAGAGTAAATCTGACTTAAAGGTAAAATGAAAACTGGTAACTGAAAATAAACTAGATGGAATAACTTGAATGATAGCAATATGGTCGAGACATAAATAGGAGAAAATTCTCTATGATTATTCAAACTACTGAGGGCCCTCTAACACAGGGTGAAGATAGAGGTTATCCCTCTGAACTGAGGCGGGTCGGTGCTCAGGCCTCACTGTGGGAAGTTGGGAAAAATTTTCAAATGTTGCACGTTCAAAAATGTCCAGGGTGTGGTTATATGTCTTGGTTTACTGTTGAGAAGGGATTGCTTACTGTTTGGTTAGAAAAGGACAGTGTTTTTTTTTCTACTAGAGAAAAATGCAAACTGAATTGGTAAAAATAATTTCCTATAATGTTAATGGGGTTTTGAATCCAATTAAAAGAAATAAGATTATGTCTAAATTGAAAAAAGAGAGGGCACAAATAGCTTTCCTCCAGGAAACACATATGAGCCAATCTGAACATGGAAAATTAAAAAGAATGGGCTTTAAGCATGCATTTTATTCATCATATAAATTGAGTCACAAAAGAGGGGTAGCTACTTTAATATCAAGTACTCTTAATTATGAACATATTTCAGAGACTAGAGACAAAGAAGGACGGTTCGTAAAAATCACAGGAAGAATAGAAGGTACAGAAATAACATTGCTGAATGTTTATGCTCCTCCAGGTTGTGAATGGTCATTTTATAGACACATTTTTGACCTAATGGTCAGTTCTCAAGGGGTAGTAATTTGTGGAGGGGATTTTAATATTAGATTAAATCCTATATTAGATTCTTCAAGAATAGTTACTCAGAATAAACCTCTGACTCGGAAAGTGAATTCATTGATGGAGGAGTTGGGAATTATAGATGTCTGGAGGGAATTACACTCTACTAGTAAAGATTATACATATTACTCTTTCCCTCATTCAGCCTATTCAAGGATAGACTATTTCTTTATCTTTAATACAGATAGACTCAGGATAAAAAACTGTAATATTGCAACAATTGATCTGTCGGATCATAGCCCAGTCTCTATGTCTCTAATCCTGGAAAGGAAAATGAGGAAAACACTATGGAGGCTAAACTCACATATACTCTATAATCCGAAAGTAATGGAGAGGTTAAGGGGAGAAATCAAAGAATATCTAGACCTTAATGACACGGGAGAAACATCACCAGTGATCTTATGGGATACATTGAAAGCTGTACTGAGAGGGAAAATTATTTCCATTACCACTCACATGAAAAAAATCAATGCACAAAAATTAGCAGACCTTCAAGGAAAATTAAAACAACTTCAAGTTGTGGATAGCAACAAAAGTAATTCAAATCGAAAACAGGAAATTAGGAAATTGCAAAGTGAAATTGACGATATTTATACGTTGGAAACTCAAAGAAATTTTCTTTACCTGAGACAAAAGAATTATGAAGTAGGAGGTAAATCAGCTAGATTATTAGCATATAAATTACGAAAACAACAAGCAGACAATACAATTCATAAAATAAAGAATCCAAAGACAAAGCTTGTGGAGAGTACAATAGGGAAAATTCAAGAGAGTTTTGAAACATATTATCGAGAGCTGTACTCCCAACCCCGGACCCCCAATGAGCCCTATATAGACAGTGTATTGAATTTTTTAGATCTACCTAAACTTACAGATTTACAAAATGAAAGTTTATTAGAACCAGTAACTGTCAAAGAACTGAACGTGGCCATCTCCAGGCTAAAGGCTGGAAAGTCCCCGGGTTCCGATGGGTTTACCTCAGAGTGGTACAAGTCCCTGAAGACACAGTTAGCCCCATAACTACTTAACACCTTTAATTGGATTTTGCAGACAGGAGAAACTTCACCTTCCTGGAGAGAAGCGATTATTTCAGTTATTCCTAAAGAGGGTAAAGATAAACTAGAATGTGGCAATTATCGGCCAATTAGTGTTCTTAACTTAGATTACAAACTATTTACATCTATATTAGCGCGCAGATTGGAAAAGTTTTTACCTGGCCTAATCCACTTAGACCAGACTGGATTTATTCAACAAAGACAAACACAGGACAACATAAGGAGAACTCTGCACATATTAGAACAGGTTAATAAGAACGAGACAGAGACAATGGTAGTAGGATTGGACGCTGAAAGCTTTTGATTTTAGTTGGGCATTCCTATACAGAGTGTTAGGAAGATTCTGCTTTCAAGTAAAGTTTATTAAAGTAATTCAGACTCTATATGACAGCCCTACAGCCCGAATTAAGATAAATGGGGACCTCTCTGACTCCTTCATCTTAGAGAGGCACTAGACAGGGATGCCCAATTTCTCCTCTCCTTTTTGCGCTATATATTGAACCGCTTGCCCAACTAATAAGACAGAGCGAAATCGTAAAAGGTATCAAGGTGGCAGGAATTGAACAGAAAGTGGCGTTATTCGCAGATGATGTTTTGGTCTATCTGAGTGAACCAGAAAAATCATTTATAGGATTGTTTACACTGTTGGATGACTTTGGGAAAATATCAGGTTATAAAATAAATGTAAAGAAAATGCAGGTTATGTCCCTAAATTATACACCATCCAAAAAATTGCAGGATACATATGATCTTAAGTGGGAAGCTAAATCATTAAAATATTTAGGAATAACCCTGCCGAAGGATCTTTCAACACTGTCACAGGTAAATTATGGGCCATTAATCACAGAGATAAAAGCAGATATGCATAGATGGAATCTTATCCCCTTTTTAAGTTTAAATTCAAGGATAAATACTATAAAAACGAATATTCTTCCTCGGTTATTGTATCTTTTCCGTACTTTACCGGTGGAGGTGGATGATAATCAATTCAGGGAATGGGACAAATGGATTTCCCACTTCATTTGGCAAGGAAAGAAACCTAGAATTCGATATAACACCTTACAGTTAAGGAAGGAAGGAGGAGGTACGGTTCTTCCTTGCCTGAGAAATTATTTTTATGCTTCACAGATAACCCCTCTGTTATATTGGTGTAATAGGGAATATAAGGCTAGATAGAAGGAAATAGAATTTGGATTAGTTGACAGTTTTCCTCTTCAGGCCTCAATAGCTGACAAAGGATTGATGGCCCAGTTGGAAAAATTTAAAAACGCTTACATTAAAAGTATGGCAGAAGGTGGTTAATTCATGTGGAATTAATAACATGTTAAAACTCTTTAGATGGTGTGCATATGATACCGAATTCCTTCCCAACAGAGGAGATAAAAGATTTGAGCTATGGATAAAGAAAGGTCTCACAACCTACTTCTCATTTATAGATAAAAGAGTATTACAAAGTTTCCAAATCCTGCAGGACAGACATGGCCTAGAACATAATGACTTTTTTAGGTACCTTCAAGTACGAAACTATGTTAACCAGAGTTGTAGATATACAGACCTATCAACAGTAGAATTAGAATTTTTCAAGATTCTGAATTCGGCTTGCAGTTCAATACCTAGTAAATCAGTTTCTCGATTAAATAATGCACTCTCCATGCTAAAAATGTAAATACGCTGTATATTAAAGAGAAGTGGGAGAAAGAAGCGGGGTTGGTACTTTCAGATGAGGCTTGGGAGAAAATCTGCAGCTTTCAATGGTCCTCGACTAATTCTTTGACTTGGAGAGAACATTGTTGGAAAAACATTATAAGATACTTCAAGACCCCATATCAGGAAAAATATAAAGATACAAATGTGATGTGTTGGAGAAGGTGCGGCTCCAAGGAGGCAAATCATTTTCATATTTTTTGGGATTACCCTAAATTAAGTCTATTTTGGGAAGATATTCATAGAACATTAGTTAAGGTACTTAGGTCCCAGATACCTCTGAACTTTGAGACGCTCTATTTGGGGCATGTATTGTTTCTTGAACAGAAGGAAGATATAAAGTTGCTGCAGGCCCTCTTAGCGGCAAGTAAGAAATCAATCACTAGAAAATGGCTAAATCCAATACCACCTACATTAGAAGATTGGTACGAAATTATCTTGGAAATATTTAAAATGGAAAAGTTGACTTACTCCCTGAGAACTCAAAAAGAAAAATTTTATCAAATCTGGAATAAATGGATTGAATATATAACCCCAATGCGAGCAGACTTTAGATGATTCTCCTAATGATTTATACTGCTCTTCTCATCAACACAGTAATATTGCTAATGTAAGCACCCCTAGTCTAAATGTTTGTTTTTTTTTTGGTTTTCTTTTGGAAAATAGAGAATTAACACAAGTAAAGGGAAAGATTTGGGAAAGGGATAAAAAAAAATGAAAAAATTAAGTAAATAAGTACATAGGGATTGGATAATTATGTCTGCGGGCAGGAGCAAGCATGAACAAATTAGGATATAAACACCTACAATGGTTGATACATAGGCTTATATACAACATTTTGGACCAGTGGAAATGGTCCAGAAGGGTTATATGGAAACTATTATTACCATTTTTCTTAACAACTAATTCCATTACTTAGCCTAATAGGTTAGATTTACCACAGTACATAATTATCTATTTAAATGTTTATTTTCCTTTTATATCATCTCAATGTGTACTTAAGAATGTATAAATAATTGTAGTTTTATACATATAAAAAAATGGAAAAGGTTATATGTGTGAAAAAAGTACATGATATTTGTGAATTCCTTATCCAAATAAAGATAAAATTTTAAAAAAAAGGATGATGTTTCAGAGTACTTGGAGGCACATGATAAAATAGGCCAAAATCCTCATGGTTTCCTTAAGAGGAATTCTTTCCTGACAAATCCATTGGAATTCTTTGGCAAATAATGGCAGGATAAACAAAGGAAAGTCAGTGAATATTGTTTACTTGGATTTTCAGAAGACCTTTGACAAGGTAAAACACCCAAGATGCTGGAGGTACTAAGTGTTCAGGCAGCATCCATGAAAATGAACAACCAGTCAAAGTTTCGAGCCAATACTGGAAAGGAAGGGGAAGACACCAGAATTAAAAGGTGAGGGGTGGGAAAGGAGGATAGCTAGAAGGTGATAGGTGAAGCCAGGCGGGTCGGAAAGTGCAGTGAATTGTATGGTCGTGCATTTTGGTAGAAGGAATAAAGGTGTAGACTATTCTCTAAACAGACAGAAAATTCAAAAATCAGGTAAAAAGGGACTCGGGAGTCCTCATACAGGATTCCCTAATGGTTAAGGAAAATAATTGCAATGCTATCATTCATTTCAAGAGGAGTAGGTAACAGCAAGGACGTAATGCTAAGACATTGGTCAGATCACACTTGGAGTACTGCGATCAGTCCCCCTTATCTAAGGAAAGATGTGCTGGTATTGGAAAGGATTTGGAGGAGGCTGACGAAAATGATTCCAACGAAAGGGTTAATGTATGAGGAGCGTTTGATGGCTCTTGAGCCTGTACTCGCTGGAGTTTAGAAGAATGTTAAGAGTTTGATGCTACGTTTAAAGGTTGGAGACCATTTGAGTGATGCAGCACTTTGCTGTCTCCGAGAAGATTCCACGAAGCAAACACATACTTGGATGACCTCAATGCGAAGAAATTTTGAGATGGGGCATGAGCTGATGTTCAACTCCATTTCACTGTTTACAGCATCTATTAATCGCCAATTAAAGCATTGATGCAGATTGAGACATTGAAGCAAACGCGGCAGCGAGAGTTTCAGCGCCGACTGCCTGCCTTTTGATTGCTACTGGAGAAGGAGTCTGTGAGTGGCCTATGGCTGTGTGGCTCAATGAGACAGGTGGGTAGGCCTCTCTGCCTCGTGTAGTGTCCCTCTCTTTCGATGAATGTTGGTGATATCAGAGGATGGTATCATGTTTCTGCGTTTATGGTTTGGACTATTGTGTTTATGAACTGTGGCCTTTTCCAGACTTGTGGTTTTTATATTCTGTTTTATTATAAATTGCTCGTCCCTGTTCCATTTTGTTGTGCAAGGGGAAGGTGCTCGGGTGGTAATGTTCTGTTAGTTTTTTGTGTGGGGGGAGGGGTTGTTTGGGGTCTATGTTCCTGTTCTATTTTGAGTGGGGAGGGTTTTTGGGGGGGGGGGGGGGGAATGATGATTGTGATGCCATTTGTTTTTGTGAAGGAGAGTGGATTTGATGTTTCTGAACGACTTTCACATTCTTTGCTTTTGTGGCTATCTGGAGAATACAAATTTCAAGTTATATAGACGCATGATTTGATAACAAATGAACTTTTGAATGGGGTAGGGGATCTCATTGAAACCTATTGAATTTACCCATGGACCTGCCCTCCACTGCAGTCTGTGGCAGAATATTCCACAGATTCACTACTTTCTGGCTAAAAATATTCCTCTTTACCTCTGTTCTAAAAGGTCGCCCCTCAATTTTGAGGCTGTGCCGTCAAGTCCTGGATACCCCCACCAGAGGAAACATCCTTTCCACATCCAGCCTAGCTAGTCCTTTTAACATGTGGTAAGACTTCTGTTATTCTAAATTAGAGGATCTTGTTGATAGTAAAGCAAAGAATTATAAAGAGATCTTTATCAGTTAACGAATGGGCTGAGGAATGGCAAATGGCTTTCAACTTTGGTTAAGTGCAAGAAGGTGCATTTTGGACAGTAAACAGAGCAGGATGAATGGCAGAGCACTGTCGAGTGTTGTGGAACAAATGGACCTGGGAGTACAAGAGCAGTCTTCACTGAAAGTGGCAGCACAAGCAGACAAGGTGGTGAAGAAGTAGTTTAGCAAGCTGGCATTCATCAGTCAGAGCACTGAGTTTAGGAGTACAGACATATGCTGCAGTTATACTATACAAATACTTGGAGCACTGTGTACAGTTTTTGTCATCCTGTTATAGGAAAAACATTATCAAGCTGGAGAAGATACAAAAGAAATTTACGAGAAAGCTGCCTGGACTAGAGGCCCCAATTTGTGGAGAGAGGTTAATCATGCTGCAGCACAGAACAAAAGACGTCCTCATAGCAGTTTTTAAAATCATAAAGGTGGACCGCCGTAGTCTTCTCTCCAAGCTTGAGAAGTACAAATCTAGAGGTCACAAAAGGAGCAAGATTTCAGAAACCCAAGAGGTAATATCTTTACACAGAGGGTAGTAAGTATTTGAAATGAGCTGCCAAAGGAAGTGGTTGAGGTGGGTGTAACTGCAATATTACGAGGCATTTGGATAGGTACATGAAGGAGAGGGGATTTGGAGGGCTGCGGGCATAATGCAGGCAACTGATCTAGTAAGGAAGATGCTGTTGTTGGCATGACCGTACGATCTGTTTCCATGCTCTCTTACCTTACTGACTTTCGAAGCACAAGAAACATTTTACTCACCTATCACCAAATCTGCAAGACCCAGTCTTAAGAAAGAATGGACAATATGACTTATCCTTTTCTGTCCCATAATCTTCTGGTGCTTCTGGATTATGCCACATGCCACCATTCTCAATCTTTTAGCAAAATAAATAGCAATAATGCAAGTGGTTAAGGATGAGCATTTTTGAAAAATTAATAAGGTAGCATGATGGTAATTATAGTGATAGACAGAATTAACATGCATGTGATCAGACTGAAAGCAGAGGCACGAATAAACAGCGAGTTATGGTCCACAAGATGACTGCTCTTACTTCTTCACAGATGTTCAAGGTTCAGTCCCAGGGCCACAGCTTAATGATTTACACCTGGCAGTATAGGTCAGCCCATCTGCTAGCCCTCCTGACCCTTGTCAGAAGGTTGCAGGTTCAAGTCCTAACCAACAGCATGTTAACAAATGTACACTTGTTAAATCAAGGTCCTGTTGACTTTTAGGCACTATTATTAATAAGGGAATTTAAGTTTCAGTGAACATCAAATAGTCAATGAGATTACAGATAGGGCAGAATGTTGTGGTAATGGGAAGTTTAATCAAACAGAATGAGAAAGCAGTAGGAATAAAGTAGGACTATTGCAGGTACTTGATGGTCGGCGCAGTGGGCTGAGGGCTCCTTATCATTCTGTATGATTCATGACTTGACATGGAGAAGATGAAGCTTGGGACACATCAGTCGTGATCACTTTGAATTGTTGTCCAGGTTTGAGGCCAAGTGGCCTATTCCTGTTGTTGAGTATCCTTGTGATTATTATGCCTGCATCGGTGTTAATGACAGCTTGCCATGCATTTCCCATATCACACTTTCAAGCTACCCCATCAATTATTAAATGCTTTATGGACAAATTTGGTATTTTGAATGACTTTTCATTACAGACCTTTAAAATAAATGTTGGAGGACATAAAATTTAGAAAAGGAGGCAGCTGTGGGAGATTTCAGTTGAAGCGAATAATCTTATGAATAACCTATTTCTCTAGGAAGAAGAGTCAACTAGGAGGCAAAGGTTTAAAGCAATTGGAAGGATTTAAGGAGATCTGAAGAGGGTGGTGTTTGATCAAATGGTTTTAATTGTCATTTTCTTTGCAGTTTAACAATTAATTATCTGTTTGTATTTTAAGTAGCCTTTATATACACAACAGTTTAATATGCCTCTAGTGGCTATACAAAGTATAACTCGAAAGCGTTTTTGTTTTTTCATTAAGTGGCTGGTATTTTCTCATTGATCAATTTTACCACAGTATTAAATAAGTATTTTCTAATTGGAATATTGTTATCTATGGAATTTTCTTATCTTTTTGGTATAAAAGTAGCCAGCCGTTTTATGCTTGGCACCATCTTTAGATCCTCTCTTCAAGTAGTAAGACCCCCTGTCATTGTTCTATTCTTATTCTCTTTGTTCGATTAACCCTTAATAAAATGATTATGAAGTAACAAGTTTTATGCCTTGTTCCTGACTTCTAAAAGAACATTGGATTTAAACATCAGAATCCAACAGTAGTAGGGTTTTGTAGAGACACAAACCATCATTAAACTAGCTGAAATACCATGGCCTGCAGGGCTATGGATTCACAACTATAAAGTGGGATTGCTTGATAGTGCTTTGATCAATGCAAATACCATGGGCTGAAGAGCCTCCCAGTGTAGATTAGATCTTTTAATATCTATTCAACTATAAATAAGACTTTACCAAATAGTTTCCATTGTAACTTAAAATACAAGTTCAAATAACAGTTCAAATTGCATAATTGTTCAAAAACCAGACAGTACCTGACTTTCCGCCTGATCCAGCATTTTCTGAACAGCTTCCTACAAATGGTGCAAACATAGTACTGGTAAAAATCCTACAGTATGTCTGCTACATATCTGATTATACTTGTTAAGATTGCGAGTTTTATAAAGTGAATTCCCGACCGTCAAAATGCCCGTTACTTTAAAAGAACAAAATTAAAAATACAAATACAAAAATACTATCATTTCAATCCATTTACCAAAAAGTGAAACAAAGAAAAGTCCAGCCATATTGCTACAAAGTGCCTGGTATTAAGACTAGCTCAGACCTTATTTGCTAGATGCTCAATATTGCAGCACAGATCCATTGAAAAATACCAAAATCACAACAGGAAATGATTTCCTTTATTTATGCATATATGACAGAACCACTTCTGTATAAATTTGGCTCCAGCAGTTAATATAAAGCACATTGCAAGATTTGACTAAACTGGTCATAATTAAACACCAAGGTTTGAGACAAAAATGTTTCCGCAGGTAAATCTTTCACAGTTTACATGGGGCAAGGTGACATTTTAAAGAAAGAATCTAGGAAACAATTGCTAATTGCATATTAAGTATTTTGAAAAAGATACGTCTTGATGAATTAGTAAGAATGAGCGGTGGATGCTCTTTTGTACAGGACTGTTAAGGAATATTGTTTGTTTTGGTCCAGATAATTTTCATTATGTAAATACAATGCTGATACAAAAAAACTAAATTGTAAGGAATATTGCAGTTTCTATAAAATTGCTAAGGTTCTTTGTACTACATTAGCATAACTTTGAAAAACATTGGAATCTTTGCAACTTTTAATCATGATGTTCTCTCAAAACTGAACCACAGACCTACATCTACCAACCATGCTCCCCAATAAAATATGGAATAGTGTCATCTTATGATCACACACTGCACAAGAAAAATGACAGAACTTATTGAAGTATTTCCTGGTGCATTATTTAAAATAAGGTAACTAAGTTTTAACAGACTGCAATTCAAACTTGTTGCTATCAGATTTAATCCACCCAATCCAAACAAATACCTTACAGAGCTAACTAGTTGGCTTTTCACTATGGAGAAACTAAACTAACAGTTCATTATATTTTATTTAACAGATTTTCTGGCTCTATATGACCAAAATTGGAAAAAACTGTTCCATAATAAATTCGAATTACAATAGATTTAAAATGCAATCTATCCAACTCATGTTTATCTCCTGGTTGTCAACATTTCTGAAGATCTATCCTACTAGCCCAACATATTGATGCAATTATGAAGACATCAGGAGTCTGAACAGATTTGGTATGTCACCCAGATGTACCGTGGAGGGCATTTTGACTGATTACATCATGACTGGTACAGAGGCACTAACGCACAACACTGGAAAAAGTTGTAAACTCAGCCAGCTCCATCATAGGTACCAGCCTGCCCGCTATCCAGAACATCTTCAAAAGATGATGCCTCACGAAGGACACTCATCATCCAGGATATGCCCTTTTCTCATTACTGCCATCTGAGAGGTGGTATAAAAGGTACCTGAAGACACAGCCAATGTTTCTTTCCCTCTGATATCACAGATTTCTGAACAGTCCACCTCACTATTTTGCTCTCCTTTTCTGCTACTTTTTTTATATTTATTGTAACTTGGCAATATTTTATGTATTGCACTGTACTGCTCGTGCAAAACAAAACAATTCGTGACATATGACAGTGATAATAAACCTGATTTTTATTCATTACTACACACTGAGACATTCCTACCACTATTGCCTTTGACATGATGAAAATACCATTACCAAATTCACCTGTTGTTCAAAACAATGGACTGAAATGGATATACTTTATCTCAAAATTTAAGAACAATTCGTAAGTACAAAAGTGGTATGTTAATTCAATCAGAAATGAAAAGATCATGCCGACCTGAAGCTCAGTGGTGGAAATGAAACAAAATCACTGCAAACATCAAGTGGATTTATTTCTCAAAAGTAATTTTGAGATACAATAATTTGGCATTTTAATGAGTATTCCACTAATGTTAATTGCTAACAGGCTGTTCATTAGACTGGTTGAACTGTGAAGCAGGAAAGTATTCACTCTTTTAAAGGAAAAGTCTTTTAAATATTTTGGAACAACCCAGGTCAATGCTCTGAATGAAAGCCTTTTTACTTGCCTCAACCGCATTCAAATTCAGTTAGAACTAATAGACAGCAGCCCTGACTGGAGTCTTGACTGCTTGAAGGCCTGTGAAAGAATACGGCTCCCAAGATGGCAATCTCACACTGAATAGGTGGTGAGAGATAACACTAATGTAGGACGTTACTAGAGCTGAATTAGGTTATTCGGCCCATCAAGTCTGTTCTGCCATTCAAACATGTCATTTTCATATGACCCATTCTCCACGTCTCCCTGTAACCCTTAACTACCTTACTAATCAAGGACCTCTCAATTTCTGCCTTATAAGCAGAATTACTGCCATAATAAAACTCTTTATCGGTCGGCGATGACTATGGATGTTGTGTCCTAGCTGTCCAAAGTAATATACAAGCCAGGCCTGTATGATATGCAGAGCAAGCTGTTGCCCGTGCAGTAGGCTCCCCACTCTCCATACAGCTGATGAATCCAAAGCAACAGCAGAGACAGATAGTCTGGCACCAACAGCATTGCAAGAGCTGCCAGTCAGTATTGAACTCAACATAGAACTGCCGTAGGGATTCCCGCTTCAGATTTTTCCATAGGGTTTACTCCCGAAGGCTTCCCCTTGGGTGGATATAGCCGCAAGGCGGTGGAGATTTTCCTTCTCCCAGATGAGCTGCCAACAACACCTAACCCTCATAATCTCAAGGTCTTATTCAGTACCACAAATTCTGTCATTTGTCCCGCCCCTAGCATCAGCTTAGATGTGTCCCCTGCTAAGTGTGTAGAATTTTAAAAATTCCCCATTGGCAAAGTTGAGGACATTAGAATGAACATTTCCCCTCCCCCCACCCAGCTGTCTCACTGGTTTGTTCATCTAAACTGGTCTGCTTCCAACCCATCACACTTCCCTTCCTTACAAAGATTGTGTCCACCATGAAACCTGCAACCCGTCCCCTTGACATTGTTCCTACTGCCCTCTTGAAGGATGTCTTTGACATAGCCGGTCAATAGACAATAAGTGCAGAAGTAGACCATTCGGCCCTTCGAGCCTGTACCACCATTCTGAGATCATGGCTGATCATCTACTATCAATACCCGGTTCCTGCCTTGTCCCCATAACCCTTGATTCCCCCATCCATAAGATACCCATCTAGCTCCTTCTTGAAAGCATCCAGAGAAATGGCCTCCACTGCCTTCTGAGGCAGCGCGTTCCACACTTCTACAACTCTCTGGGAGAAGTTGTTCCTCCTCAACTCTGTCCTTAATGACCTACCCCTTATTCTTAAACCATGCCCTCTGGTACTGGACTCTCCCAGCATCTGGAACATATTTCCTGCCTCTATCTTGTCCAATCCCTTAATAATCTTATATGTCTCAATCAGATCCCCCCCAATCTCCTTAATTCCAGCGTGTACAAGCCCAGTCTCTCTAACCTCTCTGCGTAAGACAGTCCGAACATCCCAGGAATTAACCTAGTGAACCTACGCTGCACCTCCTCCACAGCCAGGATGTCCTTCCTTAACCCTGGAGACCAAAACTGCACACAATACTCCAGGTGTGGTCTCACCAGGGCCCTGTACAAATGCAAAAGGATTTCCTTGCTTTCGTACTCAATTCCCTTTGTAATAAAGGCCAACATTCCATTAGCCTTCTTCGCTGCCTACTGCACTTGCTCATTCACCTTCAAAGACTGATGAACAAGTACTCCTAGATCTCTTTGTATTTCTCCCTTACCTAACTCCACACCATTTAGATAATAATCTGCCTTCCTGTTCTTGCTCCCAAAGTGAATAACCTCACACTTATTCACATTAAATGCCATCCGCCAAGTTTCTGCCCACTCACCCAGCCTATCCAAGTCACCTTGAATTCTCCTAACATTCTCATCACGTCACACTGCCACCCAGCTTAGTATCATCAGCAAACTTGATGTTATTCACAATGCCTTCCTCTAAATCATTGACGTAAATCGTAAACAGCTGTGATCCCAATACCGAGCCCTGTGGCACCCCACTAGTCACCACCTGTCATTCCGAGAAACACCCATTTACTGCTACACTTTGCTTTCTATCTGCCAGCCAGTTTTCTATCCATGTCAATATCCTCCCCCCAATGCCATGAGCTCTGATTTTACCCACCAATCTCCTATGTGGTACCTTATCAAATGCCTTCTGAAAGTCAAGGTACACCACATCCACTGGATCTCCCGCGTCTATCTTCCTGGTTACATCCTTGAAAAACTCCAATTGATTAGTCAAGCATGATTTGCCCTTGGTAAATCCATGCTGGCTCGGCCCAATCTTATCACTGCTATCAAGATATGCTGCTATGTCATCTTTAATAATGAACTCTAGCATCCTCCCCACTACTGATGTTAGGCTAACAGGGTGATAGTTCCCTGTTTTCTCCCTCCCTCCTTTCTTAAAAAGTGGGATAACATTAGCCATTCGCCAATCCTCAGGAACTGATCCTGAATCTAAGGAACATTGAAAAATGATCACCAATGCATCTGCAATTTCCAGAGCCACCTCCTTTAGTACCCTAGGATGCAGACCATCTGGACCTGGGGATTTGTTAGCCTTCAGTCCCATCAGTCTACTCATCACCGTTTCCTTCCTAATGTCAATCTGTTTCAGTTCCTCTGTTACCCATGTCCTTGGCCCATCCATACATCTGGGAGATTGCTTGTGTCTTCCCTAGTGAAGACGAATCCAAAGTATTTATTAAATTCGTCTGCCATTTCTCTGCTTCCCATAACAACTTCTCCCAATTCATTCTTCAAGGGCCCAACATTGTTCTTAACTATCTTCCTTCTCTTCACATACTAAAAAAACTTTTGCTATCCTCCTTTATACTCCTAGCTAGCTTGCGTTCATACCTCATTTTTTCTCCCCGTATTGCCTTTTTAGTTAAGTTCTGTTGCTCCTTAAAAATTTCCCAATCATCCGTCTTCCCACTCGCCTTAGCTCTGTTATCCTTTTTTAATGCTATGCTATCTCTGACTTCCTTTGTCAACCACTGTGGCCACTTTCCCCCCTTTGAACCCTTCCTTCTCCGGGGGGATGAACTGATTTTGCACCTTGTGCATTATTCCCAAGAATACCTGCCATTGCTGTTCCACTGTCTTTTCTGCTAGGATATCCGACCAGTCAACTTTGGCCAGCTCCTCCCTCATGGCTTCATAGTCTCCTTTGTTCAACAGCAATATTGACACTTCTGATCTGCCCTTATCCCTCTCAACTTGCAGATAAAAACTTATCATATTATGATCACTACCTCCGAATGGCTCCTTTACTTCAAGATCACTTATCAAATCCTGTTCATTGCACAACACTAAATCCAGAATAGCCTTATCTCTGGTCGGCTCTCATCCAAGCTGCTCCAAAAATGCATCCCGTAGGCACTCTACAAACTCCCTATCCTAGGGTCCAGTACCAACCTGATTTTCCCAGTTCACCTGCATGTTGAAATCCCCCATAACTACTGCGACATTTCCTTTGCCACATGCCATTGTTAACTCCCTGTTCAACTTGTACCCAATATCCATGCTACTGTTTGGGGGCCTGTAGATAACACCTATTAGGGTCTTTTTGCCCTGACTGTTCCTCAGTTCTATCCACACTGACTCTACTTCTCCTGATTCTATGTCCCCCCTTGCAAGGGACTGAATCTCATTCCTCACCAACAGGGCCACCCCACCCCCTCTGCCCATCTTTCTGTCCCTTCGATAGCACGTATACCCCTGTACATTCTATTCCCAGGTCTGATCCCACTGCAGCCATGTCTCCATTATCCCAACAACATCATAGTTACCCATTCGCACCTGAGCTTCACTTCGCGCATTCAGATATAGAATTTTTAACCCATTTCTCCTCTCTCTGTTTAAATCGCTACCTGTTGTGCATAACCCAGCTCCCCGAACTCCCAGCATCCTCTCTATTATCAACAGCTCCCTAGCCACTGGTACCGTTCCAACCTGCTTTAAGCATGCCGTGGTCCAGCCCCTCCTGAATAAAACCCAACTTAGACCCTATCTTACCTAGTAACTACAGACCTATTTCTAAACTTCCATCCCTGTCAAAGGTTCTCGAAAAGGTTATTCTCAGTCAATTGCTGCCCGACCTACACCAAAACAACATCTTGGAAAGATTTCAGTCAGGTTTTAAGGCTTATCATAGCACAGAGTCTGCCCTGCTGAAAGTGTACAATGACCTGCTCCTCTCTATTGACTCAGGCGACTGCCATTCTAATTCTTCTTGACCTCAGCGCAGCTTTCGATACCGTGGATCATGCCATTTTAATAGACCGTCT
The DNA here is from genome assembly GCF_030028105.1 of Mobula birostris. Taxonomy (NCBI): domain Eukaryota; kingdom Metazoa; phylum Chordata; class Chondrichthyes; order Myliobatiformes; family Myliobatidae; genus Mobula; species Mobula birostris. The sequence continues at coordinate 97,813,999 of NC_092375.1, forward strand.
CCAATACGGGGTTAGTGTTGATGGCACTGCCTTGACCTGGTTTATATCCTACCTCAAAAATAGAAGCTTCTCTGTCAACATAGGCAAATTCTCTTCTCCCCCAGCTAGTCTCTCCTGCGGGATCCCACAAGGTGCCATCCTAGGTCCCATTCTTTTCTATATATTTGCAATAACACGAAGCTGGGAAAAAAAATATACATACATACACACACACTTCCCCTCAGCCAAACTATTCAAAAATATGACATTTCATTCCACTGTTATGCTGATGACACACAGCTTTATCTCCCCCAAACGACCAGTCAAAACTAGTCAGCCTCATGACAAAGTTTTGGATGGCACAAAACTTCTTACAGCTGAATGAAGGCAAGTCTGAAGTTGTCTTATTTGGCCCCCCTGACTCCATCAAGGTGATTACCAAGTCTTGGTAACTTGTCCACCCTTGTCAAACACCATGTTAAATTCCTTGTTGTGATACTTGATTCCACCTCTTAAGTTTGACAAGCAAGTTAATGTAGTAGTAAAAAGCCAGTTTTTTTCAAAGTGAATGCATGAAAAGATAATGTCTACCCTCCCCCCTGATATATACACCTACCTGAAAAAAAAAGAAAAAAAAAAAAAACTGCCTGGATATTGGAAGATTTACACATGCTCCATGGGATTCAAAATAAATTTAGTATATTTATTTATTATTTTCCCCAAGGGACCAAGATCTTTATCATTGGAGCAACTAAATATGCCATCCTATCTTTTGTAAATAAGGGCGCCAAATATTCAAAGATGTTTCATATTTATCTCTTAAATTACAAGTAATTTTTTCAAGTGGAATAGAACTAGCCATTTCATTGTTCCAACGATTCATACTTAAATACGAATCGGATTTTCAAGTAACTGCTATAGCCTTCTTAGCTACTGCCAATGCAATTTTTATGAATTCTTTCTGATATTTATTCAATTTAAGTTTTGGCTTTATCCCTTCAATATCACAAAATAGAAATACAGGGTTATGTGGAAGTTGAGTTCCAGTAATTTGTTCCAATAAGACTCTTAAATTTATCTAAACAGGTTGAATTTTAGAACAAGACCAAGTAGAATGTAAGAAAGTACCAATTTCTTGATTACACCGAAAGCATTGATCAGATAAATTTGAACTTAATCTATTTATTTTTTGTGGTGTAATATATAATTGCTGTAAAAAATTATATTGTACTAATATAAGTCAAACGTTTACTTTATTTGTCATACTGTCAAGACAGTCTTGACCAATTTGTTTCATCAATATTAATATTCAGATCCGTTTCCCATTTGTTTTGACTTGTGGATTCCTTGTTTAATTGTCTGTTTTTGAATCAAATTATACATACAAGAAATAAATTTTTTAATTTTTCCTTTTTGAATTAAAATTTCAATTTCATTGGGTTTTGGCAAAAACATTGTTTGACCGAGTTTGCCTTTTAAGTAAGCCCTTAATTGAAGGTAACAAAAGAAAGTGTTATTTGATATTTTATATTTATTCTTTAGTTGTTCAAATGACATCAATATACCTCGTTCATAACAGTCTCCTATAGATTTAATCCCTTTTTGGTACCAATTATATAAAAGTTGATTATCCATTGTAAAAGGACTAAGTCTGTTTTGGAACAAAGGTCTCCTTGCTAATAAAGATTTCTTTATTTCATTATCAACATTTATCTTATTCCATAGATCAATCAAATGTTTTAATATAGGAGATACTTTCTTTTCCCGTATCCATTTAGATTCCCATTTATATATAAAATCTTCAGGTATATTTTCTCCTATCTTATCTAATTCTATTCTAATCCAAGCCGGTTTTCGATCATCAAAGAAAGATGCAATAAATCTGAGTTGATTTGCTTGATAATAATTCTTAAAGTTTGGACGTTGTAATGCTCCTAACTCAAATTTACATGTCAATTTTTCCAATGATATTCTTGACATCTTACCTTTCCAAAGAAATTTTCTCACACATTTATTTAACTCTTGAAAAAATTTCTGTGGCAATTGTATTGGTAATGTTGGAAACAAATACTGTAATCTAGGAAATATATTTGTTTTTTACAACATTGACTCTACCCGCTAATGTTATTGGTAGTATCATCCATTTGTCACGATCTTCTTGAATTTTTTTCAATAGCGGTAAATAATTAAATTTATATAAATTCTTTACATCATTATCAAGTCTTATACCTAAATACTTTATACTATTTACCGGCCATCTAAATTGGGTTGCTAGTCGACATTGGCTATAGTCTCCTTTAGTAAGAGGTAAAATTTCACTTTTATCCCAATTTATTTTATACCCTGGTACTTTCCCATATTCATCCAATCTAGAAGATAATTTATGTAACGAACGCTGTGGTAAATCAAAACATCATCAGCAAAAAGATTAATTTTATATTCCTCCTGATTAACTCTAAAACCCATAATATCTGGATCAATTCTAATTAGTTCTGCTAATGGCTCTATCGCCAGTACAAATAAAGCAGGTGATAATGGACAACCTTGTCTAGTTGACCTTTTTAATTGGAATGGTGTTCAAATTTGAGTATTTGGCACTACTTTAGCGTTAGGGTTAGTATTTAAAGTTTTGATCCAGTTTATAAAAGATGTTCCTAACCCATATTTTTCTAATACTTTAAATAAACATCCCATTCCAATCTATCAAATGCTTTTTCTGCATCCAAGGCTACTACTATACTCATCTCGTCCCTTTTTTGTGCCAAATGAATTATACTGAGTAGCCGAGTTACATTATCTGCCAATTGTCTATTTTTAATAAATCCTGTTTGATCCACATGTATTAATTTTGGTAAATATTTAGATAATCTATTCGATAAAATTTTTGCTATTATTTTATAATTCGTGTTCAACAAAGAAATAGGCCTGTATGATGCTGATTTTAAAGGATCTCTGTCTTTTTTCGGCAATACAATTACAATCGCTGTTGGAAAAAGATTCTGGGAGTTTGTATTTTATCTGCTTGACGTATTAACTCCATGAACGGAGGAGATAATAAATCTTTAAACTTTTTATAAAATTCAGGTGGAAAACCATCTTCTCCTGGAGATTTATTACTTTGGAGTGATCCGAAAACTTCTTCAACCTCTTTTAATGTAAAAGGCATATCTATTCCCTTCTGTTCTTCCGAATTCATTTTTGGAAGAGTTACTTGTGATAAAAACCTTTCTATCTCATTAACATCATTTTGTGATTCTGATTGATATAATTCAGAATAGAAACTTTTGAAGGTTTCATTAATTTCTACAGGTTTATAAGTAATTTTATTTGCACTTGTTCTAATTGCATTTATCGTTTTGGAAGCTTGTTCTGTTTTCAACTGCCAAGCAAGAATTTTATGTGCTCTCTCACCTAATTCATAATACCTTTGCTTAGTTCTTATGATTGCTTTTTCCATTCTATATGTCTGAAGCGTATTATATTGTAACTTCTTATTGACAAGTCGCCTTCGTTTTTCTTGTCGTTATCTTTGAGATTCTTTTTCTAATTTTGTAATCTCTTTTTCCAATTGATCTAGTTCTGCCATATATTCTTTCTTAATTTTAGACATATAACTTATTATCTGACCCCTCAAATATGCTTTCATCGCATCCCATAGTATAAATTTATCATCCACTGAGAGTTTGTATCCAAAAAAATTGGATCTGCTTTTTCATAAAATCACAAAAATCTTGACGTTTTAATAATGTTGAATTAAATCTCCATCTATAAGCCACTTCTTCCTTATCAGTCATTATTATTGTCATTAATAGAGTAGAATGATCTGACAATATTCTTGCTTTATATTCCATATTTTTCACTCTGTGTTGAATATGCATTGATAATAGGAAGAGATCTATCCTTGAATAAGTTTTGTGTCTATTAGAATAGAACGAATAATCTCTTTCTTTAGGATTAATTCTTCTCCATATATCAGTCAAATTTAAATCTTTCATCAATGATAAAGTTAGTTTTACTACTTTCGATTTTGTGACAGCCTTAGTTGATCTATCTAAGACTGGGTCTAGGCAAAAATTAAAATCTCCTCCTGTTAATATTTTTTCACGTGCATCAGCCAAATTCAAAAAAGCTTCTTGTATAAATTTTGCATCATTTTCATTTGGTGCATAAATATTCATGAAAGTCCATAATTCAGAAAAAAGTTGACAGTGTATAATCACATATCTCCCCGCAGAATCGGTTATTACATTTTGTATTGTAATTGGTAACGTTTTATTGATCAAAATTACTACTCCCCTCGCTTTTGAATTAAATGAAGCTGCAACAACATTACCCACCCATCTCTCTTTAATTTCTGATGTTCTGTTTCTGTTAAATGCGTTTCCTGTAAGAAAGCTAAATCTACCTTCATTTTCCTAATATGTGTTAAGATTCTTTTTCTTTTCACCGGTCCATTAAGCCCGTTAACATTAAAACTCAAAAAATTCAATAAATGAGTCATTATTCTTAACAAAGTTACTCCAATCTAAAACATTACTTAGCTTCTCAACTCTCATAGTTCCTTGGGGAATCTCTTTAAACTTCACCATGTTGCTATGTGTTTCCCTCCCAATCATCCAGGCAAGAAGAAATAAAAGATAGATATGATACAAAAAGAGAAATAACAAACTACCCCCCTACTAATGTTGTGAATGAAAAGATACACAACACTATCCCCTCTCCATTTTGCAGGTCGTGGCTATTGCCACGCTTGCACACATGAATAGCGTAGCGATTGGTCAGTATTTCTTCCAGCTCCCCCGTAACAAAAAAATTGTGTGTATGTGTGTGTGTGTGTATGTATATTATATATTATATATATATATAAAAATATAAATTAATGTCACTATTCCCAACTAATATTCCTCAAGTTTTAACCTTTCTTCTCCTCCCTCATATAATTAGTAATAATTATAATTATTATAATATATATAATTATTTATATATTTATCCACCTTTAAAAATCCAGGTCTATTCCTTGACCCAGTCTTCATCTTCAATCCATCTCATTCCCCTGGGTTTGTTCTTGTATCTGGTGAATATTCAAAGAATCTCACACAAACTCCTCCGCTTTCCGGTAATCGTCAAAAAAATCTTTTTTTCCGCCAGCCAAAAAAATGTTCAAGGTTGCTGGATAGCACAGTATAAATTGATAACCGTGATCCCATAGGACTTTTTTCACTGGATTAAATTTCTTCCTTCTCTTCAAAAGTTCATAACTTATGACAGGGTAGAAAAAAGTTTTGTTCCCTTCTGTCATCAATGGCCCTTTTCTATTCTTGGCAGCTTGGGCTGTCGCCCGTAGGATCCTTTCTTTGTCTTGAAATCTTAAGAATTTTATTAAAATTGATCGTGGATATTGGTCATCTTCTGGTTTTGGTCTTAGAGCTCTACGTGCCTGCTCAATTTCAATTGATCGGTCTTCCTCTTTCATTTGCAAAGTTTCCAGGATCCATCTTTGAAAAAATTTCTATTGGATTGTCTCCTGCTATACCTTCTTTAAGACCAACAATTTTAATGTTATTTCGTCTACTAAAATTTTCCAACATGTCCACTTTCTCCAACAGTCGATTTCTTTCCGTTTTCCAAACATATCATTTTCTGTTTTTTCCACTCTATCGTTAATATGCTCCACTGTTCTTTCCAACTTTTGAAGTTTCTCATCCATTTTGTCCTGTCTTTTCATAGCTTTATCATAGCACATCTTCATGTCTCTAAGCTCTGTTCTTAATTTTCTTAGCTCAGCCATTACTTGCAATAAAGCCTCTCTAATATCTCCATCGCATCCTTTACTTCCAGTTCTTCATCCTCTTCATCTGTATTCTCTGCGGAATCCAATTCTGACTCCGAGTCACTTTCACTTGCAGTGGCCATCGGTTCTTGTAGTTTGAGTTGTATCGATTTGCGCATGCGCAATTCCGGCATCTTCTTCCCAGGGACCGCTACCATTGCTCCCTGTTCTTCTATGCCAGAGACAAAGTGCGTCTCCTCCGAAGGAGATCCAACCTGAATCCGAGGCTCCATCGCTGCCGTAGGCCTCTTTTTCTTCCCATCTTGTGGCGACTTCGCAACAACAGATTTCTTCTGTTGCGGCATATCGTAAAATAGTCTTGAGAAGCTTATAAGTAGTTTTCGGAAAGTATTTATTAACTTTGCTTTGTTTAAACAGTACTTTGCTGATTTTTTACGGGAAAGCTGGATTTACACGTCTCAATCCCATGTCATCACGTGACATCCCTTGGTGTGATATTTGATTCCACCTCTTAAGTTTGACAAGTTAATGTAGTAGTAAAAAACCAGTTTTTTTCCAGCTTCGTGTTATTGCAAAAATCAAGCAGTTTCTCTCTTTCAGACATCTTCAGAAAGTCATCTACGCCCTTATATCCTCCCGCTTGGACTACTCCAACTCTCTGTATACTAGGATTAGTCAGTCGTCCCTGTCCCATTTGCAAATGGTCCAGAGTGCCACAGCCAGGCTCCTGACAGGTGCCCGGAAGAGAGACCATATTACTCCTATCCTGTCCTCCCTCCACTGGCTGCCAGTACAGTCCAGGATTGATTCTAAAATTCTCCTGTTTGTTTATAAAGCCCTAAATGGACTGCCCCCCTTTATATCACCGACTTTCTAACTCCTTATTCTACTTCCAGATCCCTCAGGTCAGCTGACTTGGGGCTCCTGGCTGTCCCGCGATCTAAACTTAAGCTCAGGGGTGACCGCGCCTTTGCTACTGTAGCCCCAGACTGTGGAACAGCATTCTCTTCCCTATCAGATCTTCCCCTTCCATCGACTCTTTTAAATCCAGGCTCAAAACTTACTTCTATTCACTAGCGTTTGAACCCTCCTGACATGGCTGATTTTTGGCTTGTGCCTAGGCCTTTGTGTTGTTTCTTTTGTACCTACAAGCTGTTTGCCTTGTTGGTTATGTCTGTGTTTCTTGTATTTGTGATTTTAGCTATCTGCTCTGATCTGTACAGCACTTTGGCCAACATGGGTTGTTTTTAAATGTGCTCTATAAATAAATTTGACTTGACTTACGTTCCCTCATCTGTGCAAAGTGACTGGTTTTAAGTCATGATTAGCCTGCTTTTGCCCCTTCTCCTCTCAGTAAAAATGTTTCTGCCATCTTAGTAACTATGCCGCACACGAAGGCCAGCAGCTAGACTTCTTTGTCAGAAGCTATTTGAGATACACAACATTAGGAGCATTTAGTAGATAGCGGGAGCTTATTCCCACTACCCACCCTTCTTGGTTATCGCAACTTTAAGGAACCACTATCATAACAGGACATTGAAATGTATCCTGCTACTAAATATACTTTAAGTGACTTTGAAGTTCTTAAGTTCTGACCTCAGATACATGAGCTATTCCATTTGCAGGACCCAGTTTCAAAAGTATGTACTGCATTATCTTTGTCCACAAAGCCCTATTTCAAGTCTAAATGCAGAAATGTTAAGATCCCAAAATACATTTTAAAGAGGATATATATGATGTGAATTTATCCTCCAAGTGCTGGAATCACCTCTCGTTCTCTTCGCTCCTGACGTTTGTGCTCTACTTCCTCCTTTTCTCTCATCTGCTGCTGTTCCCATTCTTCTCGAATTTTCCTCTGGAGACAGAAAATAAGCACATTGGTGGCAGACCACATTGCACAAACATACATTAATGATGAAAGTATCATGTTTAAGGTACATGTCACTTTTCATTTTCTAAATACAAATTTGAATTTTGAATTTGAACAGAGCAGGGGTTCCCAGCCCGGGGGCCATGGACCCGTTGCTTAATGGTACTGGCCATTGGCATAGGAAAGGTTGGGAGCCCCTGGACTAGAATATTTTGTCATTCTCTAGAACAGTATTACTATAATGGAAATAACTTAAACTTAGGTTTTTTTCCTGGTACAAAAAGACTGACAAAGCTGGGAATGACAATATAAAGTGACTAATTGACACCATTAATCCATGTACAAAAGCAAGATCTCCTTTCATGATTGAATGCATATTGCATTCTTCTCTGCAGAGACATCATGATTAGTATTTCATTTATTAAGATATTTTTTCCTCCCAAGACACTATTCATGAAACTTAATAGTCAGTCCTTTTTGGAGCTGATCTGATGCCTGGAATTACTGCCAACAGTCACTGCCTACCTGCATTTGAAGTTCAAAGTAAATTTTTAGCAAAGTAAATATATGTCACCATATACAACCCTGACATTCATTTTCTTGTGGGCACACTCAATAAATCTATAAATAAGCATAACAGAATCAATGAAAAACTGCACCAAATTGGGCATCAACCTGTGTGCAAAAGACATTTGCAAATACTAAAAGAAAGAAATATTAATAAATAAGCAATAAACAGAGAACATGAGATGAAGAGTCCTTAAAAGTGAGTCTACTGGTTGTGGGAACATTTTAATGATGGGATGAGTGAAGTTGAGTAAATTTCTAGCCTCTGGTTCAGGAACCTGATGGTTGAGGGGTAATAACTGTTCCTGAACCTGGTGGTGCGAGTCCTGTGGCTCCTGTACCTTCTTCCTGATAGCAGCAGCCAGAAGAGAACATGGCCTGGATGTTGGGGTTCCCGATGATGGATGCTGCTTTCCAGTGATAGCGTTTCATGTAGATGTGCTCAGTGGCGGGGAGGGCTTTATCTATGATGGACTGGGCCATATTCATTACTTTTTGTAGGATATTCCGTTCAAGGGCCTTGGTGTTTCCGTACCAGGCTGTGTTGCAGCCAGTCAATATACTCTCATTTATAGAAGTTTGTCAAAGTTTTAGCTTGTCACGCCGAATCTTCACAAACTCCCTAGAAAGTAGAGGCACTGCTGTGCTTTCTTCATAATTGTGCTTACCTGCTGGGCCCAGAACAGATCCTCTGAAATAATAACATTGAGGAATTTAAAGTTGTTGACCCTCTCCACCTCTGATCCTCCAGTGAGGGCTGGCTCATCAACCTCTGATTTTCTTCTCCTGAAGTCCTTGGTCTTGCTGACATTGAGTAAGAGGTTCTTGTTATGGCACCACACAGCCAGATTTTCATCCTCCCTCATCTATGCTGATTCATCCTTTGATTTGGCCTACGACGGTAGTGTCATCAGCACACTTAAATATGGCATTGGAGCTGTGCTTAGCCACACAGCCATAAGCATAAGATGAGTAGAGCAGGGGCAAAGCACAGAGCCTTGTGGTGCACCTGTGCTGATGGATCGTGAAGATGATGTTGTTGCCAATCTTAATTGACTGAGGTCTGCAAGTGAGGAAATAGGGGATCCATTCGCACAAGTAAGTACAAAAGCCAAGGTCTAGGAGCTTACTGGTTATGTTTGAGGGGTTGATGAGCTGTAGTTGATGAAGAACAGCCTGATGTATGCATCTTTGCTGTCCAAATGTTACAGGGTTGAGTGAAGGGCCAATAAGACAGCATCTGCTGTGGACCTGTTGCTCCATTAGGCAAATTGGAGTTGATCTAAGTTACTTGTCAGGTAGGAGTTGATATGTTTCATCACCAACCTCTCAATACTCCAAGGATGTAAGTGCTACTAGATGATAGTCATTGAGGCAGGTTATCACATTCTTCTTAGGCACCATTATAATTGAAGCCTGCTAGAAACAGGGGACCGCAAACTGCCGAAGTGAAAAGGTAAAAGATCTCAGTGAACACTCCAGCCAGTTGATCACAACAAGTCTTGGCCATGAACCCAATTTTTAGGCCAGGTGTTTTTTGTGGGTATACCCTCCTGAAGACCGCTTGCACGTTGGCCTGAGTCTGAAATCATAGGATTTCAGTCATAGGATGGAGGCTGTGGGAGTTCATGATTGTTCCTCCATGTTTTGATGGTCAAAACAAGCATCTGGAAGTGAAATCCTGTTGTCACCTATGTCGCTTGATTTATAAGAGGTGATAGTTTTTAAGCCCTGCCACAACTGCCGAGCATCCTTCATTGATTCAAGTTTAGTCCAGAATTGCCACTTCATCCATGAGATGGCTTTCTGGATATCGTACCTGGACCTCTTGTAACTTCCTGGTCAGCAGACTTGAATGCCCCTGACCTGGCTCTCAGCACCCATGGTTCATCCAGAGCTTCTAATAGGGGAAGACCGAATGATTTTGTGCGGACACACTCATCTACAACTATTGTATTAAAATCTGTTACAACCATAGTATATTCATTCTCTGGAACATGGCCCAGTCCACTGACAAGATGCAATCCCTTAGCTGCTCCTCTGCCTCCCGCAACCACTCCTCGGCTGTCCCCATCTCTGGAGTTTTGCTCTTTACTCTCTGCCTGTCTGCAGGAGGGCAGTCAAGTGATCAGATTTACCAAAGTGCAGTCTGGACATACAATAATAGGCATTTCTTATCTTAGTATAATAGCGTCTAGTGCTTTGGGACCTCTAGTGCTACAAGTTATATGCTGATGGCAAAACTGCCATTTTGAAGATCATTGAGAGTTTATCATGAAACACTCACCTCTACCTTTTGCCTTTTCCAAACCAGCAGTTTGGTCCTTTTGGTAAAGTTCAAAGTACATCTTATTATCAATACGCCATCATAAACAACCCTGAGATCCATTTTCTAGTGGACATAGTCAATATATCTATAGAATAATAACCATAACAAAATCAATGAAATGTCTTTTCCAAATCAGCAGTTCAGTCCATATGGAAAACCGAGAAGTCCTCTGGTTTGACCACTGTGTCTGGCACGCTGGGAGACAACCAAGCTCGGTGAGAGAGTACAACAGTCCCTCATTTCCACTCAATAGAGCAATCTCGCCCTCAGGTCCATCGACTGCACATTTGCTATCGAGATGCTGGGTAGAGGAGACATAGAACATAGAATAGTACAGCACAGTACAGGCCCTTCGGCCCACAATGTTGTGCCGACCCTCAAACCCTGCCTCCCATATAAGCCCCCACCTTAGATTCCTCCATATACCTGTCTGGTAGTCTCTTAAGCTTCACCAGTGTATCTGCCTCCACCACTAACTCAGGCAGTGCATTCCACGCACCAACCACTCTCTGAGTAAAAAAACCTTCCTCTAATATCCCCCTTGAACTTCCCACCCCTTACCTTAAAGCCATGTCCTCTTGTATTGAGCAGTGGTGCCCTGGGGAAGAGGCGCTGGCTATCTATTCTATCTATTCCTCTTATTATCTTGTACACCTCTATCATGTCTCCTCTCATCCTCCTTCTCTCCAAAGAGTAAAGCCCTAGCTCCCTTAATCTCTGATCATAATGCATACTTTCTAAACCAGGCAGCATCCTGCTAAATCTCCTCTGTACCCTTTCCAATGCTTCCACATCCTTCCTACAGTGAGGCGACCAGAACTGGAGACAGTACTCCAAGTGTGGCCTAACCAGAGTTTTATAGAGCTGCATCATTACATCGCGACTCTTAAACTCTATCCCTCGACTTATGAAAGCTAACACCCCATAAGCTTTCTTAACTACCCTATCCACCTGTGAGGCAACTTTCAGGGATCTGTGGACATGTACCCCGAGATCCCTCTGCTCCTCCACACTACCAAGTATCCTGCCATTTACTTTGTACTCTGCCTTGGAGTTTGTCCTTCCAAAGTGTACCACCTCACACTTCTCTGGGTTGAATGCCATCTGCCACTTCTCAGCCCACTTCTGCATCCTATCAATGTTTCTCTGCAATCTTTGACAATCCTTTACACTATCTACAACACCACCAACCTTTGTGTCGTCTGCAAACTTGCCAACCCACCCTTCTCCCCAAAACATCCAGGTCGTTAATAAAAATCACGAAAAGTAGAGGTCCCATAACAGATCTTTGTGGGACACCACTAGTCACAATCCTCCAATCTGAATGTACTCCCTCCACCACGACCCTCTGCCTTAATAAAAATCACGAAAAGTAGAGGTCCCATAACAGATCTTTGTGGGACACCACTAGTCACAATCCTCCAATCTGAATGTACTCCCTCCACCACCACCCTCTGCCTTCTGCAGGCAAGCCAATCCTGAATCCACCTGGCCAAACTTCCCTGGATCCCATGCCTTCTAACTTTCTGAATAAGCCTACCGTGTGGAACCTTGTCAAATGCCTTACTAAAATCCATATAGATCACATCCACTGCACTACCCTCATCTATATGCCTGGTCACCTCCTCAAAGAACTCTATCAGGCTTGTTAGACACGATCTGCCCTTCACAAAGCCATGCTGACTGCCCCTGATCAGACCATGATTCTCTAAATGCCTATAGATCCTATCTCTAAGAATCTTTTCCAACAGCTTTCCCACCACAGACGTAAGGCTCACTGGTCTATAATTACCCGGACTATCCCTACTACCTTTTTTGAACAAGGGAACAACATTCGCCTCCCTCCAATCCTCCGGTACCATTCCCGTGGACAACGAGGACATAAAGATCCTAGCCAGAGGCTCAGCAATCTCTCCTCTCGCCTCGTGGAGCAGCCTGGGGAATATTCCGTCAGGCCCTGGGGACTTATCCGTCCTAATGTATTTTAACAACTCCAACACCTCCTCTCCCTTAATATCAACATGCTCCAGAACATCAACCTCACTCATATTGTCCTCACCATCAAGTTCCCTCTCATTGCTGAATACCGAAGAGAAGTATTCATTGAGGACCTCGCTCACTTCCACAGCCTCCAGGCACATCTTCCCACCTTTACCTCTAATCAGTCCTACCTTCACTCCTGTCATCCTTTTTTTCTTCACATAGTTGAAGAATGCCTTGGGGTTTTCCTTTACCCTACTCGCCAAGGCCTTCTCATGCCCCCTTCTTGCTCTTCTCAGCCCCTTCTTAAGCTCTTTTCTTGCTTCCCTATATTCCTCAAAAGACCCATCTGATCCTTGCTTCCTAAACCTCACGTATGCTGCCTTCTTCCTCCTGACTAGATTTTCCACATCACTTGTCACCCATGGTTCCTTCACCCTACCATTCTTTATCTTCCTCACCGGGACAAATTTATCCCTTACATCCCGCAAGAGATCGCTAAACATCGACCACATGTCCATAGTACATTTCCCTACAAAAACATCATCCCAATTCACACCCGCAAGTTCTAGCCTTATAGCCTCATAATTTTGCCTTTCCCCAATTAAAAATTTTCCTGTCCTCTTTGATTCTATCCTTTTCCATGATAATTATAAAGGCCAGGGAGCGGTGGTCATTGTCTCCCAGATGCTCACCCACTGAGAGATCTGTAACCTGACCCGGTTCATTACCTAGTACTAGATCTAGTATGGCATTCCCCCGGTCGGCCTGTCCACATACTGCGACAGGAATCCATCCTGGACACACTTAACAAATTCTGCCCCATCTAAACCCTTGGAACTATTCAGGTGCCAATCAATATTAGGGAAGTTAAAGTCACCCATGATAACAACCCTGTTATTTTTGCACCTTTCCAAAATCTGCCTCCCAATCTGCTCCTCTGTATCTCTGCTGCTACCAGGGGGCCTATAGAATACCCCCAGTAGAGTAACTGCTCCCTTCCTGTTCCTGACTTCCAACCATATTGACTCAAAAGAGGATCCTGCTACATTACTCACCCTTTCTCTAGCTGTAATAGTATCCCTGACCAGTAATGCCACCCCTCCTCCCCTTTTTCCGCCCTCTCTATCCCTTTTAAAGCACTGAAATCCAGGAGTATTGAGAATCCATTCCTGCTTTCATACCTCATACTCCTGCTTTTCAGCCTGGCTTGGAGTCCTCCCCTCCTGCCTAGCCTCCAGCCGCGGCAATGAACCTTCGTCCCCTTAAAGGTGCCATGCCTGATGAGGCCTTCAGACAATAGTGAAATCTGTAGATCATTAAGTTGATTTAGAGGGAAACTTCATACTGCAGATTGTAGAGAGTAATTCGAAATAGGTGTATTTAACAGTATATTTAGAAGTATTGTCCTCAATCCACAGAACTTCGTTGTGGTTCACCAGTGCCAGAGTGATGATGTCATTCTACATTCACTTGCACTAATAGAGCACAACAAATCCTGCTGGCTTCTGCATCTAGGACTAAGGGAATAAAATCTAGACAGCCAGCAAGTTCCAGACACCATCCTGGAATGTCCATGTTAGAATACAACGATGGGGTATCAGGAGAGGTTGTTTAGTCCTTGGAGCTTAGGAGATGGAAGGGTAAACTTACAGAGGTATTTAAAGTCATCAAGAGAAAAGAGAATCAAAAACTAAAGTACAAAGGCTTAAGGTGAAAAGGGAAATATTTGAAAGGGACCTGAAAGACAACCTTTTTCCATCCAGAAGGTAGTTCTTACATGGAATGAGGAAATGGGGAAATGGGAAAATTGTGTTGTGGTGATTTACTATGATACCAACACAAGACCATACATAACAGTACTGCTGAACTGAAATCTGAAATACAACTAAACCCACATCGTTTTCACCCTATGGCTAGTTACAGTTTAAGTATAATTAACTTTTCATTCAATGCTTAAATGGAATGAGATGCTAGAGGAAATGGATGAGGCAGATACAATATCACTTAAATGACTCTTCGACAACTACATGGATAGAAAGGTTTGGAATGTCAACAGCTCAGATGAGCATCTCGGTCAGCATCAACAAATGAGACCGAAGGGCCTGAATTTCTCCATCATTCTACAAGGCATTCCAGACCCTAACCAATCACTGTAAAAATTATTTCTTCACATCACTTTTTGCTTTTTTGCCTAACACCTTTATTCTGAGCTCAATTCTTAACCCTTCCGCCAATGGAAATAGCCTCTCACTACCAACTTCCCAATTTCAAAGGCATTAACTCCAGCTTCTCCAGTTTGTCCTCATAAATAAAGCCTGAATTCCTATTATAATTTTGGTAAATTTTCTCAGCTATGGATTGCTCCCATTTTTGACAGGCCTTATTTCTGAGTGGAATGTATATTTATTAGAATGTTGGCAAGCATTTAAATATGTTTATTTCTAAGCAAAGTTTTGCATCTAATTTTCCAAACTACTTTAGACATTACATTCTTCATACTAACAATGTTAAATTCCTTTCCAACTGACTCATTGTCAAATTCCATTTAAAATTAAATTATTTATGCATATAAGCATTAGTCCTCCCTACAAGATCCCTTATTAACTAACCCACACTTTGTGCAACAGCAGGAAGTTTATACAATCTGAAGCCACAAGCAGTATTTGAATTATGAACTACACATCCAGTTTTACCCAGTTTATCCTCCGAGCAAATGAGGTAGAATGCCATTCTAATCCCACTGTTCTCAAAGTAATCATTTCAAGGAGTTGAAATCAGATTACCTCCTCCTCTTCCTGCCTTTTCTGTGCTGCTGCTTCCTTTTCCTTTTTTAGTTGGAACTCCTCCTGTGCCTTCTTTTCTTTCTCCAACCATTCTAAATGCAAACGCTCCCTAGAGGGGGAAAGATGTGTTGTGGTAATTTACTACAGCTATCAACACAAGACCATAACAGCAGTGCTGAACTGGAATCGGAAATACAACTAAACCCACATCATTTTCACCCTATGGATAATTACAGTTTTAGTATAATCAACTTTTCATTCAATATAATTTATTTCAATTGAAACAGAAAATATACATTACTTAATTACTCACATGGAGACAGAGAAGAATTGATGGAGATGATGAATACTGATAGTAGGCACTCATCTATTATTTCTGAAACCCAAGACTACAAGAATATATTGCTAAAGGAGTCAATATGGCCCTTTATCACTATTTAGCAAGATGATGCTGATCCTGGAAGACAATTACCCCACCCAATCCTTTGATCACTCAATTCCCCTTGAGTCTAAGAAATCTCCTGATCTTAAGTGAATGTACGCTATACCTGAAATTCCAAAAAAATTCCCAAAGTAATTTTTCATCTTGCTTCTAAAATGTTCAACTATGTTTTCTAATTTTATACGCTCAGCACCCATTTATCCTTTTTAAAACTAAGCTTTAATGATATCTTCTCACATTCTTCTGAACCCTAAGCATGCTGTATCATTCTATTAAATATTGTAGATATGAATTACCCTCATCCAGTTATCAACCCAATGATACTCTACTCCTCCACTTTGAAAGCACACTTGGACATCAAAACTAAATTCACCATGCTGTCCAAGCCATAATAATCCCTGTAGATTAAAAATCTATCACGACTTTATATATAAACAACAGGAATTCTGCAGATGCTGGAAATTCAAGCAACACACATAAAAGTTGCTGGTGAACTCAGCAGGCCAGGCAGCATCTCTAGGAAGAGGTGCAGTCGACGTTTCAGGCCGAGACCCTTCGTCAGGACTAACTGAAGGAAGAGTGAGTAAGGGATTTGAAAGTTGGAGGGGGAGATCCAAAATGATAGAAGAAGACAGGAGGGGGAGGGATGGAGCCAAGAGCTGGACAGGTGATAGGCAAAAGGGATACGAGAGGATCATGGGACAGGAGGTCCGGGAAGAAAGACAAGGGGGGGTGGGAACCCAGAGGATGGGCAAGGGGTATATTCAGAGGGACAGAGGGAGAAAAAGAGTGAGAGAAAGAATGTGTGTATAAAAATAAGTAACAGATGGGGTACGAGGGGGAGGTGGGGCATTAGCGGAAGTTAGAGAAGTCGATGTTCATGCCATCAGGTTGGAGGCTACCCAGACAGAATATAAGGTGTTGTTCCTCCAACCTGAGTGTGGCTTCATCTTTACAGTAGAGGAGGCTGTGGATAGACATGTCAGAATGGGAATGGGATGTGGAATTAAAATGTGTGGCCGCTGGGAGATCCTGCTTTCTCTGGCGGACAGAGCGTAGATGTTCAGCAAAGCAGTCTCCCAGTCTGCGTTGGGTCTCGCCAATATATAAAAGGCTACATCGGGAGCACCGGACGCAGTATATCACCCCAGCCGACTCACAGGTGAAGTGTTGCCTCACCTGGAAGGACTGTTTGGGGCCCTGAATGGTACCGGACGCAGTATATCACCCCAGCCGACTCACAGGTGAAGTGTGGCCTCACCTGGAAGGACTGTTTGGGGCCCTGAATGGGACCCTCCTGGCACTTATCCGTGTAAGCGGAACAAGTGGTACACATGCCCTTAAACTTCCTCCCTTACCACCATTCAGGGCCCCAAACAGTCCTTCCAAGTGAGGCAACACTTCACCTGTGAGTCGGCTGGGGTGATATACTGCGTCCGGTGCTCCCGATGTGGCCTTTTATATATTGGTAAGACCCGACGCAGACTGGGAGACCGCTTTGCTGAACATCTACGCTCTGTCCGCCAGAGAAAGCAGGATCTCCCAGCGGCCACACATTTTAATTCCACATGTCTATCCACGGCCTCCTCTACTGTAAAGATGAAGCCACACTCAGGTTGGAGGAACAACACCTTATATTCCGTCTGGGTAGCCTCCAACCTGATGGCATGAACATCGACTTCTCTAACTTCCACTAATGCCCCACCTCCCCCTCGTACCCCATCCGTTACTTATTTTTTACACACACATTCTTTCTCTCACTCTCCTTTTTCTCCCTCTGTCCCTCTGAATATACCCCTTGCCCATCCTCTGGATCCCCCCCCCCCCACCTGTCTTTCTTCCCGGACCTCCTGTCCCATGATCCTCTCGTATCCCTTTTGCCTATCACCTGTCCAGCTCTTGGCTCCATCCCTCCCCCTCCTGTCTTCTCCTATCATTTTGGATCTCCCCCTCCCCCTCTCAAATCCCTTACTCACTCTTCCTTCAGTTAGTCCTGACGAAGGGTCTCGGCCTGAAACATCGACTGCACCTCTTCCTAGAGATGCTGCCTGGCCTACTGCGTTCACCAGCAACTTTTATGTGTGTTGCACGACTTTATATATACTTACTGTATTAATAGGATCAAACATTCTCCCAGGTACAAGTTGTCAATTTTCAGCTTCATCTCAATTGTAAACTGCTGATCCCTTGTACTAACACCTACCATCATAGTACTAATCTCCTCCACTAGAAGTATTCAGATAACACCCATCTTGTCATGCCCTCTCTGAATCTTATGAATATCAGATACCTCCAGAGCTTCTGCCATTCAATTCAACTTATCCCCAAGGGACAATCCCATTCACTGTAGGAAGTGAATTTGCTGAAACTATTGCTTGCTGGCTGCCTCAAAGCAAGGTTAAAAAAGTTAAAGTCTGTCCCGAGCCTTTTAACCCTGAATATGGAGGCCACAAAAATTTATCCAGTACTCCAACACAGTATTGCTGTGGGGTAACTTCCTAAGCACTGTACCTACATCCTAGGCCTCAATTACTGGGAACACCAGCTTTACATTCATCGTACAAGAATATCTGGGATTTCTGAACATCAATATTTTAATAACACACACTGGAGGAGCTCAGGTCAGATAGCATAAACAGTCAACGTTTCAGCCCGAGACATTTCATCGGAGCTGGAAAGGAAGAAGAAAGAAGGTGGAGAAGGGAGTAGTACAAGGTGGAAGGTGATAGGTGAAACCGGGAGAGTGGGAGGGGTGAAATAAAGAATTGGGATGTTGATTGGTGAAAGAGATAAAGGGCTGGAGAAGGGGGGAGCCTGATCAGAGAGGACAGAAGAACATGGAAAAAAGGTAAGGGGGAGGAGTGTGAGAGGGAGGTGATGGGCGGGTAAGGAGAAAAGATGTGAAAGGGAAACAGGAATGGGGAATGGTGAAGAAGGGGCAATTACCAGAAGTTCAAAAGTCAATGCTCATGCCATTAGACTGGAGGCTACACAGATGGAATACAAGGGTGTTGCTCCTCCAACCTGAGTGTGGCCTCATCGTGGCAGTAGAGGCGGCCATGGACTGACATGTCGCAATGGGAATGGGAAGTAGAATTGAGATGGCTGGCCACCAGGAAATCCTGCTTGTTGTGATGTAAAGTGGAGATGCTCAAAGCAGTCTCCCAATCTACAGGAGGCCTTGCTAGAAGCATTGATACAGTATATGACCCCAACAGACTCACAGGTGAAGTGTCGCCTCACCTGGAAGGACTGTTTGGGTCCGAAATGGTAGATGGTAGTGAGGGAGGAAGTGTAGAGACAGGTGTGGCACCTGTTCAGCTTGCCGGGAGGGAGATCAGTGGGGAGCAACAAGTGGTCAAGGGAGTCACATTGCGAGAGATCCTTATGAAAGGCAAAGGGAAGGAAAAATGTGCTTGGTTGTGGGATTCCGTTGACAGATAGCAGAAGTTACATAGGATTATGTGCAGGATACGGAGGTTTGTGTGGTGGTAGGTGAGTACATGAAGAACCCTATCCCTGGTGGGGTGGCGTGTGGATGGGGTGAGGGCAGATATATGTGGAATGGAAGAAATGCGGGTGAGGGTAGCGATGATAATGGAGGAAGGGAAGCCCTTTTTTTGAAAGAAAACATCTCAGTAGTTCTGGAATGAAAAGCCTCATCCTGAAAACAAATGCAGTGGAGATGGAAGAATTGAATTCTGGAATGCAAAGGATCATCCTGAGAACAGATTCTGGATTAAAAGCTTTATCAGTTCCTTCATCTCCACATCTGTCAATTGCCACCCCACTTCACCATTCCCCATTCTTGTTTCCCTCTCATACCTTCTCTTCTTACCTGGCCATCACCTCCCTCTGGTGCTCCTCCTCTTCCCCTTTTTCCCCATGCCTTTTACCTCTTCCACCAATCAACTTCACCCCTCCCCCCTCCCATTTTCACTTATCACCTGATACCTTGTACTCCTTCCTCCCCCCACCCCACCTTTTTTTTTGTCTTCTTCCTTCTTTTCCAGTCCTGAAGGGCCTTAGCCTGAAATGTCAACTGTTTATTCTCATCCACAGATGTTCCCTGGCCCCCAGCACCATGTTTATTGCTCTAGACTTCCAGCATCTGCAGTACCAAGTGTCTAACATTTTAATAACACTGTTTTCTATTCTAATCAAATGTTCACCACCTCATATTTTATCACTTTATAAGCCTTTGGGCTTAAGCTAAAACCATCCTTAACAAACAAGATGATGGAGCTCCAGATTCCAGCATCTGCACTCTCATGTGTCTCAGGTTGATACAAATGGAACAAGAGCTCCTTATTCCTCAGATGTTATTGTGTGCACAGAGAGTACGATGAAACTAGGGTAGTGAACAGAATACTGATATAGATTACTCCTAGCTGATTCCCATATTCAGACATTGCTGACACATAAAAAGGTACAGAGGATTACATTTTGGTCTTTACACTGTAATGCTACAAAAATCACCTCAATTTAACTATCAGGCCTGCTCTGGCAAGTACAGTACACAAAGTACAAAAGAATGACAATGCCAATCATCCGGTCTTTTTAAAACAAAAATTAGTTACTGATTTGCTTTTAAAGTAGTTTTCTACTAATATTTCCAATAACTTGATAACTCTCTCACTTTAACAAAAGTGAATGTAACTCAGTTTTTGCATTAAAAATGAAAATATCTTCTTCACCACAGAAGACCACTTACCTTTCAGCCTCCAACTCTTCTTCTTCAGGCTCTTCTGCCTCTTCTACCTCATCTTCACAAACTAATTCTGTAATTTGTTGAATATAATTAGATTCTTGAAACTTTACAAGCAGATGCAAGTATAAAATTCAAATGCACAGCTCAACAGTGTTAGTAATTTTATATCTAGGCCACTAGTGACGAATAAATCTGCAATCAGGCATTTTACAAAATCCACTGAAATCACAGTTCCATAGAAATTCTCAAAAAGGTACTAAAATGTTAATATTTTGCAACATGCCAGAGTTATAGAAAAGTACATCACAGAAACAAACCCTTTGGCCCATCTATTCTATGCCAAAACCACTTAAACTGCCTACCATTATTACTGTTGAGCCGAGTGCACCCTGTCACACTCACCTCAATAAGCAAATGCTTTGACAGGCTGGTCAAGGATTACATCTGCAGCTTGCCACCACCCACACTGGACCCCCTACAGCTCATCTACTGACATAACCGATCAACAGATGATGCATAGCCACAGCTCTACACTCTTTCCTTATACTTCTGGAGAAGGAGAATGCTTATGTGAGAATATTGTTCTTGGACTACAGTTCAGCATAAAACACCGTAATTCCCTCCAGACATGACAAGAAGCTCAGCGACCTCGGTATTCACCCTGCCTTGTGCAGCTGGATCCTGGAGTACCTGTCAGGTCACCAGCAGGTGGTAAGAGTGGGCTCCCTCACCTCTGCCCCTCAACACAGGAGCACCCCCCCCCCCCGGGCTGTGTCCTAAGCCCCCTCCTTTACTCTTTATGCACCCATGACTGTGTTGCCACCCACAGATCTCAACTGCTAATTAAATTTCCAGGTGACACTACACTAATTGGCCTAATCTACAGAGAAGTAGTCATCACCCTGATGCAGTGCTGTCAAGATAACAACCTCTCCCTCAACGTCGCAGAACAAAGGAGCTGGTTGTGGATTACAGGAGGAACAGAAACAGGCTAGACTTTATTGACATCAATGGATCTGGGGTTGAGAGGATGAACAGCTTCAAGTTCCTCAGCATACACATCACCAAGGATCTCACATGGTCTGTACATACCGGCTATATGGTGAAAAAGACAACAGTGCCTCTTTTACCTCAGACAGTTGAAGTTCAGCGTGAGTCCCCAAATCCTAAGAATTTTCTAAAGGGGCACAATTGAGGGCATCCTGACTGGCTGCATCACTGCCTGGTACGGGAACTGTAACTCCCTTAATCGCAGGACTCTGCAGATAATGGTGTGGACAAGTTAATGTGAACTTCCCACTATTCAGGACATTTACAGTGACAGGTGCATAAAAAGGATTATTGGGAACCCAAGTCACCCTACCCAAGAACTGTTCCAGCTGCTACCATCCGGGAAACAGTATCATAGCATAAAAGCCAGGACCAACAGGCTCCGGAACACACAGTTATCCACCACAACTCTCTGGCGTCTCCCATCCAGCTACTGCTGAATCTATTTTACTACTTCAATATTCATGCCTAACAATTGAACCTTCCTAACTAACCTTCCGTGTGCAACCTGGTCAAAGGCCTTACTAAAGTCCATATAGACAACATCCTTGAATAGTTCTAAAATCAGTGGAAGGCTTTTTTTACTCAGAGAGTGGTTGGTGCGTGGAACGCACTGCCTGAGTCAGTGGTGGAGGCAGATACACTAGTGAAATTTAAGAGTCTACTAGATAGGTATATGGAGGAATCTAAGGTGGGGGCTTATATGGGAGGCAGGGTTTAAGGTCGGCACAACATTGTGGGCCGAAGGGCCTCTACTGTGCTGTACTATTCTAAGAAAGATAATCCCAAATTTAAGACAATTACTTCATAGTGATGAATGGGTGTTACTCGTGCACTAACTTATTAAGTCATACTAAATCTAGATGAGGGTCTAGGCCCAAAACGTCAACTGTTCGTTCATTCCATAGACGCAGCCTGACCTGCCGAGCTCCTCCGGCATTTTGTGTGTTACTCTGTACCTATATATTTACCCAAGTAGTAAATCATAATTATAATCTTACAGTAGCAACCAATCCAAATAAATTCTCACTGTTACAGAAAAGTTATTATATGTTAACGCAGAAAACTATTTGACACCCCCATCCCATACTAATTGACGGGGAATTGAGTATTTAATTTGGATTGACATTCTTAATTTTCTAGTGAACTGTAAGCCTAAAATAAGCATGACGACCACCGACCTTCGTCTCTCTGTTTAGCCGCTGCCTGGCGCTTTCGCTTACGTTTTTCTTTCTTAAGTAAGGCTCTGAACTTCTTGTGACTGTAACTAAAACAAAACAATGAAAGAAAGAGGCACAGAATCCAAAAACTCTCCAATCATCTTCAGTTCCACCCACATCTCCATTCCCATTCTCACCGACTCCACTTTCCCTCACGCATACCAAAGACCAGCCTTCAGTGCTCACACGGGCTTAATTCTGAGAACCACAACCATCACCGGTGTTGCTAGGTTACCCCACTCCGACCGCCACATAACTAAGCCCCTGCGACCCAACCAGTATGCTTCTCCTGCCAGCAGGAAGACTAAACTAGAAACTCCCGCACCTCAGCCTCTGAATAGGCCCCGCCACTGCCGCCATCTTGCCGCTTCGCTCGGCGTGAGTCACGTGGGGCAGAGACGCTGGCTTTAGGATCACGTGAACGACGCTGCCGTCTTCGGAGCCACGTGAACAAAGACGTCGTCTTCATGGTCACGTGAACAACGGCGGCGTCTTCGCGATCACATGAACAATGAGACGCAAACATTAGAATCGTTTGCCTAGAATAGGCCGTCTGGCCGGCAGGGAAAGAGTGGAAGGAGCGCGGGTTTGGAAAGAGTGAGCTTTGTAGGTCCGGTACCGGGAAAAACGGGTGTTCGAGTGAACGAGCGAAAAAAATTGATTGCCAGGAAAAGCAAGTGTCGGGTTGAGGGAAAGAGTGGAGAAGGAGTGTGATAGGGATTTGGGATCAGAGGTAGGCAGCTGAGGAGAAATGGATTATTGTGAAGGGAATGAGGAGATAGTGAGGGGACGGATGAATGAAAACCGAGACAAAGGGAATAAAAGAATAAGAAATGACAGTGGAGGGAGCTCTGAAAGTGAGGAAGATGAACAAGTTCAGTTATGCTGTCATAATTAGGTTTAATGAGAAGGCTCAGGGACATATGAAGAAAATTAACCCCTTTGTGCTAACAACAACTCTGGCAAATAAGATAGGGGAAATAGTATTTGCAAAAGTCCTTAATGATGGCAACCTATTGGTGAGATGTGCGAATGAGGAACAACTTGAGAAAGCACTCAAGCTAAGAGAGTTAGGAAAATGCAAGGTGGAATACACAGGGAGGGTGGGAGCACGAAATAGTGGTTGTAAAGGAGTGATCACAGGGGTACCATTGAGTATAAATATGGAGGAGTTAAAGAGGACTATCAAAGGAGGAAACGTAATGAATGTTCAAAGACTGAAAACAAAGGAGAGAATGAAAAAGGAAAGTGAAACAGTATTGATTGAATTTGAAGAAGAAAGAGTGCCAAGGAAGGTGTTCCTGGGTTTCATGAGTTACCCAGTAAGGGTGTATGTGCCAAAGCCATTGAGGTGCTATAATTGTCAAAGGTTTGGACACATAGCTAAAAACTGTAAAAGGCAGAGGAGATGTGCTAGATGTGGGGGTGATCATGAATATGGAAAGTGCAGAACGGGAGTGCAACCAAAATGCTGCAATTGTGGAGGAGCCCATTATGTGGCATATAGTGGGTGTGAGGTTATGAGACGGGAGAATAAAATTCAATAAATAATAGTGAAAAGAAAGATCACTTATGCAGAAGCTATAAGAATGTCAAGAGAACAGAATAATGCTCCTAATGAACAGGGAGCAATAGGGATGCGGGAGATGCAACAAAGAACAAATGACAGGATTTATGTAGACAAAAAGGCTCTTGTAACACTCATTGCAGGAGTGATTAATAGTATGGCTGAGGTAATGTCAAAAAGTGACAAAATTCAGCTGGTGGTCAAAGTAGCAGTGAACCATTTAGGGTTAGTAGGACTGACATGGGAAGAAGTGAGGGAGAACCTCACTAATCAGTCAAGCCAGGAAGTGTCATGGGTTGGTTAATACTAATTATGGCGATTGTTTTGCAATGGAATGCAAGGAGCTTACTGGCCAATAGCCAGGAATTCAAGCACTTTATTAAAGAAATGGTTGTAAAACTGGATGTAGTGTTTATTCAGGAAACTTGGTTGAAACCAACTTTAGACTTTGTGGTATATGGGTATACAATGATAAGGAAAGATAGAAATCTAGGGAGGAGGGGGTTGTGCTATGTTGATCAAGCAAGGTATACCATATAGGGTACTGGAAAAAGGAGATGATCAGGAATACATAGTGGTGGAAGTGTGGGAGAGAGGGGAGGGAGTGGTTATAATTAACTACTACAATCCCTGTAAAAGGTTGAATTTGTACAGCCTATTAGGATACAAGGACAAAACAGACATAAAGTAGTGTGGTGTGCAGATTTCAATGCTCACAGCACAATGTGGGGGAATCCGATTACAGATTCAAAAGGAAAGGTAATTGAAGATTTGATGGAAGAAAGGAATTTAGTGTGTATGAATGCAAACAACAGGAATTCTGCAGATGCTGGAAATTCAAGCAACACACATCAAAGTTGCTGCCTGGCCTGCTGCGTTCACCAGCAACTTTGATGTGTGTTAGTGTGTATGAATGACGGAAGAGGAACAAGGATAAACATAATAACAGAACTGAAGTCAGTATTAGATATTACGTTAGTGTCTAATACCTTGGCTGGCATTAGTAACTGGGGAGTTTGGACTGCTTCAACAGTAGGCAGTGATCACTACCCAGTTTTTTGTTCAGTGGGTGAAAGAGTTGAAGTAAGACCAGGTGGTGGAATCTCAAAAGTGGGTGTTTGGAAAAGCAGATTGGGCTAAGTTCCAGAAGTTGAGTGAAGAAGCATTGACAAAGAGTGACATTGCTGGAAATATAAATTAAACAGTCAGGTGACTTCAGCAATTATGGCAGCAGAAGGAGCTATACCCAGGAGTAAAAATAGGGTGAATAGAAAACTGGTACCATGGTGGACAGAGGAATGTTGTCAGGCTGTAAAAAAAAAACAGAAATAGAGCATTCGGGCTAGTTGAAAGAACCCATAATATGCAGCATTTGATTCAATATAAGAAGGCACAGGCAGTGGTAAGAAGAGCTATACATCAAGCTAAAAGGGAGGAGTTTTTGCAACAAAATAGGAAGAGCAGCACCTGTGGGAGAGTTATGGGGAATGATTAGAAGGATGGGGGGAGATAGAAGGGAATGGGAATATCCAGTAATGACATCTGAGGAGGAAACAGCAGTCTCCAGTAGGGATAAGGCTGAGATCATGGCCAAGTCGTTTGTACAGATACACTGTTCAGAAAATTTTTCTTGAAGAAGGGAGAAGGAGAAGGGAAAGAACAATGAGTCAACACCCAGGTGTGTTAAACAGGAGGGAAGAAACTGATGATATAATTGATGATCCATTTAGGTTGGCAGAAATGATGAGAGCAATAAAGAGATTGAGACCAACCTCCCCAGGGAAAGATCTGATACGCTATGTTATGCTAAAAAATCTAGGAGAAGGAGCGCTCTTGAAATTGCTGCATTTTTATAACTGAGTGTGGAAAGGGGGAAGATTACCAAGTGCATGGAAAGAAGCAGTAGTAATTCCAATAAGGAAACCTGGCAGGAATCCGTCAAAACCCACCAGCTACAGACCAATAGCATTAACAACAAATATATGTAAGATATGAAAGGATGATAACAGAAAGGTTATCGTATGAGCTTGAGAAGAGGGGAATGCTGGCAAGTTACCAGGGTGTTTTAGGAAGGGAAGGAGTTCCATGGACCTAGTGATAAGGTTAGAGACTGAAATAAGAAAGGCCCAGGCAAATAAAGAGTCAGTAGTTGCAGTGTTTTTTGACATAGAAAAGGTCTACGATATGATGTGGAGGGAAGGATTGTTAATTAAACTGCACAAGATAGGTTGGTGGGAAAGTTTTTAATGGGATTAAAAATTTTTTGTTTGGTAGAAAAATTCAAGTTCGGATTGGATCAGAATTATCAAATCAGTACACAGTGGAAAATGGCACACCTCAAGGTAGTGTGATTAGCCCGTTACTTTTCAGCATTATGATCAATGATGTCTTCACAAAGGTACCAGTGGACATAGGTAGGTCACTGTTGCGGATGATGGGGCCTTGTGGAAAAGAGGCAGGAACATGAAGCATGTAATCAGGAAACTACAAGGAGAAATTGATGAAGTGGTGGAGTGGGGTTATGATTGGGGATGTAGATTTTCAGTAGAAAAAACTCAAACTGTATTTTTTATTACCAGGAAAAGAATTGAGGTAGGGAAGAAGTTAAGGATGTATGGGATTGAATGAGAAAGGGTTGGATCATTTAAATTTCTGGGAGTTATATTTGATTCACGATTAACATGGTGTGACAAAAAACCAAGTTAACAGAAAAATTGATGCTGATGAGAGAGATAAGAGAGACAAAGGGAGAAGCGTTCAAAATGTTAATGAGAGATGAGAGAGATTAACGGAAAGAGACACAGTTCCGAGTATTGACAGACCGGTTGCTTTGAACCTGAACTGTTTGAAGTTTGATGGACAGGCGATACCCCAGCAGGAGGATAAAAGGAACAGGTTCGCTAAGGCAAGAGACACACCACGAGATAATGAGACCCTGGAAGTGTGGTGTGCCCCCTCAAGTTGGTGCGAGTTTGGAGGTCTGGTCGCGGGACCGACCATAGACGCACAGGGTGAAAAGGTACGATCGGCGGGAACCTGGTGTGTGTATCCGCCCTTGCCTGGGTGCTGGGTTCACCGCGGAAGAACAATCGTATCCGGAACGGAGGGGTCACAGTCGGTGATCCGAAGACATTAAAAGGGCTCGCCCGAAAGCTAACTGCGGGGAACATCAAAGGTCTGTGAATCGAAATTTGCATTCTCTCTCTCTCTATCTATCTCTCTCTCTCTCTCTCCATCTCTCTTCTCTCCCCCCCCCCCCCCCCACGGCACAACAGTGATTACTGCGAACTGTACTCAGCTGAACTGAACTCTGTGTCACTTGAGACTGAACATTTTACCCCTAGACTGCGATAGAGCTTGATTGATTCCTATTATCCTAGTTCTGTGTACATGTGTGTTTTATCATTGCTAACCTGTTGCATTTATATCCTTACGATTAGAGTACTGTGTTACTTATTTCTTTAATAAAACTTTCTTAGTTCCGGTAATCCAGACTCCAACTAAGTGGTCCATTTCTGCTGGTTTGGTAACCCAGTTATGGGGTACGTAACATAAGTGCGGTTCTCGTCCGCGATTTTGAACGCTAAATTTGGGACTGGGTAAATTGATTGGGTTAAAATTCCTGAGAGAAAGAAAAGGCAAACAGCAGAAATGGAGATTGAGGAATTTCTAAAAGCACCAACCTTGGAGGCATTAGAGGATGCCAGGAAACCAGAATTGGCAACTGTGGCCAAATGGTTGAATCTTTTTAAGGGCAAGTCGACAATGAGGAGAGCGGAGATGCACAGAGCTATCATAGAGCATTATGTATCTAAATGTGTGTTTCCCCAAGGGGAGCTGGAGGTGATAACTATTGGAAAACCTGGTGGAGACGCAGTACAGCTGCAGATTGAAAAATTGAGACTCGAGCACGAGTTCTGGGTAAAACAGTTGGATCGAGAAGAGAGGGACAGGCAGTTAGAACGCGAAGAGAGGATAAAACAGCTGGAGCGAGAGAAGAGGGACAGGCAGTTGGAGCGAGAGGAGAGGGACAAGCAGTTGGAGTGAGAAGAGAGGGACAGGCAGTTAGAACGCGAAGAGAGGATAAAACAGCTGGAGCGAGAGGAGAGGGACAGGCAGTTACAGCGAGAAGCGAGAGAGAAACAGAGGGAAAGGGAATTTGAGCTGGAGAAGTTAAAGATGACGATAGTGCAGGGGCCCATGCCAAACCAAGGTGGAGGGTTCAGGGCGACCCAGGAGGTTAGGCTGGTTCCCCCGTTTGAGAAGACCGATGTTGATCAGTACTTTCTCCATTTTGAAAAAGTTGCTGCAAGTCAGGACTGGCCGAGGGATAAGTGGGCTGTTTTGCTTCAGAGTGTACTTAAAGGAAAAGCCCAACAAGCTTACTCGGCCTTGTCCGCGGAAGATGCCCAGAGATATGATGTGGTGAAAGAGTCCATACTCATGATTTATGCGTTGGTCCCGGAGGCATACCGGCAGAGGTTCTGGAATGCGAGGAAGTAGTGGGGCCGCACGTATTTAGAGTTTGCCCCTGAGATGTAGACATATTGTGAGCGTTGGTGCACCTCGAAAGGGGTCAATGGGGATTATGACAGACTGCTACAGCTAATCCTGATTGAACAGTTTAAAGGTTGTGTCCCGGAAGGTATGAGACCCTACCTAGATGAGAAAGAGGCAGACACTTTAGCCGCAACTGCTAAGTTAGCGGATGAGTACACGTTGACACATAAAACGAAGTTTACCCCGAGTAAAGGCTACCAGAAGGGTAGTCAATACGGCGGGGAGAATCCACCAGAAAAGCCAGGAAGTAAGCCGGGGACTAGTGAGAGGGATAAGGTAGACAGGAAGCAGTTTGGTAGGAAGTCTCCTGGGGTCGTATGCTATAATTGTGGGAAAGCCGGTCACTTTGCGTCCAGGTGCTTCGCCCCAAAGAAGGAGACGGAGAAAGGAAAAATGATGGTTCCGACTGGCTGTATTGAGCTGGTAAACAAACCGCTAGGGGAGGAGAGGTCTGATAAAGTTCAGGAAGGGCGCGAGAGGTTTATCTCGGCCGGATTGGTGTCGGTGAAGGAGGGGTTAAACCCAGTTCCAGTACGGATCTGGAGAGACACTGGAGCTTGTCAGTCATTGATATTAAACAGTGTGTTAGACTTTAGTTCAGAGACCCAGACTGGGGAGGTCAGGGTGATAAAAGGCCTTGGGAAAGGGAGTGAAGCAGTACCTTTGCACCAGATACACCTAGAAAGCGACTTGGTCTCCGGACTGGTCACGATCGGGGTGAGGCCCGAACTACCGATAGAAGACGTGGAGTTCTTACTCGGTAATGACCTCGCCGGTGGAGAGGTGTACCCAGCAGTAAGATTGACAAGCCAGCCTGCCAGCATTGAGACCCCACCCATGGACTCAGAGGTTTATCCTGTTTGCGCAGTGACTCGGCGCATGTCCAGAAAGGCTGCAGAAGTGAATATAGATTTAGCTGAGACGTTTTTACCAGCATTGTACCGGGGGGGGGGGGGGGGTTAGGAAGTGAGAAGCAGCGTAGTGAAACGGAAGTTGAGGTAGACTTATCATTAGCAAGGAAGGATTTTGTACAGGCACAGGAACGAGACGAGGAGCTGATAGTTTTGACGGAGTCAGCTCTCTCCAAAGCAAAATTAAAAAGGGAGCCAGTGGGCTATTATGTGAAGGAGGGAGTACTAATGAGGAAATGGAGACCACGTACCGTGCCCACAGACGAGGAATAGGGGGTTGTACACCAGGGGTGGTGGTGCCGAAAATTTATAGGGGCGAGATTTTTAACCTGGCCCACAAGATACCCCTCGGTGGACATTTTGGGGTGAGGAAAACAGTCGGTAGAATCATGAAGGAGTTCTACTGGCTGCACAGGAGGAAGGATGCTATTGACATTTGTAGATGTGAGCTAACACAATTACAGGCTATTGATATGCTAACAGCTTACCATGATCAGAAAACAGACCTAGTCAGTGTTATCACGAAAATTAATGAGGCTAAGGTGCTACCTGATAAGGGGAAAACCCATTTCAAAAAGATAAGTATGGTGCTGACCAGATGGGAGAAGTCTATTGTTTTGGCCAGCTTTGCTGATAAGGTCTCTCCCTTAACCCCCGAACAGAGCGACCCACCAATAAAGCTAATTAAACGGTATGCACACGTATGTCCGGATGTCCTGAGGTGATGCAAAGAGCCGGGACATGGTGTTGTTGTCACATCAGGTCAGCCTAGTGAGCAACACCCCTATAGGATGATTAATTCAGTGACAATAGGGCTACAGAATGCAGAAGCATATATTGGTGATGTAGTGGTCTGGAGTGACACGTGGGAGGAGCTGTTTAAAAAGCTGTTTGAAGCCAGCCTGACAGTGAACCTCGCAAAAAGTGAATTCGGCCATGGAAAGATCACTTATCTGGGATTTGTGGGAAGACAGGGGCAGCTGGCACTGATGCAGGCTAAGGTGCGGGCTATCTCTGAAGTCCCCACCCCGACAGACAAGAGAGCCCTGAGAAGGTTCTTGGGGATGGTGGGGTACTATTGGAAGTTTTGCAAAAACTTTGCGGATATTACCCTCCCTCTTACTAAGCTCTTGCCAAAGAATGCTAAGCTGGTGTGGGACGACCCTTGTTATCTTTGTCCGGGACAAAAACCACTGAGAGGTTACACTGATCACAACTCATTAGTGTTTTTGGCCAGTATGAAGTTTGCTAAGTTGGAGCCTGGTCTTAGAGGATATCAAAATAACACATATAAAAGGAACGGAAAGGTGATTGCTGACTGTCTGTCAAGGTGTTGACAACTTGAAATTCTCTGTATTAGCCAAATAGCTGATGACCATGTATATTTGTGTGTATCTAATAATGTATTCATGCCTATAATTTTTACCCCGGTAAAAATCCTTTGAAGGATAGGGGTGTGACGAAAAACCAAGTTATCAGAAGATTGATGCTGATGAGAGAGATAAGAGAGACAAAGGGAGAAGCGTTCAAAATGTTACTGAGAGACAAGAGAGATTAACGAAAAGAGATACAGTTCCGAGTATTGACAGACCGGTTGCTTTGAACCTGAACTGTTTGAAGTTTGATGGACAGGCGATACCCCAGCAGGAGGATAAAAGGAACAGGTTCGCTAAGGCAAGAGACACACCACGAGATAACGAGACCCTGGAAGTGCGGTGTGCCCCCTCAAGTTGTTGGGAGTTTGGAGGTCTAATCACGGGACCGGCCATAGACGCACAGGGTGAAAAGGTACGATCGGCGGGAACCTGGTGTGTGTGTCCGCCCTTGCCTGGGTGCCGGGTTCACCGTGGAAGAATGATCGTATCCGGAACGGAGGGTCACAGTCGGTGAATCGAAATTTTCTTTTTCTCTCTCTCTCTCTCTCTCTCTCTCTCTCTCTCTCTCTCTCTCTGTCTCTCTCTCTCTCTCTCTCTCTCTCTCCAACAGCGATTGCTGCGAACTGTACTCAGCTGAACTGAACTCTGCGTCATTTGAGACTGATCATTTTACCCCTAGACTGCGATAGAGCCTGATTGATTCCTATTATCCTAGTTCTGTGTACATGTGTGTTTTATCATTGCTAACCTGCTGCATTTATATCTTTACGATTAGAGTACTGTGTTACTTATTTCTTTAATAAAACTTTCTTAGTTCCAGTAATCCAGACTCCAACTAAGTGGTCCATTTTTGCTGGTTTGGCAACCCAGTTACGGGGTACGTAACAATGGGCAGACCATATCAGGAAAGTTGAGAAATGTAAAAAAGTAATAGATGTGATGAGATGTTTGACTGGTAGGAAAGTTGAGAAATGTAAAAAAGTAATAGATGTGATGAGATGTTTGACTGGTAGGGAATGGGGAGCAAGTTGTTCAGCGTTGAAGAGAACATATGTGGCTTTAGTAAGATCTGTTTTGGACCATGGAAATATAGCATATGGATCAGCAGCTAGGTCTCTTATAAGGAAACTGGATATGATTCAGGCTCAGGCTTTGAGAGTGTGCAGTGGGGCTTTTAAAACGTCACCAGTGTCAGCCCTACATGGGAATAATGCCTTTGGAACTAAGAAGGATGCAATTGATGGCAAACTACTGGGCTAATTTGCAGGGGCACAATGATTCTCACCCTGCAAAAGGAGTGTTGCAGGAGTACTGGGAAAATGGGAGGTTTCAGAGAGATAACTTTAGTTGGGTAGGGGATGATATTGTTAAAGAATGTGGAGTGTTTGATCTAAGGATAAGTCCTTCAGTAGTTTAGCCGGTTGTAGCTGCATGGAAGATTGTATGGCCTGACATAGACTGGCATTTGTTAGAGGTAAAAAGGAAAGGAAAATATAAAACTGATTTGGTAACTGCATTTAATTGTCATGTGATGGAAAAGTACAGTGATTATATTCAGATTTATACGGATGATGCGAAGGAACCTGAAACAGAAGTGACAGTTTGGGGTGGCAATACCAGCAAAAGAAATTGGAATCAGCAGAAGAACATCTAATAAGTTATACTTTATACTTTATTGTCACCAAACAAGTGATACTAGAATGTACAATCATCACAGCGATATTTGATTCTGTGCTTCCCGCTCCCTGGATTACAAATATTAAATATTAAAGACAGTGAAAATTAGTGTAGCCCCCCTGGCCAGCCTCAGGGTCGCTCAGCTCGCTGTCGTCTAGGGAAACAACCCTCGGCCCCGCCAAAATGGGTAATAGTTTGTGTGGATGCTGTGTGATGTGCCCCACCCCACCCAAATAACAGACAATACACCAGATACAATTAACTGATTTACAGTTTATAGTTATTACTGGAACTATATAATTAATAGAGAATCAAATATAAAAGGAAAATAAAAGGCACCACACTTATCAAAGTTCAACCTCTTTGTGCACAGTTGGAGCTTGGGACCCTTCTTCTTCACCCTGCGACCCCTCGGACCACCTCAACCGGCCGCCTGGGACCAACAACGGTGGTCGACCAGACGCTCCACATGAGTCCGTCTCCGTCTCCTCGCCAAACGCCCTCCTTGGGGTCCGACCCTGTTAGCGGACATCACAGCACCTGGTCCATTCTCTGTCTCTCTCTCCCACCTTTTGCCCCAAAACCCCACGCGAACAGTATCTTCAAATACACCAAAACCATAACAACTGTCCCAATTGGTTCATAACATCTTCTTATCAGTAACGTCATTCAACAAACTGCTAGCGGGAAGGACTTCCTCAGCGTTTAGCATAACAAAGAAGCCATTTTAAATTTAACATACAAAAAAGAAAGACCCCGTACATTAGTAAATATTAAAAATTTAAATTGTAAATCATAAATAGAAAATAGAAAAATGGAAAGTAAGGTAGTGCAAAAAAACCAAGAGGCAGGTCCGGATATTTGGAGGGTACGGCCCAGATCCGAGTCAGGATCCGTTCCGCAGTCTTATCACAGTTGGAAAGAAGCTTTTCCCAAATCTGGCCGTACGAGTCTTCAAGCTCCTGAGCCTTCTCCTGGAGGCAAGAGGGATGAAGAGTGTGTTGGCTGGGTGGGTCGTGTCCTTGATTATCCTGGCAGCACTGCTCAGACAGCGTGCGGTGTAAAGTGAGTCCAAGGACGGAAGATTGGTTTGTGTGATGTGCTGTGCCATGTTCACGATCTTCTGCAGCTTCTTTCGGTCTTGGACAGGACAGCTTCCATACCAGGTTATGATGCACCCTAGAAGAATGCTTTCTACGGTGCATCTATAAAAATTAGTGAGGGTTTTAGGGGACAGGCCAAATTTCTTTAGTTTTCTCAGGAAGTAAAGGCGCTGGTGGGCCTTGGCAGTGAACTCTGCTTGGTTGGACCAAGTCAGGTCATTTGTGATATTGATCCCAAGGAACTTAAAGCTTTTGACCTGTTCCACTTGCACACCACCAATGTAAATTGGATCGTGTGGTCCGCTACTCCTTCTGAAGTCAACAACCAATTCCTTTGTCTTGCTGTCATTGAGGGATAGGTTATTGTCTTCGCACCATGCCACCAGGTTCTTAATTTCCTCTCTGTACTCAAGCTCATTACCCGAGATACAGCCCACAATTGTTGTGTCATCAGGAAACTTATATATTGAGTTTGATGGAAACTTGGCTACACAATCATGGGTGTACAGTGAGTACAGCAGGAGGCTGAGTACACAGCCTTATGGGGCACCGGTGCTCAGAGTGATTGTAGAGGAGAGCTTGTCCGCTATTTTTACAGCCTCGGTCCTGTCTGTGAGGAAGCTGAAGATCGGCTGCAGATCTGAGTGCTAAGGCCCAGGTTCCGGAGCTTAGGAATCAGTCTATTTGGGATGATGGCATTAAAGGCAGAGCTGTAGTCAATGAAAAGGAGCCTTACGTATGCGTCTTTATTCTCCAGGTGTTCTAAGGAGGAATGTGGGGCCAGAGAGATGGCATCTGCCTTTGACCTGTTGCTCCGGTAGGCGAATTGCAAAGCATCGAGGTTGACCGGTAGGCTGTGGTTGATTCGGAGAAGGAAGTCTGAGAGTGCGGAGGAAGCCATTTTTGAATTTTTCATTTTTTTTTCCTTCGGCGTTCAGAGAGGCGGGACTGCGCAGGTGTGTGATGTTGGGCAGTGAAGCGCGGAAGTTTTAAAAGGAACAGAGCCTTATACAGCGGGCAGCATAGTTTGTGGGCTGCGGAGTGAGCCGGGAGCAGAGAGAAGGCTTAAGGGCTTTGGCTCAACGGGCTTTGGTGGAAACGGGCGAGGCGAGGAAGGTTTGGTATTCATTTTTTGTTATTTGAAGAGAGGGGTGGTATGAATGTAAGGGCAGCTTGTTGTTCTCGGTGCCAGATGTGGGAGGTCCTGGAGCCTCCAAGCCTCCTGGACGTCCACATCTGCGCCAGGTGCACTGAGATGCAGCTCCTAAGGGACCGCGTTAGGGAACTGGAGCTGCAGCTCGATGACCTTCATCTGGTCAGGGAGAGTGGGGAGTTGGTAGACAGGAGTTACAGGCAGGTGGTCACACTGGGGCCACGGGACGCAGATAAGTGGGTCACGGTTAGGAAGGGGAAGGGTCAGGTACCAGAGAGTACCCCAGTGGCTGTGCCCCTTGACAATAAGTACTCCTGTTTGAGTACTGTTGGGGGGACAGCTTACCTGGGGGAAGCGACAGTGGCCGTGCCTCCTGCACAGAGTCCGGCCCTGTAGCTCAGAAGGGTAGGGAAAGGAAGAGGAGGGCAGTAGTAATAGAGGATTCGATAGTAAGGGTGATTCTGTGGACGCAGTCCAGAGACCCGGATGGTAGTTTGCCTCCCTGGTGCCAGGGTCTGGGATATTTCTGATCGCGTCCAAGATATCCTGAAGTGGGAGGGTGAGAAGCCAGAGACCGTGGTACATATAGGTACCAATGACATAGATAGGAAAAGGGAAGATGTCCTGAAAGGAGAATATAGGGAGTTGAGAAAAAGGACTGCAAAGGTAATAATCTTGGAATTACTGCCTGTGCTACGCAACAGTGAGAGTAGGAATGCAGTGAGATGGAGGATAAATGCGTGGCTGAGGTATTGGAGCAGGGGGCAGGGATTCAAGTTTTTGGATCATTGGGATCTCTTTTGGCGCAGGTGTGACCTGTACAAAAAGGACGGGTTACACTTGAATCCTAGGGGGACCAATATCCTGGCGGGGAGATTTGCGAGGGCTACCGAGGTGACTTTAAACTAGAATGGTTGGGGGGTGGGAATCAAATTAAAGAGACTCGGAGAGAGGAGGTTAGTTCACAACAGGGGGATGGGAACAAGTGCAGAGAAACAGTGGGGTGTAAAATGAGGGTAGAGGCAAAAAGTAGTAAGGTAAAAAGTGAAAGTGGCAGGCCGGCAAATCCAGGGCAAAAATCAAAAAGGGCCACTTTTCAACATAATTGTATAAGGGCTAAGAGTGTTGTAAAAGCAAGCCTGAAGGCTTTGTGTGTCAATACAAGGAGCATTCGTAACAAGGTGGATGAATTGAAAGTGCAGATTGTTATTAATGAATATGATATAGTTGGGATCACAGGGACATGGCTCCAGGGTGACCAAGAATGGGAGCTCAACATTCAGGGATATTCAATATTCAGGAGGGACAGACATGAAAGAAAAGGAGGTGGGGTAGCATTGCTGGTTAGAGAGGAGATTAATGCAATAGAAAGGAAGGACGTTAGCCGGGAGGATGTGGAATCGATATGGGTAGAGCTGCATAACACTAAGGGGCAGAAAACGCTGGTGGGAGTTGTGTACAGGCCACCTAACAGTAGTAGTGAGGTTGGGGATGGCATTAAACAGGAAATTAGAAAAGTGTGCAATAAACGAACAGCAGTTATAATGGGTGACTTCAATCTACATATAGATTGGGTGAACCAAATTGGTATGGGTGCTGAGGAAGAGGATTTCTTGGAATGTATGTGGGATGGTCTTTTGAACCAACATGTCGAGGAACCAACTAGAGAGCAGGCTATTCTAGACTGGGTATTGAGCAATGAGGAAGGGTTAATTAGCAATCTTGTCGTGAGAGGCCCCTTGGGTAAGAGTGACCATAATGTGGTGGAATTCTTCATTAAGATGGAGAGTGACATAGTTAATTCAGAAACAAAGGTTCTGAACTTAAAGAAGGGTAACTTTGAAGGTATGAGACATGAATTAGCTAAGATAGACTGGCAAATGACACTTAAAGGGTTGACGGTGGAAATGCAATGGCAAGCATTTAAAGATCGCATGGATGAACTACAACAATTGTTCATCCCAGTTTGACAAAAGAATAAATCAGAGAAGGTAGTGCACCTGTGGCTGACAAGGGAAATTAGGGATAGTATCAATTCCAAAGAAGAAGCATACAAATTAGCCAGAAAAAGTGGCTCACCTGAGGACTGGGAGAAATTCAGAGTCCAGCAGAGGAGGACAAAGGGCTTAATTAGGAAAGGGAAAAAGGATTATGAGAGAAAACTGGCAGGGAACATAAAAACTGACCGTATAAGCTTTTATAGATATGTGAAAAGAAAAAGATTGGTTGAGACAAATGTAGGTCCCCTACAGACAGAAACAGGTGAATTGATTATGGGGAACAAGGGCATGGCAGACCAATTGAATAACTACTTTGGTTCTGTCTTCACTAAGGAGGACATAAATAATCTTCCGGAAATAGTAGGGGACAGAGGGTCCAGTGAGATGGAGGTACTGAGAGAAATACATGTTAGTAGGGAAGTGGTGTTAGGTAGATTGAAGGGATTAAAGGCAGATAAATCCCCAGGGCCAGATGGTCTGCATCCCAGAGTGCTTAAGGAAGTAGCCCAAGAAATAGTGGATGCATTAGTGATTAGTTTTCAAAACTTTTTAAATTCTGGACTAGTTCCTGAGGATCGGAGGGTGGCTAATGTAACCCCGCTTTTTAAAAAAGGAGGGAGAGAGAAACCGGGGAATTATAGACCAGTTAGCCGAACATCGGTGGTGGGGAAAATGCTAGAGCCAGTTATCAAAGATGTGATAACAGCACATGTAGAAAGCGGTGAAATCATCAGACAAAGTCAGCATGGATTTGTGAAAGGAAAATCATGTCTAGCGAATCTCATAGAATTTTTTGAGGATGTAACTAGTAGAGTGGATAGGGGAGAACCAGTGGATGTGGTATATTTGGATTTTCAAAAGGCTTTTGACAAGGTCCCACACAGGAGATTAGTGTGCAAACTTAAAGCACATGGTATTGGGGGTAAGGTATTGATGTGGATAGAGAATTGGTTGGCAGACAGGAAGCAAAGAGTGGGAATAAATGGGACCTTTTCAGAATGGTAGGCAGTGACTAGTGGGGTACCGCAAGGCTCAGTGCTGGGACCCCAGTTGTTTACGATATATATTAATGACTTAGATGAGGGAATTAAATTCAGCATCTCCAAGTTTGCGGATGACACGAAGCTGGGTGGCAGTGTTTGCTGTGAGGAGGATGCTAAGAGGATGCAGGGTGACTTGGATAGGTTAGGCGAGTGGGCAAATTCATGGCAGATGCAATTTAATGTGGATAAATATGAGGTTATCCACTTTGGTGGCAAAAACAGGAAAACAGATTATTATCTGAATGGTGGCCAATTAGGAAAAGGGGAGGTGCAATGAGACCTGGGTGTCACTATACACCAGTCATTGAAAGTGGGCATGCGGGTACAGCAGGCGGTGAAAAAGGCGAATGGTATGCTGGCATTCATAGCAAGAGGATTCGAGTACAGGATTAGGGAGGTACTACTGCAGTCGTACAAGGCCGTGGTGAGACCACACCTGGAGTACTGTGTGCAGTTTTGGTCCCCTAATCTGAGGAAAGACATTCTTGCCATAGAGGGAGTACAAAGAAGGTTCACCAGATTGATTCCTGGGATGGCAGGACTTTCATCTGATGAAAGACTGGATTGACTAGACTTATACTCGTTGGAATTTAGAAGATTGAGGGGGGATCTTATTGAAATGTATAAAATCCTAAAGGGATTGGACAGGCTAGATGCAGGAAGATTGTTCCCGATGTTGGGGAAGTCCAGAATGAGGGGTCACAGTTTGAGAATAAAGGGGCAGCCTTTTAGGATCGAGATTAGGAAAAACTTCTTCACACAGGGAGTGGTGAATCTGTGGAATTCTCTGCCACAAGAAACAGTTGAGGCCAGTTCATTGGCTATATTTAAGAGGGAGTTGGATATGGCCCTTGTGGCTAAAGGGATCAGGGGGTATGGAGGGAAGGCTGGTACAGGGTTCTGAGTTGGATTATCAGACATGATCATACTGAATGGCGATGCAGGCTCGAAGGGCCAAATGGCCTACTCCTGCACCTATTTTCTATGTTTCTATGTGTGCCATAACCAATCTCTCGAAGCACTTCATAGTTAGTGGTGTATACAGTAGAGATGCTGGCAGTGTTGGTTGCGTTGCAATGGGTGGAGAAAACTAGACAAGTCAAAGTGTTGATATGCTCAGATTCATCCTCAGTTCTAACAAGTTTAAGGTCTTTTCACTCAAACAGTTGGCAAGATGTACTTTGTGAAGTCCTTCAGTCAGTCACAAGAATTGCAAATCAGAGAGGTCAGGTAAAATTTCTATGGGTTCCAGCACATGTCGGGGTGAAGGGGAATGAGAGGGTGGATGAGTTGACAAAGAGGGTGTTAAAGAAAGAAAATATAGAAATGCACATTTGTATCAGTAAAGCAGAGGTTAAGTGTGTAATCTGGGAGAAAAATCAACCAAATGTGGTAAGAAAGATGGGACAGGGAGTGGAAAGGGAGGCACTTGTATCAAATACAAAAAGTGTTGCAGGTACTAGGGTAGGTAGTGGATACAGAAGAGAGGAGACTGTGTGGACTGGGTTAAGGCTGGGGCACTGTACATTAAACAAAACATTGAAAATGATAGGGAAACACCAGACAGGATAGTGTGAGGAATGTCCGGAAGAGGAGTCAGTAGAACATGTAGTTCTGAGCTGTAAGAAGTATGGGATACAGAGAGAGATGATGAGGATTAATCTAAGGGAATTGGGGGTGCAGGAATTCACATTAAAAGGGTTGCTGGGCATGGGTGAGAGGGCACAGGTCAGGGTATTTTTAGCTTTCTTAAGGGATACAGGGTTTTTTTTATATGGGATATGATGGGTAAACAGGAATAGGGTACTAGAATGGCCAAAGATGGGAGAATAAAGTGTAGGTTAGGGTGTGTGTGTGTACGTGGATTTAGCATGTAAGTCTATTGTACATTCCGGAGCAGAAGGTGGCAGTAATGCACCATTCAGCTGGGTGCCAACCACTGTAAAACAAGACTGAGAAGAAGGCCAATCAGCCCAAAAAAGCTTGCAAAATTCCTGTTCACATAGAGTGTTGAAATAACTATCTAGTTTAGGTTTGAACATCTCTAAGGTACTACTCAACTACACAATTAGGTAGTTTGTTCTATGTGTCCACAACTCGCTGTGTAAAGAAGTGCTTCCTGATGTTAGTCTGAAATCTCCGTTTAACCTGTCTCCACCTATGGCCCCATGTCCTTGGCCGGACCTGCCTGTCCTGTATTGTCCTCGTCAGCCACCAGCGAGCCTGCAGCAGACGTGGCAGCCCCCTTCCTAAATCTTCGCTCGCGAAGCCAAGCCATGATTATGATGAGCAGCTGGCATCCACCTTACTTATACCCTTAATGATTTTGAGTTAAGTGTATCCACTATGTTCTTTTCCGCATAACTTAACACTCTACTATTATTCCTAATACACTTAACTTTCTCCTTGACTTTTTTCCCTACTAAAGCATTGAAAATATCCCTCAGAATCAATGTTAGCATTATCAGCAATATCCTTCTCAACCTACCTTTTGGCAATCCAAATTTCCCTTTTGATTATAGCTTTCATATATTCATATGTCCTATGGTTAACATCATTACTATTTTTTCTGTATTCCTTATATAGGTGTCTTTTCCTCAATAATTTTTATGAATATCTTTATTCATCCATGTAGTTGATTTATGGGTTTTTTATTGCTTCTCCTGACCTTGGGTATGAACATTTCCTGCAGTGCGCATATTAACTGTTTAAATTGACCCTGTTGTTCCTTAACTGACTCAATGTCAAGCAGTTCCTTCCAGTTTACCTTCTGAAGTCTTTGTAGGTAAAGAATTTCAAACCTTGCCTTTTTGAAGATCAATTTAATGGCTTTGGTTTTTACTGATAGACTCTCCCAAAAAAATTCAAGACTAACAATGTTATCATCACTTGTTCCTAAAGGCTCAACAACTTCTGTACTTAAAATTCTATCCCGATTGTTACAGAAAATCAAATCTAGACGGGCCTCCCTTCTTGTTGGTGTAGAAACAGGCTGGATCAAAAAACAATCATTCAACAGTTCGATGAATTCACTTTCCTATAATTCACTAGGTTCTCCCACTCAATATTTGAGAAATTAAAGTCTCCCAAAACTATAACATCACCCTTAGAATTTGCTTTTTCAATATTCCAAAGGAGTTTTTACTAAACTCACTATCAGCATTGGCGGGGGCGGGGGGGGGGGGCTCTATAACATACATCCAATGTTATTCCTTTATCCTCATAGCTTTCAATTCTCACCCAGATATCTTCTCAGTATATCTAAGAAGATATCTTTATATCTTAAGTCTCAATTCACTCCCTATCATAACCAGCCTCATGTTTTAATTCTCTCATGTACATGGCTACTCCTCCACCTTTATGATTCCTATCTTTCCTTTAATACTATATACATCAGCATCCTTTGAGGTCTGCCAGGTCTCAGTCATTGCTATTATATCACATTTTTACACACTTACATATAATTCCAGCTCGGTTATTTTACTCTGCCGGTGATCTAACAGGAAGTCCAGGAACCAGCTACACAAGGCAGGGTGAAGGCCAAGGTCTCGAGCTTGAAGGAAATTATGGTGTCGAATGCTGAACTGTAGTCCAAGGACAGCATTCTCACATAAGCATCCCTCTTC
Source organism: Mobula birostris (assembly GCF_030028105.1). Lineage (NCBI taxonomy): Eukaryota > Metazoa > Chordata > Chondrichthyes > Myliobatiformes > Myliobatidae > Mobula > Mobula birostris. The sequence continues at coordinate 97,855,740 of NC_092375.1, forward strand.
TCCAGGTGAGTGTGGCACTGCAGAGAGTTGTGTGGACAGTCCAGCACATCTGTGGTTGTGAACTTCCCTCTATTCGGGACATTCACAGAAGCAGGTGTGTAAAAAGGGCCCGAGGAATATCCAGCCACCCCAACCACAGACTGTTCAGATGCTTCCATCTGGCAAATGGTACCACGGCATTAAGGCCAAAACAATTATGTATACGATCTTAGTGTGTGGGCAATATCCTCCCACATTTCCCTTCCCTATCACTTGTACATAGCTATGGAGACACACCATAAAGATTTTTACTCCCTCATGCTGTGAGATGGATGTAAGAAATAAAATTCTAATTCTTATTGCATTTATACAGGTCATCCTTACTGATGCTTTTCATCCTATTCCGACCCATTTTTACAATTTTGAAGCCTATAATGGGTTTATATTCTGATGTGTTATTCTCCACTAAAGTGTTTAAATAGTTGAATCTGGTCTGTTCTAATTCTCCCTCTCCCCCCCGCCCCCCCGCCATCTATTTCCTAGTTTAAACAGTCCTCAACTAACTGAAGCATACGCCTGCTCAGAGCATTAGTGCCCCTCCGGTTCAAATGCAGCCTGCCCCGGCAGTACAGGTTCCATCTGTCCCATAAACCCACTCCCCTCCAACCAACACCATGATTAGAGCCATACATTCAACCTTCTGATCTCCTCCATCTTACATGGACTGGCGCAGGGCACAGGCAGAACTTACGAGAAGACTACCTTGTCAGTTCTGTCCCAAAGTTTCCCCCCAAACTCCTTAAATTTGTCTGGCAGAACTGACAGCCTGCCCTTTACCTATGTCATTTGTTCCAGTGTTGGCAATGACTACTGATCCACCCCAGCTCTGGCCAGGAGCTTATCTACTCGTCCAGGGAGCTCTCCTACTTGTGGCTCCTGCCCAGGGAGGCCTCCTACTTGTGGCTCCTGCCCAGGGAGGCCTCCTACTTGTGGCTCCTGCCCAGGGAGGCCTCCTACTTGTGTTGCTGCTAGGCAATACACCATAGCAGACTCCTTGTCAGTACACACCTGATTCTCAATCTCCCTGATAACTGAGTCCCCGACTATCAGTACTTCCTTTCTACAGGGTTTAGGATTGGAGAGGGTCCTGCGGGACTCCTCTGTCTTGCCTACCACCAGAGTTTCATAGTTGTTGTCGTGAATCGCTAGTTGTTCAAAATGGTTGGAAACTTCCAGCTCTGGGTTGATGCACCCAGACAGTGTGCACCTCTTACCTGCGCTTTCATTCTGGTCCAGAGTCTCAACCCGTGGCTCTCTTGGTGTGCGCATCATCTCCCTAAAGGATATCTGGAGCTAAGCTGCCAATTCTCTATGACATCGCAGGTCAGGCACCTTGTTGGATTAGCTGACTATTTCTCACATACGACCGACCTCTTGGGGGGTGGGGGTTCATGAATCCGAGCGTAGGCAAGACTGGCAATGCAGAGGCTACATTATTATAGTTTTAGGGGGAAGAACTATTGAACGACTTAAGATTAAGTGATTGTATTTATTTAAATTCTTAAAAGTAAACTACTATTTATTCCACTGTTTCTACTTTGCTCATGATGTACCAGATGTGCTGACCTTCCCCGGACTTCCTAGGTTTGTGTTCCTGATCGATTTGCTTTTTCTGCCGATAAACCAGAGCGCGAAGCGAATCTTGGTCATGTCTTGTCAGGCCTACAACTTCACCAATTTCACCTGCTGTTTTGTCGAAAATGCAACACTCACAACATGCTGGAAGAACGCAGCAGGTTGGGCAGCATCCGTGGAAACAATGAGTTGATGTTTCGGGCCGGAACCCTTCATCAGGACTGAAGAGGGAAGGGGCAGAGGCCCTATAAGGAATGTGGGGGGAGGGTGGGAAGGAGAAGGCCGGTAGGTTCCAGGTGAAAAACCAGTACGGGGAAAGAGAAAGGGGTGGGGGAGGGGAAGCAGGGAGGTGATAGGCAGGAAAGGTGAAGAAGGAATAAGGGAAAACACAATGGGTAGTAGAAGGAGGTAGAACTATGAGGGAGGTTATAGGCAGCTGGGGGAGGGGGCAGAGTGACATAGGGAGGGGGAGGGAATTACTGGAAGTTGGAGAATTCTATGTTCATACCAAGGGGCTGGAGACTACCTAGACGGTATATGAGGTTTTGCTCCTCCAACCTGAGTTTAGCCTCATCATGGTAGTAGAGGAGGCCATGTATGGACATATCTGAATGGGAATGTGAAGCAGAGTTGAAGTGGGTGGCTACCGGGAGATCCTGTCTGTTGTGGTGGACGGAGCGGAGGTGCTCAATGAAGCGGTCCCCCAATCTGCGTTGGGTTTCACCGATGTAGAGGAGGCTGCACTGGGAGCACCGGATGCAATAGATGACCCCAACAGATTCACAAGTGAAGTGCTGCCTCACCTGGAAGGACTGTTTGGGGCCCTGAAAGGTGGTAAGAGAGGAGGTGTAGGGACAGGTGTAGCACTTACGCACAGGGATAAGTGCCGAGTGGGAGATCCGTGGGGAGGGACGTGTGGACCAGGGAGTCGCGGAGGGAACTATCCCTACAGAGAGGGGTGGAGAGGGAAAGATGTGCTTAGTAGTGGGGTCCTGTTGAAGGTGGCGGAAGTTGCGGAGGATAATAAGATAATGTCTTATTGAATTTTTTGATGAGGTTACTAGGAAAGTTGAGGGTAAAGTGGTGGATGTTGTCTATATGGACTTCAGTAAGGCCTTTGACAAGATGCCACACGGAAGGTTTGTTAGGAAGGTTCAATCGTTAGGTATTAATATCGAAGTAGTGAAATGGATTCAGCAGTGGCTGGATGGGAGACGCCAGAGAGTAGTGGTGGATAACTGTGTGTCATATTGGAGGACGGTGTCTAGTGGTGTGCCTCAGGGATCTGTACTGGGTCCAATGTTGTTTGTCATATATATTAATGATCTGGATGTTGGGGTGGTAAATTGGATTCTTAAGTATGCAGATGATACTAAGATAGGTGGAGTTGTGGATAATGAAGTAGGTTTTCAAAGCTTGCAGAGAGATTTAGACCACTTAGAAGAGTGGGCTGAAAGATAGCAGATGGAATTTAATGCTGATAAATGTGAGGAGCTACATTTTGGTAGGACTAATCAAAATAGGACATACATGGTAAATGGTAGGGCATTGAAGAATGCTGTAGAACAGAGGGATCTAGGAATAATGGTGCATAGTTCCCTGAAGGTGGAATCTCATGTGGATAGGGTGGTGAAGAAAGCTTTTGGTTTGCTGGCCTTTATAAATCAGAGCATTGAGTATAGGAGTTGAGATGTAATGTTGAAATTGTATAAGGCATTGGTAAGGCCAAATTTGAAGTATTGCGTACAGTTCTGGTCACTGAATTATAGGAAAGATGTCAATAAAATTGAGAGACTACAGAATTTACTAGAATGTTGCCTAGGTTTCATCTCCTAAGTTACAGAGAAAGGTTGAACAAGTTAGGTCTTTATTCTTTGGAGCATAGAAGGTTGAGGGGGGATTTGATAGAGGTATTTAAAATTATGAGGGGAATAGATAGAGCTGATGTGGATAGGGTTTTTCCATTGAGTTTGGGGGAGATTCAAACAAGAGGGCATGAGTTGAGAGTTAAAGGTCAAAAGTTTAGGGGTAACATGAGGGGGAACTTCTTTACTCAGAGAGTGGAGGCTGTGTGGAATGAGCTTCCAGCAGAAGTGGTTGAGGCAGGTTCGATGTTGTCATTTAAAGTTAAACTGGATAGGTATATGGATAGGAAAGGAATGGAGGGTTGTGGGCGGAGTGCAGGTCAGTGGGACTTGGTGAGAGTAAGAGTTCAGCATGGACTAGAAGGGCAGAAATGGGCTGTTTCCATGCTGTGATGGTTATATGGTTATATGGATCCGGAGGCTGGTGAGGTGGAAGGTGAGGACAAGGGGAACTCTGTCCCTGTTGTGACGGGAGGATGGGGTGAGGGCCGAAGTGCAGGAAATGGAGGAGATTTGGGTGAGGGCATCACTGATGATGGCCACGAATCCATATCCAAACTGTCCTGTACTGTACTGCTCCATGACTCCATAACCACACTGTCCTGTGCTCCACTGCTGCATGACTCCATATCCACACTGTCCTGTACACTACCTCTCCATGACTCCATAATCACATTGTCCTGTACTCTACTGCTCCATGACTCCATATCCACACTTTCCTGTACTCCACTGCTCTATGACTCCATACCCACACTGTCCTATACTCCACTGCTCCATAACTCCATATCCACACAGTCCTGTACTCTACTGCTCCGTGAATCCATATCCACACTGCCCTGTACTCCACTGCTCCATGACTCCATATCCACACTGTCCTGTACTCTACTGCTCCATGACTCCATATCCACACTGTCCTGTACTCTACTGCTCCACGACTCCATATCGAACCTGTCCTGTGCTGCACTGCTCCATGACTACATATCCACACTGTCCTGTATTCTACAGCTCCATGACTCCATATCCACACTGTCCTGCACACTTCTGCTCCACGACTCTATATCCACACTGTCCTGTGCCCTACTGCTCCATGGCTCCATATCCACACTGTGCTATACTCTACTGCTCCTTGACTCCATATCCACACTGTCCTTCACTCTACTATACCACGACTCCATATCCACACTGTCCCGTACTCTACTGCTCCATGACTCCGTACCCACACTGTCCTGTAGGCTACTGCTCCATGACGCCATATCCACACTGCCCTGTACTCTACTGCTCCATGACTCCATATCCACACTGTACTGTGATCTACTGCTCCATGACTCCATATCCACACTGTTCGATACTCTACAGCCCTATAACTCCGTATCGACACTGTCCTGTACTGCTCCATTACTCCATATCCACACTGTCCTGTGCCCTACTGCTCCATGGCTCCATATCCACACTGTGCTGTACTCTACTGCTCCATGACTCCATATCCACACAGTCCTGTACTCGACTGCCTCATGACGCCTTATCCACACTGTCCTGTACTCGCTGCTCCACAACTCAATATCCACGCTATGCTGTGTTGCTCCATAGTTCCATATACACAATGTCCTGTTCTCTACTGCTTCACGACTCCATACCACACTGTCATGTACTCTTCTGCTCCATGACACCATATCCACACTGTCATGTGCTCTACTGTTCCTCAACTCCATATCCACACTGTCCTGTACTCTGCTGCTCCATGACTCCATATCCACACTGTCCTGTACTCTACTGCTGCATGACTCCATATCCACACTGTCCTGTACTGTACTGCTCCATGACTCCATATCCACACTGTCCCTTGCTATACTGCTCTATGACATGATATATCAACACTGTCCGGTGCTCTGTTGCTCCACGACTCCATATCCACACTGTCCTGTACTGCTCCATGATTACATATCCACAATGCCCTGTTCTCTACTCCTTCACGACTCCATATCCACACTGTCCTGTAGGCTACTGCTCCATGACGCCATATCCACACTGCCCTGTACTCTACTGCTTCATGACTCCATATCCACACTGTACTGTGATCCACTGCTCCATGACTCCATATCCACACTGTTCTGTACTCGACTGCTCCACGACTCCATATCCACACTGTCCGATACTCTACAGCCCTATAACTCCGTATCGACACTGTCCTGTACTGCTCCATTACTCCATATCCACACTGTCCTGTGCCCTACTGCTCCATGGCTCCATATCCACACTGTGCTGTACTCTACTGCTCCATGACTCCATATCCACACAGTCCTGTACTCGACTGCCTCATGACGCCTTATCCATACTGTCCTGTACTCGCTGCTCCACAACTCAATATCCACGCTATGCTGTATTGCTCCATAGTTCCATATACACAATGTCCTGTTCTCTACTGCATCACGACTCCATACCACACTGTCATGTACTCTTCTGCTCCATGACACCATATCCACACTGTCATGTGCTCTACTGTTCCTCAGCTCCATATCCACACAGTCCTGTACTCTGCTGCTCCATGACTCCATATCCACACTGTCCTGTACTCTACTGCTGCATGTCTCCATATCCACACTGTTCTGTACTGTACTGCTCCACGACTCCATATCCACACTGTCCCTTGCTATACTGCTCTATGACACGATATATCAACACTTTCCGGTGCTCTGTTGCTCCACGACTCCATATCCACACTGTCCTGTACTCTTCTGCTCCATGATTCCATATACACACTGTCCTGTACTCTATTACTCCATGACGCCATATCCACACTGTCCTGTACTCTACAACTCCTCATCCACACTGTCCTGTGCTCTACTGCTGCATGACTCCACATCGAGACTGTCCTGTACTCTCCTGTTCCATGACTCCATAACCACACTGCCCTGTACTCTACTGCTCCATGACCCCATATGCACACTGTCCTGTACACTACTGCTCCTTGACCCCATATCCACCCTTTCCTGCACTCCACTGCTGCACGACGCCATATCCACACTGTCCTGTACTCTACTGCTCCATGACTCCATACACGCACTGTCCTGTAGGCTGCTGCTCCATGACGCCTTATGCACACTGTCCTGCACTCACTGCTCCACAACTCCATATCCACACTGTGCTGTATTGCTCCATGGTTCCATATACACAATGTCCTGTTCTCTACTGCTTCACGACTCCATACCACACTGTCATGTACTCTTCTGCTCCATGACACCATATCACACTGTCATGTGTTCTACTGTTCCTCGACTGCATATCCACACTGTCCGGTACTCTACTACTACATGACGCCATATCCACACTACTGTATTGCTCCATGGTTCCATATGCACAATGTCCTGTTCTCTACTGCTTCACGACTCCATACCACACTGTCATGTCCTCTTCTGCTCCATGACACCATATCCACACTGTCATGTGATCTACTGTTCCTCGACTCCATATCCACACTGTCCGGTACTCTGCTGCTCCATGACTCCATATCCACACTGTCCCTTGCTATACTGCTCTATGACACGATATATCAACACTGTCCGGTGCTCTGTTGCTCCATGACTCAATATCCACACTGTCCTGTTCTGCTCCATGATTACATATCCACAATGCCCTGTTCTCTACTCCTTCACGACTCCATATCCACACTGTCCTGTACTCTGCTGCTTCATGACTCCATACCCACACTGTTCTGTACTCTACTGCTCCACGACTCCATATGTACACTGTCCCTTGCTATACTGCTCTATGACACGATATATCAACACTGTCCGGTGCTCTGTTGCTCCACGACTCCATATCCACACTGTCCTGTACTCTAATGCTCCACGACTCTATATCCACGCTGTACTGTACTGCTCCATGATTACATATCCACAATGCCCTGTTCTCTACTCCTTCACGACTCCATATCCACACTGTCCTGTATACTTCTGCTCCATGATTGCATATCCACACTGTCCTGTACTCTACGACTACATGACGCCATATCCACACTGTACTGTATTGCTCCATGGTTCCATATGCACAATGTCCTGTTCTCTACTGCTTCACGACTCCATACCACACTGTGATGTCCTCTTCTGCTCCATGACACCATATCCACACTGTCATGTGATCTACTGTTCCTCGACTCCATATCCACACTGTCCGGTACTCTGCTGCTCCATGACTCCATATCCACACTGTCCTGTACTCTACTGCTCCACGACTCCATATCCACACTGTCCCTTGCTATACTGCTCTATGACACGATATATCAACACTGTCCGGTGCTCTGTTGCTCCATGACTCAATATCCACACTGTCCTGTTCTGCTCCATGATTACATATCCACAATGCCCTGTTCTCTACTCCTTCACGACTCCATATCCACACTGTCCTGTGATCTACTGTTCCTCGACTCCATATCCACACTGTCCAGTACTCTACTATTACATGACGCCATATCCACACTGTACTGTATTGCTCCATGGTTCCATATGCACAATGTCCTGTTCTCTACTGCTTCACGACTCCATACCACACTGTCATGTCCTCTTCTGCTCCATGTCACCATATCCACACTGTCATATGATCTATTGTTCCTCGACTCCATATCCACACTGTCCGGTACTCTGCTGCTCCATGACTCCATACCCACACTGTCCTGTACTCTTCTGCTCCATGACACCATATCCACACTGTCATGTGCTCTACTGTTCCTCAACTCCATATCCACACTGTCCTGTACTCTGCTGCTCCATGACTCCATATCCACACTGTCCTGTACTCTACTGCTGCATGACTCCATATCCACACTGTCCTGTACTGTACTGCTCCATGACTCCATATCCACACTGTCCCTTGCTATACTGCTCTATGACATGATATATCAACACTATCCGGTGCTCTGTTGCTCCACGACTCCATATCCACACTGTCCTGTACTGCTCCATGATTACATATCCACAATGCCCTGTTCTCTACTCCTTCACAACTCCATATCCACACTGTCCTGTAGGCTACTGCTCCATGACGCCATATCCACACTGCCCTGTACTCTACTGCTTCATGACTCCATATCCACACTGTACTGTGATCCACTGCTCCATGACTCCATATCCACACTGTTCTGTACTCGACTGCTCCACGACTCCATATCCACACTGTCCGATACTCTACAGCCCTATAACTCCGTATCGACACTGTCCTGTACTGCTCCATTACTCCATATCCACACTGTCCTGTGCCCTACTGCTCCATGGCTCCATATCCACACTGTGCTGTACTCTACTGCTCCATGACTCCATATCCACACAGTCCTGTACTCGACTGCCTCATGACGCCTTATCCATACTGTCCTGTACTCGCTGCTCCACAACTCAATATCCACGCTATGCTGTATTGCTCCATAGTTCCATATACACAATGTCCTGTTCTCTACTGCATCACGACTCCATACCACACTGTCATGTACTCTTCTGCTCCATGACACCATATCCACACTGTCATGTGCTCTACTGTTCCTCAGCTCCATATCCACACAGTCCTGTACTCTGCTGCTGCATGTCTCCATATCCACACTGTCCTGTACTGTACTGCTCCACGACTCCATATCCACACTGTCCCTTGCTATACTGCTCTATGACACGATATATCAACACTCTCCGGTGCTCTGTTGCTCCACGACTCCATATCCACACTGTCCTGTTCTGCTCCATGATTACATATCCACAATGCCCTGTTCTCTACTCCTTCACGACTCCATATCCACACTGTCCTGTACTCTGCTGCTTCATGACTCCATACCCACACTGTTCTGTACTCTACTGCTCCACGACTCCATATGTACACTGTCCCTTGCTATACTGCTCTATGACACGATATATCAACACTGTCCGGTGCTCTGTTGCTCCACGACTCCATATCCACACTGTCCTGTACTCTAATGCTCCACGACTCTATATCCACGCTGTACTGTACTGCTCCATGATTACATATCCACAATGCCCTGTTCTCTACTCCTTCACGACTCCATATCCACACTGTCCTGTATACTTCTGCTCCATGATTCCATATCCACACTGTCCTGTACTCTACGACTACATGACGCCATATCCACACTGTACTGTATTGCTCCATGGTTCCATATGCACAATGTCCTGTTCTCTACTGCTTCACGACTCCATACCACACTGTGATGTCCTCTTCTGCTCCATGACACCATATCCACACTGTCATGTGATCTACTGTTCCTCGACTCCATATCCACACTGTCCGGTACTCTGCTGCTCCATGACTCCATATCCACACTGTCCTGTACTCTACTGCTCCACGACTCCATATCCACACTGTCCCTTGCTATACTGCTCTATGACACGATATATCAACACTGTCCGGTGCTCTGTTGCTCCATGACTCAATATCCACACTGTCCTGTTCTGCTCCATGATTACATATCCACAATGCCCTGTTCTCTACTCCTTCACGACTCCATATCCACACTGTCCTGTGATCTACTGTTCCTCGACTCCATATCCACACTGTCCAGTACTCTACTATTACATGACGCCATATCCACACTGTACTGTATTGCTCCATGGTTCCATATGCACAATGTCCTGTTCTCTACTGCTTCACGACTCCATACCACACTGTCATGTCCTCTTCTGCTCCATGTCACCATATCCACACTGTCATATGATCTATTGTTCCTCGACTCCATATCCACACTGTCCGGTACTCTGCTGCTCCATGACTCCATACCCACACTGTCCTGTACTCTTCTGCTCCATGACACCATATCCACACTGTCATGTGCTCTACTGTTCCTCAACTCCATATCCACACTGTCCTGCACTCTGCTGCTCCATGACTCCATATCCACACTGTCCTGTACTCTACTGCTGCATGACTCCATATCCACACTGTCCTGTACTGTACTGCTCCATGACTCCATATCCACACTGTCCCTTGCTATACTGCTCTATGACATGATATATCAACACTATCCGGTGCTCTGTTGCTCCACGACTCCATATCCACACTGTCCTGTACTGCTCCATGATTACATATCCACAATGCCCTGTTCTCTACTCCTTCACGACTCCATATCCACACTGTCCTGTAGGCTACTGCTCCATGACGCCATATCCACACTGCCCTGTACTCTACTGCTTCATGACTCCATATCCACACTGTACTGTGATCCACTGCTCCATGACTCCATATCCACACTGTTCTGTACTCGACTGCTCCACGACTCCATATCCACACTGTCCGATACTCTACAGCCCTATAACTCCGTATCGACACTGTCCTGTACTGCTCCATTACTCCATATCCACACTGTCCTGTGCCCTACTGCTCCATGGCTCCATATCCACACTGTGCTGTACTCTACTGCTCCATGACTCCATATCCACACAGTCCTGTACTCGACTGCCTCATGACGCCTTATCCATACTGTCCTGTACTCGCTGCTCCACAACTCAATATCCACGCTATGCTGTGTTGCTCCATAGTTCCATATACACAATGTCCTGTTCTCTACTGCTTCACGACTCCATACCACACTGTCATGTACTCTTCTGCTCCATGACACCATATCCACACTGTCATGTGCTCTACTGTTCCTCAACTCCATATCCACACTGTCCTGTACTCTGCTGCTCCATGACTCCATATCCACACTGTCCTGTACTCTACTGCTGCATGACTCCATATCCACACTGTCCTGTACTGTACTGCTCCATGACTCCATATCCACACTGTCCCTTGCTATACTGCTCTATGACATGATATATCAACACTGTCCGGTGCTCTGTTGCTCCACGACTCCATATCCACACTGTCCTGTACTGCTCCATGATTACATATCCACAATGCCCTGTTCTCTACTCCTTCACGACTCCATATCCACACTGTCCTGTAGGCTACTGCTCCATGACGCCATATCCACACTGCCCTGTACTCTACTGCTTCATGACTCCATATCCACACTGTACTGTGATCCACTGCTCCATGACTCCATATCCACACTGTTCTGTACTCGACTGCTCCACGACTCCATATCCACACTGTCCGATACTCTACAGCCCTATAACTCCGTATCGACACTGTCCTGTACTGCTCCATTACTCCATATCCACACTGTCCTGTGCCCTACTGCTCCATGGCTCCATATCCACACTGTGCTGTACTCTACTGCTCCATGACTCCATATCCACACAGTCCTGTACTCGACTGCCTCATGACGCCTTATCCATACTGTCCTGTACTCGCTGCTCCACAACTCAATATCCACGCTATGCTGTATTGCTCCATAGTTCCATATACACAATGTCCTGTTCTCTACTGCATCACGACTCCATACCACACTGTCATGTACTCTTCTGCTCCATGACACCATATCCACACTGTCATGTGCTCTACTGTTCCTCAGCTCCATATCCACACAGTCCTGTACTCTGCTGCTCCATGACTCCATATCCACACTGTCCTGTACTCTACTGCTGCATGTCTCCATATCCACACTGTTCTGTACTGTACTGCTCCACGACTCCATATCCACACTGTCCCTTGCTATACTGCTCTATGACACGATATATCAACACTTTCCGGTGCTCTGTTGCTCCACGACTCCATATCCACACTGTCCTGTACTCTTCTGCTCCATGATTCCATATACACACTGTCCTGTACTCTATTACTCCATGACGCCATATCCACACTGTCCTGTACTCTACAACTCCTCATCCACACTGTCCTGTGCTCTACTGCTGCATGACTCCACATCGAGACTGTCCTGTACTCTCCTGTTCCATGACTCCATAACCACACTGCCCTGTACTCTACTGCTCCATGACCCCATATGCACACTGTCCTGTACACTACTGCTCCTTGACCCCATATCCACCCTTTCCTGCACTCCACTGCTGCACGACGCCATATCCACACTGTCCTGTACTCTACTGCTCCATGACTCCATACACGCACTGTCCTGTAGGCTGCTGCTCCATGACGCCTTATGCACACTGTCCTGCACTCACTGCTCCACAACTCCATATCCACACTGTGCTGTATTGCTCCATGGTTCCATATACACAATGTCCTGTTCTCTACTGCTTCACGACTCCATACCACACTGTCATGTACTCTTCTGCTCCATGACACCATATCACACTGTCATGTGTTCTACTGTTCCTCGACTGCATATCCACACTGTCCGGTACTCTACTACTACATGACGCCATATCCACACTACTGTATTGCTCCATGGTTCCATATGCACAATGTCCTGTTCTCTACTGCTTCACGACTCCATACCACACTGTCATGTCCTCTTCTGCTCCATGACACCATATCCACACTGTCATGTGATCTACTGTTCCTCGACTCCATATCCACACTGTCCGGTACTCTGCTGCTCCATGACTCCATATCCACACTGTCCCTTGCTATACTGCTCTATGACACGATATATCAACACTGTCCGGTGCTCTGTTGCTCCATGACTCAATATCCACACTGTCCTGTTCTGCTCCATGATTACATATCCACAATGCCCTGTTCTCTACTCCTTCACGACTCCATATCCACACTGTCCTGTACTCTGCTGCTTCATGACTCCATACCCACACTGTTCTGTACTCTACTGCTCCACGACTCCATATGTACACTGTCCCTTGCTATACTGCTCTATGACACGATATATCAACACTGTCCGGTGCTCTGTTGCTCCACGACTCCATATCCACACTGTCCTGTACTCTAATGCTCCACGACTCTATATCCACGCTGTACTGTACTGCTCCATGATTACATATCCACAATGCCCTGTTCTCTACTCCTTCACGACTCCATATCCACACTGTCCTGTATACTTCTGCTCCATGATTGCATATCCACACTGTCCTGTACTCTACGACTACATGACGCCATATCCACACTGTACTGTATTGCTCCATGGTTCCATATGCACAATGTCCTGTTCTCTACTGCTTCACGACTCCATACCACACTGTGATGTCCTCTTCTGCTCCATGACACCATATCCACACTGTCATGTGATCTACTGTTCCTCGACTCCATATCCACACTGTCCGGTACTCTGCTGCTCCATGACTCCATATCCACACTGTCCTGTACTCTACTGCTCCACGACTCCATATCCACACTGTCCCTTGCTATACTGCTCTATGACACGATATATCAACACTGTCCGGTGCTCTGTTGCTCCATGACTCAATATCCACACTGTCCTGTTCTGCTCCATGATTACATATCCACAATGCCCTGTTCTCTACTCCTTCACGACTCCATATCCACACTGTCCTGTGATCTACTGTTCCTCGACTCCATATCCACACTGTCCAGTACTCTACTATTACATGACGCCATATCCACACTGTACTGTATTGCTCCATGGTTCCATATGCACAATGTCCTGTTCTCTACTGCTTCACGACTCCATACCACACTGTCATGTCCTCTTCTGCTCCATGTCACCATATCCACACTGTCATATGATCTATTGTTCCTCGACTCCATATCCACACTGTCCGGTACTCTGCTGCTCCATGACTCCATACCCACACTGTCCTGTACTCTTCTGCTCCATGACACCATATCCACACTGTCATGTGCTCTACTGTTCCTCAACTCCATATCCACACTGTCCTGTACTCTGCTGCTCCATGACTCCATATCCACACTGTCCTGTACTCTACTGCTGCATGACTCCATATCCACACTGTCCTGTACTGTACTGCTCCATGACTCCATATCCACACTGTCCCTTGCTATACTGCTCTATGACATGATATATCAACACTATCCGGTGCTCTGTTGCTCCACGACTCCATATCCACACTGTCCTGTACTGCTCCATGATTACATATCCACAATGCCCTGTTCTCTACTCCTTCACAACTCCATATCCACACTGTCCTGTAGGCTACTGCTCCATGACGCCATATCCACACTGCCCTGTACTCTACTGCTTCATGACTCCATATCCACACTGTACTGTGATCCACTGCTCCATGACTCCATATCCACACTGTTCTGTACTCGACTGCTCCACGACTCCATATCCACACTGTCCGATACTCTACAGCCCTATAACTCCGTATCGACACTGTCCTGTACTGCTCCATTACTCCATATCCACACTGTCCTGTGCCCTACTGCTCCATGGCTCCATATCCACACTGTGCTGTACTCTACTGCTCCATGACTCCATATCCACACAGTCCTGTACTCGACTGCCTCATGACGCCTTATCCATACTGTCCTGTACTCGCTGCTCCACAACTCAATATCCACGCTATGCTGTATTGCTCCATAGTTCCATATACACAATGTCCTGTTCTCTACTGCATCACGACTCCATACCACACTGTCATGTACTCTTCTGCTCCATGACACCATATCCACACTGTCATGTGCTCTACTGTTCCTCAGCTCCATATCCACACAGTCCTGTACTCTGCTGCTGCATGTCTCCATATCCACACTGTCCTGTACTGTACTGCTCCACGACTCCATATCCACAC
Organism: Mobula birostris; assembly: GCF_030028105.1. NCBI lineage: Eukaryota > Metazoa > Chordata > Chondrichthyes > Myliobatiformes > Myliobatidae > Mobula > Mobula birostris. Next base: position 97,870,777 of record NC_092375.1, read on the forward strand.
TGTCCCTTGCTATACTGCTCTATGACACGATATATCAACACTCTCCGGTGCTCTGTTGCTCCACGACTCCATATCCACACTGTCCTGTTCTGCTCCATGATTACATATCCACAATGCCCTGTTCTCTACTCCTTCACGACTCCATATCCACACTGTCCTGTACTCTGCTGCTTCATGACTCCATACCCACACTGTTCTGTACTCTACTGCTCCACGACTCCATATGTACACTGTCCCTTGCTATACTGCTCTATGACACGATATATCAACACTGTCCGGTGCTCTGTTGCTCCACGACTCCATATCCACACTGTCCTGTACTCTAATGCTCCACGACTCTATATCCACGCTGTACTGTACTGCTCCATGATTACATATCCACAATGCCCTGTTCTCTACTCCTTCACGACTCCATATCCACACTGTCCTGTATACTTCTGCTCCATGATTCCATATCCACACTGTCCTGTACTGCTCCATGATTACATATCCACAATGCCCTGTTCTCTACTCCTTCACGACTCCATATCCACACTGTCCTGTAGGCTACTGCTCCATGACGCCATATCCACACTGCCCTGTACTCTACTGCTTCATGACTCCATATCCACACTGTACTGTGATCCACTGCTCCATGACTCCATATCCACACTGTTCTGTACTCGACTGCTCCACGACTCCATATCCACACTGTCCGATACTCTACAGCCCTATAACTCCGTATCGACACTGTCCTGTACTGCTCCATTACTCCATATCCACACTGTCCTGTGCCCTACTGCTCCATGGCTCCATATCCACACTGTGCTGTACTCTACTGCTCCATGACTCCATATCCACACAGTCCTGTACTCGACTGCCTCATGACGCCTTATCCATACTGTCCTGTACTCGCTGCTCCACAACTCAATATCCACGCTATGCTGTGTTGCTCCATAGTTCCATATACACAATGTCCTGTTCTCTACTGCTTCACGACTCCATACCACACTGTCATGTACTCTTCTGCTCCATGACACCATATCCACACTGTCATGTGCTCTACTGTTCCTCAACTCCATATCCACACTGTCCTGTACTCTGCTGCTCCATGACTCCATATCCACACTGTCCTGTACTCTACTGCTGCATGACTCCATATCCACACTGTCCTGTACTGTACTGCTCCATGACTCCATATCCACACTGTCCCTTGCTATACTGCTCTATGACATGATATATCAACACTGTCCGGTGCTCTGTTGCTCCACGACTCCATATCCACACTGTCCTGTACTGCTCCATGATTACATATCCACAATGCCCTGTTCTCTACTCCTTCACGACTCCATATCCACACTGTCCTGTAGGCTACTGCTCCATGACGCCATATCCACACTGCCCTGTACTCTACTGCTTCATGACTCCATATCCACACTGTACTGTGATCCACTGCTCCATGACTCCATATCCACACTGTTCTGTACTCGACTGCTCCACGACTCCATATCCACACTGTCCGATACTCTACAGCCCTATAACTCCGTATCGACACTGTCCTGTACTGCTCCATTACTCCATATCCACACTGTCCTGTGCCCTACTGCTCCATGGCTCCATATCCACACTGTGCTGTACTCTACTGCTCCATGACTCCATATCCACACAGTCCTGTACTCGACTGCCTCATGACGCCTTATCCATACTGTCCTGTACTCGCTGCTCCACAACTCAATATCCACGCTATGCTGTATTGCTCCATAGTTCCATATACACAATGTCCTGTTCTCTACTGCATCACGACTCCATACCACACTGTCATGTACTCTTCTGCTCCATGACACCATATCCACACTGTCATGTGCTCTACTGTTCCTCAGCTCCATATCCACACAGTCCTGTACTCTGCTGCTCCATGACTCCATATCCACACTGTCCTGTACTCTACTGCTGCATGTCTCCATATCCACACTGTTCTGTACTGTACTGCTCCACGACTCCATATCCACACTGTCCCTTGCTATACTGCTCTATGACACGATATATCAACACTTTCCGGTGCTCTGTTGCTCCACGACTCCATATCCACACTGTCCTGTACTCTTCTGCTCCATGATTCCATATACACACTGTCCTGTACTCTATTACTCCATGACGCCATATCCACACTGTCCTGTACTCTACAACTCCTCATCCACACTGTCCTGTGCTCTACTGCTGCATGACTCCACATCGAGACTGTCCTGTACTCTCCTGTTCCATGACTCCATAACCACACTGCCCTGTACTCTACTGCTCCATGACCCCATATGCACACTGTCCTGTACACTACTGCTCCTTGACCCCATATCCACCCTTTCCTGCACTCCACTGCTGCACGACGCCATATCCACACTGTCCTGTACTCTACTGCTCCATGACTCCATACACGCACTGTCCTGTAGGCTGCTGCTCCATGACGCCTTATGCACACTGTCCTGCACTCACTGCTCCACAACTCCATATCCACACTGTGCTGTATTGCTCCATGGTTCCATATACACAATGTCCTGTTCTCTACTGCTTCACGACTCCATACCACACTGTCATGTACTCTTCTGCTCCATGACACCATATCACACTGTCATGTGTTCTACTGTTCCTCGACTGCATATCCACACTGTCCGGTACTCTACTACTACATGACGCCATATCCACACTACTGTATTGCTCCATGGTTCCATATGCACAATGTCCTGTTCTCTACTGCTTCACGACTCCATACCACACTGTCATGTCCTCTTCTGCTCCATGACACCATATCCACACTGTCATGTGATCTACTGTTCCTCGACTCCATATCCACACTGTCCGGTACTCTGCTGCTCCATGACTCCATATCCACACTGTCCCTTGCTATACTGCTCTATGACACGATATATCAACACTGTCCGGTGCTCTGTTGCTCCATGACTCAATATCCACACTGTCCTGTTCTGCTCCATGATTACATATCCACAATGCCCTGTTCTCTACTCCTTCACGACTCCATATCCACACTGTCCTGTACTCTGCTGCTTCATGACTCCATACCCACACTGTTCTGTACTCTACTGCTCCACGACTCCATATGTACACTGTCCCTTGCTATACTGCTCTATGACACGATATATCAACACTGTCCGGTGCTCTGTTGCTCCACGACTCCATATCCACACTGTCCTGTACTCTAATGCTCCACGACTCTATATCCACGCTGTACTGTACTGCTCCATGATTACATATCCACAATGCCCTGTTCTCTACTCCTTCACGACTCCATATCCACACTGTCCTGTATACTTCTGCTCCATGATTGCATATCCACACTGTCCTGTACTCTACGACTACATGACGCCATATCCACACTGTACTGTATTGCTCCATGGTTCCATATGCACAATGTCCTGTTCTCTACTGCTTCACGACTCCATACCACACTGTGATGTCCTCTTCTGCTCCATGACACCATATCCACACTGTCATGTGATCTACTGTTCCTCGACTCCATATCCACACTGTCCGGTACTCTGCTGCTCCATGACTCCATATCCACACTGTCCTGTACTCTACTGCTCCACGACTCCATATCCACACTGTCCCTTGCTATACTGCTCTATGACACGATATATCAACACTGTCCGGTGCTCTGTTGCTCCATGACTCAATATCCACACTGTCCTGTTCTGCTCCATGATTACATATCCACAATGCCCTGTTCTCTACTCCTTCACGACTCCATATCCACACTGTCCTGTGATCTACTGTTCCTCGACTCCATATCCACACTGTCCAGTACTCTACTATTACATGACGCCATATCCACACTGTACTGTATTGCTCCATGGTTCCATATGCACAATGTCCTGTTCTCTACTGCTTCACGACTCCATACCACACTGTCATGTCCTCTTCTGCTCCATGTCACCATATCCACACTGTCATATGATCTATTGTTCCTCGACTCCATATCCACACTGTCCGGTACTCTGCTGCTCCATGACTCCATACCCACACTGTCCTGTACTCTTCTGCTCCATGACACCATATCCACACTGTCATGTGCTCTACTGTTCCTCAACTCCATATCCACACTGTCCTGTACTCTGCTGCTCCATGACTCCATATCCACACTGTCCTGTACTCTACTGCTGCATGACTCCATATCCACACTGTCCTGTACTGTACTGCTCCATGACTCCATATCCACACTGTCCCTTGCTATACTGCTCTATGACATGATATATCAACACTATCCGGTGCTCTGTTGCTCCACGACTCCATATCCACACTGTCCTGTACTGCTCCATGATTACATATCCACAATGCCCTGTTCTCTACTCCTTCACAACTCCATATCCACACTGTCCTGTAGGCTACTGCTCCATGACGCCATATCCACACTGCCCTGTACTCTACTGCTTCATGACTCCATATCCACACTGTACTGTGATCCACTGCTCCATGACTCCATATCCACACTGTTCTGTACTCGACTGCTCCACGACTCCATATCCACACTGTCCGATACTCTACAGCCCTATAACTCCGTATCGACACTGTCCTGTACTGCTCCATTACTCCATATCCACACTGTCCTGTGCCCTACTGCTCCATGGCTCCATATCCACACTGTGCTGTACTCTACTGCTCCATGACTCCATATCCACACAGTCCTGTACTCGACTGCCTCATGACGCCTTATCCATACTGTCCTGTACTCGCTGCTCCACAACTCAATATCCACGCTATGCTGTATTGCTCCATAGTTCCATATACACAATGTCCTGTTCTCTACTGCATCACGACTCCATACCACACTGTCATGTACTCTTCTGCTCCATGACACCATATCCACACTGTCATGTGCTCTACTGTTCCTCAGCTCCATATCCACACAGTCCTGTACTCTGCTGCTGCATGTCTCCATATCCACACTGTCCTGTACTGTACTGCTCCACGACTCCATATCCACACTGTCCCTTGCTATACTGCTCTATGACACGATATATCAACACTCTCCGGTGCTCTGTTGCTCCACGACTCCATATCCACACTGTCCTGTTCTGCTCCATGATTACATATCCACAATGCCCTGTTCTCTACTCCTTCACGACTCCATATCCACACTGTCCTGTACTCTGCTGCTTCATGACTCCATACCCACACTGTTCTGTACTCTACTGCTCCACGACTCCATATGTACACTGTCCCTTGCTATACTGCTCTATGACACGATATATCAACACTGTCCGGTGCTCTGTTGCTCCACGACTCCATATCCACACTGTCCTGTACTCTAATGCTCCAGGACTCTATATCCACGCTGTACTGTACTGCTCCATGATTACATATCCACAATGCCCTGTTCTCTACTCCTTCACGACTCCATATCCACACTGTCCTGTATACTTCTGTTCCATGATTCCATATCCACACTGTCCTGTACTCTACGACTACATGACGCCATATCCACACTGTACTGTATTGCTCCATGGTTCCATATGCACAATGTCCTGTTCTCTACTGCTTCACGACTCCATACCACACTGTGATGTCCTCTTCTGCTCCATGACACCATATCCACACTGCCATGTGATCTACTGTTCCTCGACTCCATATCCACACTGTCCGGTACTCTGCTGCTCCATGACTCCATATCCACACTGTCCTGTACTCTACTGCTCCACGACTCCATATCCACACTGTCCCTTGCTATACTGCTCTATGACACGATATATCAACACTGTCCGGTGCTCTGTTGCTCCATGACTCAATATCCACACTGTCCTGTTCTGCTCCATGATTACATATCCACAATGCCCTGTTCTCTACTCCTTCACGACTCCATATCCACACTGTCCTGTGATCTACTGTTCCTCGACTCCATATCCACACTGTCCAGTACTCTACTATTACATGACGCCATATCCACACTGTACTGTATTGCTCCATGGTTCCATATGCACAATGTCCTGTTCTCTACTGCTTCACGACTCCATACCACACTGTCATGTCCTCTTCTGCTCCATGTCACCATATCCACACTGTCATATGATCTATTGTTCCTCGACTCCATATCCACACTGTCCGGTACTCTGCTGCTCCATGACTCCATACCCACACTGTCCTGTTCTGCTCCATGATTACATATCCACAATGCCCTGTTCTCTACTCCTTCACGACTCCATATCCACACTGTCCTGTGATCTGCTGTTCCTCGACTCCATATCCACACTGTCCGGTACTCTACTACTACATGACGCCATATCCACACTACTGTATTGCTCCATGGTTCCATATGCACAATGTCCTGTTCTCTACTGCTTCACGACTCCATACCACACTGTCATGTCCTCTTCTGCTCCATGACACCATATCCACACTGTCATGTGATCTACTGTTCCTCGACTCCATATCCACACTGTCCGGTACTCTGCTGCTCCATGACTCCATATCCACACTGTCCCTTGCTATACTGCTCTATGACACGATATATCAACACTGTCCGGTGCTCTGTTGCTCCATGACTCAATATCCACACTGTCCTGTTCTGCTCCATGATTACATATCCACAATGCCCTGTTCTTTACTCCTTCACGACTCCATATCCACACTGTCCTGTACTCTGCTGCTTCATGACTCCATATCCACACTGTCCCTTGCTATACTGCTCTATGACATGAAATATCAACACTGTCCGGTGCTCTGTTGCTCCATGACTCCATATCCACACTGTCCAGTACTCGACTGCTCCACGACTCCATATCCACACTGTCCCTTGCTATACTGCTCTATGACACGATATATCAACACTGTCCGGTGCTCTGTTGCTCCATGACTCAATATCCACACTGTCCTGTACTCTACTGCTCCACGACTCCATATCCACGCTGTACTGTACTGCTCCATGATTACATATCCACAATGCCCTGTTCTCTACTCGTTCACGACTCCATATCCACACTGTCCTGTACCCTGCTGCTCCACGACTCCATATCCACACTGTTCTGTACTCTACTGCTCCACGACTCCAAATGTACACTGTCCCTTGCTATACTGCTCTATGACACGACATATCAACACTGTCAGGTACTCTGTTGCTCCACGACTCCATATCCACACTGTCCGGTACTCTGCTGCTCCATGACTCCATACCCACACTGTTCTGTGCTCTACTGGTCCATGACTCCATATCCACACTGTCCTGTACTCTACGGCTCCACGACTCCATATCCACACTGTCCCTTGCTATACTGCTCTATGACACGATATATCAACACTGTCCGGTGCTCTGTTGACCATGACTCAATATCCACACTGTCCTGCTCTGCTCCATGATTACATATCCACACTGTCCTGTTCTCTTCTGCTCCATGATTCCATATCCACACTGTCCTGTACTCTACTACTCCATGACGCCATATCCACACTGTCTTGTACTCTACTGCTTCACGACTGCATATCCACACTGTCCTATACTCTACTGCTCCATGACTCCATACACATACTGTCCTGTAGGCTGCTGCTCCACGACTCCATATCCACACTGTCCCTTGCTATACTGCTCTATGACACGATATATCAACACTGTCCGGTGCTCTGTTGCTCCATGACTCCATATCCACACTGTCCGGTACTCGATTGTTCCACGACTCCATATCCACACTGTCCCTTGCTATACTGCTCTATGCCATGATTTATCAACACTGTCCGGTGCTCTGTTGCTCCATGACTCCATATCCACACTGTCCTGTACGCTACTGCTCCACGAGTACATATCCACACTGTCCTATACTCTACTCTCCATGACTCCATACACATACTGTCCTGTAGGCTGCTGCTCCATGACGCCATATCCACACTGTCCTGTACCCGACTGCCTCATGACGCCTTATCCACACTGTCCTGTACTCACTGCTCCACAATTCCATATCCACACTGCTGTATTGCTCATGGTTCCATATACACAATGTCCTGTTCTCTACTGCTACACGACTCCATACCACACTGTCATGTAGCCTTCTGCTCCATGACACCATATCCACAATGTCATGTGATCTGCTGTTCCTCGACTCCATATCCACACTGTCCTGTGCTCTTCTGCTCCATGATTCCATATCCACACTGTCCTGTACCCTACTGCACATTGAATCCATTCCACACTGTACTGTACTGTACTGCTCCATGACTCCATATCCACACTGCCCTGTAGTCTACTGCTCCATGACTCCATATCAAGACTGCCATGTACTCTACTGCTCCATGACTCCATAACCACACTGTCCATTTCTCTGCGGCTTCACCACTCCATATCCACACTGTCCTGTACTCTAATGCTTCACGACTCCATATCCATACTGTCCTGTACTGCTGCATGACTCCATATCCACAGTGTCCAGTACTCTACTGCTCCACGACTCCATATCCACACTGTGCTGTATTGCTCCATGATTACATATCCACAATGCCCTGTTCTCTACTCCTTCACGACTCCATATCCACACTGTCCTGTACTTTTCTGCTCCATGATTCCATATCCACACTGTCCTGTACTCTACTACTCCATGACGCCATATCCACACTGTCCTGTGCACTACTGCTGCATGACTCCATATCGAGACTGTCCTGTGCTCTACTGCTCCACAACTACATAACCACACTGCCCTGTACTCTACTGCTTCAAGACTGCATATCCACACTGTCCTATACTCTACTGCTCCATGACTCCATACACATACTGTCCTGTAGGCTGCTGCTCCACGACTCCATATCCACACTGTCCCTTGCTATACTGCTCTATGACACGATATATCAACACTGTCCGGTGCTCTGTTGCTCCATGACTCCATATCCACACTGTCCGGTACTCGATTGCTCCACGACTCCATATCCACACTGTCCCTTGCTATACTGCTCTATGACACGACATATCAACACTGTCCGGTACTCTGTTGCTCCACGACTCCATATCCACACTGTCCTGTACTCTAATGCTCCACGACTCTATATCTACACTGTACTGTACTGCTCCATGATTACATATCCACAATTCCCTGTTCTTTACTCCTTCACGACTCCGTATCCACACTGTCCTGTACCCTACTGCTCCACGACTCCATATCCACACTGTCCCTTGCTATACTGCTCCATGACACGATATATGAACACTGTCCGGTGCTCTGTTGCTCCATGACTCAATATCCACACTGTCCTGTTCTGCTCCATGATTACATATCCACAATGCCCTGTTCTCTACTCCTTCACGACTCCATATCCACACTGTCCTGTACTCTGCTGCTTCATGACTCCATACCCACACTGTTCTGTACTCTACTGCTCCACGACTCCATATTTACACTGTCCCTTGCTATACTGCTCTATGACACGATATATCAACACTGTCCGGTACTCTGTTGCTCCACGACTCCATATCCACACTGTCCTGTACTGCTCCATGATTACATATCCACAATTCCCTGTTCTTTACTCCTTCACGACTCCGTATCCACACTGTCCTGTACTCTTCTGCTCCATGATTCCATATCCACACTGTCCTGTACTCTACTGCACATTGAATCCATTCCACACTGTACTGTACTTTGCTGCTCCATGACTACATATCCACACTGCCCTGTAGTCTACTGCTCCATGACTCCATATCCACACTGTCCATTTCTCTGCAGCTCCACGAGCCCATATCCACGCCGTCCTGTACTCTACTGCTCCACGACTCCATATCTGCACTGTCCTGTATTGCTCCATGGTTCCATATACACAATGTCCTGTTCTCTACTCCTTCTCGACTCCATATCCACACTGTCCGGTACTCTGCTGCTCCATGACTCCATACCCACACTGTTCTGTGCTCTACTGCTCCATGACTCCATATCCACACTGTCCTGTACTCTACTGCTCCACGACTCCATATCCACACTGTCCCTTGCTATACTGCTCTATGACACGATATATCAACACTGTCCGGTGCTCTGTTGACCATGACTCAATATCCACACTGTCCTGTTCTGCTCCATGATTACATATCCACAATGCCCTGTTCCCTACTCCTTCACGACTCCATATCCACACTGTCCTGTACTCTACTACTCCATGACGCCATATCCACACTGTCTTGTACTCTACTGCTTCACGACTGCATATCCACACTGTCCTATACTCTACTGCTCCATGACTCCATACACATACTGTCCTGTAGGCTGCTGCTCCACGACTCCATATCCACACTGTCCCTTGCTATACTGCTCTATGACACGATATATCAACACTGTCCGGTGCTCTGTTGCTCCATGACTCCATATCCACACTGTCCGGTACTCGATTGCTCCACGACTCCATATCCACACTGTCCCTTGCTATACTGCTCTATGACATGAAATATCAACACTGTCCGGTGCTCTGTTGCTCCATGACACCATATCCACACTGTCCAGTACTCGACTGCTCCACGACTCCATATCCACACTGTCCCTTACTATACTGCTCTATGACACGATATATCAACACTGTCCGGTGCTCTGTTGCTCCATGACTCAATATCCACACTGTCCTGTACTCTACTGCTCCACGACTCCATATCCACGCTGTACTGTACTGCTCCATGATTACATATCCACAATGCCCTGTTCTCTACTCGTTCACGACTCCATATCCACACTGTCCTGTACCCTGCTGCTCCACGACTCCATATCCACACTGTTCTGTACTCTACTGCTCCACGACTCCAAATGTACACTGTCCCTTGCTATACTGCTCTATGACACGACATATCAACACTGTCAGGTACTCTGTTGCTCCACGACTCCATATCCACACTGTCCGGTACTCTGCTGCTCCATGACTCCATACCCACACTGTTCTGTGCTCTACTGGTCCATGACTCCATATCCACACTGTCCTGTACTCTACTGCTCCACGACTCCATATCCACACTGTCCCTTGCTATACTGCTCTATGACACGATATATCAACACTGTCCGGTGCTCTGTTGACCATGACTCAATATCCACACTGTCCTGCTCTGCTCCATGATTACATATCCACAATGCCCTGTTCCCTACTCCTTCACGACTCCATATCCACACTGTCCTGTACTCTTCTGCTCCATGATTCCATATCCACACTGTCCTGTACTCTACTACTCCATGACGCCATATCCACACTGTCTTGTACTCTACTGCTTCACGACTGCATATCCACACTGTCCTATACTCTACTGCTCCATGACTCCATACACATACTGTCCTGTAGGCTGCTGCTCCACGACTCCATATCCACACTGTCCCTTGCTATACTGCTCTATGACACGATATATCAACACTGTCCGGTGCTCTGTTGCTCCATGACTCCATATCCACACTGTCCGGTACTCGATTGCTCCACGACTCCATATCCACACTGTCCCTTGCTATACTGCTCTATGCCATGATTTATCAACACTGTCCGGTGCTCTGTTGCTCCATGACACCATATCCACACTGTCCGGTACTCGACTGCTCCACGACTCCATATCCACACTGTCCCTTGTTATACTGCTCTATGACACGATATATCAACACTGTCCGGTGCTCTGTTGCTCCATGACTCAATATCCACACTGTCCTGTACTCTACTGCTCCACGACTCCATATCCACGCTGTACTGTACTGCTCCATGATTACATATCCACAATGCCCTGTTCTCTACTCCTTCACGACTCCATATCCACACTGTCCTGTACTCTTCTGCTCCATGACGCCATATCCACACTGTCCTGTACTCTACTGCTTCACGACTGCATATCCACACTGTCCTATACTCTACTGCTGCATGACTCCATACACATACTGTCCTGTAGGCTGCTGCTCCACGACTCCATATCCACGCTGTCCCTTGCTATACTGCTCTATGACACGATATATCAACACTGTCCGGTGCTCTGTTGCTCCATGACTCCATATCCACACTGTCCAGTACTCGACTGCTCCACGACTCCATATCCACACTGTCCCTTGCTATACTGCTCTATGACACGATATATCAACACTGTCCGGTGCTCTGTTGCTCCATGACTCAATATCCACACTGTCCTGTTCTGCTCCATGATTACATATCCACAATGCCCTGTTCTCTACTCCTTCACGACTCCATATCCACACTGTCCTGTACTCTTCTGCTCCATGACGCCATATCCACACTGTCCTGTACTCTACTGCTTCACGACTGCATATCCACACTGTCCTATACTCTACTGCTGCATGACTCCATACACATACTGTCCTGTAGGCTGCTGCTCCACGACTCCATATCCACGCTGTCCCTTGCTATACTGCTCTATGACACGATATATCAACACTGTCCGGTGCTCTGTTGCTCCATGACTCCATATCCACACTGTCCGGTACTCGATTGCTCCACGACTCCATATCCACACTGTCCCTTGCTATACTGCTCTATGACATGATATATCAACACTGTCCGGTGCTCTGTTGCTCCATGACTCCATATCCACACTGTCCAGTACTCGACTGCTCCACGACTCCATATCCACACTGTCCCTTGCTATACTGCTCTATGACACGATATATCAACACTGTCCGGTGCTCTGTTGCTCCATGACTCAATATCCACACTGTCCTGTACTCTACTGCTCCACGACTCCATATCCACGCTGTACTGTACTGCTCCATGATTACATATCCACAATGCCCTGTTCTCTACTCCTTCACGACTCCATATCCACACTGTCCTGTACCCTACTGCTCCATGACTCCATATCCACACTGTTCTGTACTCTACTGCTCCACGACTCCAAATGTACACTGTCCCTTGCTATACTGCTCTATGACACGACATATCAACACTGTCAGGTACTCTGTTGCTCCACGATCCATATCCACACTGTCCTGTACTCTAATGCTCCACGACTCTATATCTACACTGTACTGTACTGCTCCATGATTACATATCCACAATTCCCTGTTCTTTACTCCTTCACGACTCCGTATCCACACTGTCCTGTACCCTACTGCTCCACGACTCCATATCCACACTGTCCCTTGCTATACTGCTCCATGATACGATATATCAACACTGTCCGGTGCTCTGTTGCTCCATGACTCAATATCCACACTGTCCTGTTCTGCTCCATGATTACATATCCACAATGCCCTGTTCTCTACTCCTTCACGACTCCATATCCACACTGTCCTGTACTCTGCTGCTTCATGACTCCATACCCACACTGTTCTGTACTCTACTGCTCCACGACTCTATATCTACACTGTACTGTACTGCTCCATGATTACATATCCACAATTCCCTGTTCTTTACTCCTTCACGACTCCGTATCCACACTGTCCTGTACCCTACTGCTCCACGACTCCATATCCACACTGTCCCTTGCTATACTGCTCCATGATACGATATATCAACACTGTCCGGTGCTCTGTTGCTCCATGACTCAATATCCACACTGTCCTGTTCTGCTCCATGATTACATATCCACAATGCCCTGTTCTCTACTCCTTCACGACTCCATATCCACACTGTCCTGTACTCTGCTGCTTCATGACTCCATACCCACACTGTTCTGTACTCTACTGCTCCACGACTCCATATGTACACTGTCCCTTGCTATACTGCTCTATGACACGATATATCAACACTGTCCGGTACTCTGTTGCTCCACGACTCCATATCCACACTGTCCTGTACTCTAATGCTCCACGACTCTATATCTACACTGTACTGTACTGCTCCATGATTACATATCCCCAATTCCCTGTTCTTTACTCCTTCACGACTCCGTATCCACACTGTCCTGTACTCTTCTGCTCCATGATTCCATATCCACACTGTCCTGTACTCTACTGCACATTGAATCCATTCCACACTGTACTGTACTTTGCTGCTCCATGACTACATATCCACACTGCCCTGTAGTCTACTGCTCCATGACTCCATATCCACACTGTCCATTTCTCTGCAGCTCCACGAGCCCATATCCACACCGTCCTGTACTCTAATGCTTCACGACTCCATATCTGTACTGTCCTGTATTGCTCCATGGTTCCATATACACAATGTCCGGTTCTCTGCTCCTTCTCGACTCCATATCCACACTGTCCGGTACTCTGCTGCTCCATGACTCCATACCCACACTGTTCTGTGCTCTACTCCATGACTCCATATCCACACTGTCCTGTACTCTACTGCTCCACGACTCCATATCCACACTGTCCCTTGCTGTACTGCTCTATGACACGATATATCAACACTGTCCGGTGCTCTGTTGACCATGACTCAATATCCACACTGTCCTGTTCTGCTCCATGATTACATATCCACAATGCCCTGTTCCCTACTCCTTCACGACTCCATATCCACACTGTCCTGTACTCTACTACTCCATGACGCCATATCCACACTGTCCTGTACTCTACTGCTTCACGACTGCATATCCACACTGTCCTATACTCTACTGCTCCATGACTCCATACACATACTGTCCTGTAGGCTGCTGCTCCACGACTCCATATCCACACTGTCCCTTGCTATACTGCTCTATGACACGATATATCAACACTGTCCGGTGCTCTGTTGCTCCATGACTCCATATCCACACTGTCCGGTACTCGATTGCTCCACGACTCCATATCCACACTGTCCCTTGCTATAGTGCTCTATTGCATGATATATCAACACTGTCCGGTGCTCTGTTGCTCCATGACTCCATATCCACACTGTCCGGTACTCGTCTGCTCCACGACTCCATATCCACACTGTCCCTTGCTATACTGCTCTATGACACGATATATCAACACTGTCCGGTGCTCTGTTGCTCCATGACTCAATATCCACACTGTCCTGTACTCTACTGCTCCACGACTCCATATCCACGCTGTACTGTACTGCTCCATGATTACATATCCACAATGCCCTGTTCTCTACTCCTTCACGACTCCATATCCACACTGTCCTGTACTCTTCTGCTCCATGATTCCATATCCACACTGTCCTGTACTCTACTACTCCATGACGCCATATCCACACTGTCCTGTACTCTACTGCTTCACGACTGCATATCCACACTGTCCTATACTCTACTGCTCCATGACTCCATACACATACTGTCCTGTAGGCTGCTGCTCCACGACTCCATATCCACACTGTCCCTTGCTATACTGCTCTATGACACGATATATCAACACTGTCTGGTGCTCTGTTGCTCCATGACTCCATATCCACACTGTCCGGTACTCGATTGCTCTACGACTCCATATCCACACTGTCCCTTGCTATACTGCTCTATGACATGATATATCAACACTGTCCGGTGCTCTGTTGCTCCATGACTCCATATCCACACTGTCCAGTACTCGACTGCTCCACGACTCCATATCCACACTGTCCCTTGCTATACTGCTCTATGACACGATATATCAACACTGTCCGGTGCTCTGTTGCTCCATGACTCAATATCCACACTGTCCTGTTCTCTACTGCTCCACGACTCCATATCCACGCTGTACTGTACTGCTCCATGATTACATATCCACAATGCCCTGTTATCTACTCCTTCACGACTCCATATCCGCACTGTGCTGTACACTTCTGCTCCATGATTCCATATCCACACTGTCCTGTACTCTACTAGTACATGACGCCATATCCACACTGTCCTGTACTCTACTATTACATGACGCCATATCCACACTGTACTGTATTGCTCCATGGTTCCATATGCACAATGTCCTGTTCTCTACTGCTTCACGACCCCATACCACACTGTCATGTCCTCTTCTGCTCCATGTCACCATATCCACACTGTCATGTGATCTATTGTTCCTCGACTCCATATCCACACTGTCTGGTACTCTGCTGCTCCACGACTCCATATCCACACTGTCCCTTGCTATACTGCTCTATGACACGATATATCAACACTGTCCGGTGCTCTGTTGACCATGACTCAATATCCACACTGTCCTGTTCTACTCCATGATTACATATCCACAATGCCCTGTCTCTACTCCTTCACGACTCCATATCCACACTGTCCTGTACTCTTCTGCTCCATGATTCCATATCCACACTGTCCTGTACTCTACTACTCCATGACGCCATATCCACACTGTCCTGTACTCTACTGCTTCACGACTACATATCCACACTGTCCTATACTCTCCTGCTCCATGACTCCATACACATACTGTCCTGTAGGCTGCTGCTCCATGACGCCATATCCACACTGTTCTGTACTCTACTGCTCCACGACTCCATATCCACACTGTCCCTCACTATACTGCTCTATGACACGATATATCAACACTGTCCGGTGCTCTGTTGCTCCACGACTCCATATCCACACTGTCCTGTACGCTAATGGTACACGACTCCATATGCACACTGTACTGTACTGCTCCATGATTACATATTCACAATGCCCTGTTCTCCACTACTTCACGGCTCCGTATCCACACTGTCCTGTACTCTGTTGCTCCATGACTCCATATCACACTGTCCTGTACTCTACTGCTCCATGACTCCATATCCACGCTGTACTGTACTGCTCCATGATTACATATCCACAATGCCCTGTTCTCTACTCCTTCACGACTCCATATCCACACTGTGCTGTACACTTCTGCTCCATGATTCCATATCCACACTGTCCTGTACTCTACTAGTACATGACGCCATATCCACACTACTGTATTGCTCCATGGTTCCATATGCACAATGTCCTGTTCTCTGCTGCTTCACGACTCCATACCACACTGTCATGTCCTCTTCTGCTCCATGACACCATATCCACACTGTCATGTGATCTACTGTTCCTCGACTCCATATCCACACTGTCCGGTACTCTGCTGCTCCATGACTCCATATCCACACTGTCCTGTACCCTACTGCTCCACGACTCCATATCCACACTGTCCCTTGCTATACTGCTCTATGACACGATATATCAACACTGTCCGGTGCTCTGTTGACCATGACTCAATATCCACACTGTCCTGTTCTGCTCCATGATTACATATCCACAATGCCCTGTCTCTACTCCTTCACGACTCCATATCCACACTGTCCTGTACTCTTCTGCTCCATGATTCCATATCCACACTGTCCTGTACTCTACTACTCCATGACGCCATATCCACACTGTCCTGTACTCTACTGCTTCACGACTACATATCCACACTGTCCTATACTCTCCTGCTCCATGACTCCATACACATACTGTCCTGTAGGCTGCTGCTCCATGACGCCATATCCACACTGTTCTGTACTCTACTGCTCCACGACTCCATATCCACACTGTCCCTCACTATACTGCTCTATGACACGATATATCAACACTGTCCGGTGCTCTGTTGCTCCACGACTCCATATCCACACTGTCCTGTACGCTAATGCTACACGACTCCATATGCACACTGTACTGTACTGCTCCATGATTACATATTCACAATGCCCTGTTCTCCACTACTTCACGGCTCCGTATCCATACTGTCCTGTACTCTTCTGCTCCATGATTCCATATCCACACTGTCCTGTACTCTACTGCTTCAAGACTACATATCCACACTGTCCCTTGCTATACTGCTCTATGACAGGATATATCAATACTGTCCGGTTCTCTGTTGCTCCATGAATCAATATCCACACTGTCCTGTTCTGCTCCATGATTACATACCCACAATGCCCTGTTCTCTACTCCTTCACGACTCCATATCCACACTGTCCTGTACTCTTCTGCTCCATGATTCCATATCCACACTGTCCTGTACTCTACTACTCCATGACGCCATATCCACACTGTCCTGTACTCTTCTGCTCCATGATTCCATATCCACACTGTCCTGTACTCTACTGCACATTGAATCCATTCCACACTGTACTGTACTGTACTGCTCCATGACTCCATATCCACACTGCCCTGTAGTCTACTGCTCCATGACTCCATATCAAGCCTGCCATGTACTCTACTACTCCATGACTACATATCCACACTGTCCGATACTCTACTGCTCCATGACTCCATGCACATACTGTCCTGTCGGCTGCTGCTTCACGACTCCATACCACACTGTCCTGTACTCTACTGTTCCACTACTCCATATGCACACTGCCCCTTGCTATACTGCTCTATGACACGACATACCAACACTGTCCAGTGCTCTGTTGCTCCACGACTCCATATCTACACTGTCCTGTACTCTTCTGCTCCATGATTCCATATCCACACTGTCCTGTACTCTACTACTCCATGACGCCATATCCACACTGTACTGTACTGCTCCATGATTACATATCCACAATGCCCTGTTTTCTACTCCTTCACGACTCCGTATCCACTCTGTCCTGTACTCTTCTGCTCCATGATTCCGGATCCACACTGTCCTGTACTCTATTACTCCATGACTCCATATCCACACAGTCTTGTACTCGACTGCCTCATGACGCCTTATCCACACTGTCCTGTACTCACTGCTCCACAACTCCATATCCACACTGTCCCTTGCTATACTGCTCTATGACACGATATATCAACACTGTCCGTTGCTCTGTTGCTCCATGACTGAATATCCACAGTGTCCTGTTCTGCTCCATGATTACATATCCACAATGCCCTGTTCTCTACTCCTTCACGACTCCATATCCACACTGTCCTGTACTCTTCTGCTCCATGATTCCATATCCACACTGTCCTGTACTCTAATGCTTCATGACTCCATATCCACACTGTCCTGTACTCGACTGCTCCACAACTACATATCCACACTGTCCTATACTCTACTCTCCATGACTCCATACACATACTGTCCTGTAGGCTGCTGCTCCATGACGCCATATGCACACTGTCCTGTACCCGACTGCCTCATGACGCCTTATCCACACTGTCCTGTACTCACTGCTCCACAATTCCATATCCACACTGCTGTATTGCTCCATGGTTCCATATACACAATGTCCTGTTCTCTGCTGCTACACGACTCCATACCACACTGTCCTGTACTCTTCTGCTCCACGACTCCATATCCACACTGTCCTGTACTCTCCTGCTCCATGACTCCATATCCACACTGTACTGTACTGCTCCATGATTACATATCCACAATGCCCTGTTCTCTACTCCTTCATGACTCCGTATCCACTCTGTCCTGTACTCTACTGCTCCACAACTCCTCATGCACACTGTCCTGTGCTCTACTGCTCCATGACCCCATAACCACACTGTCCCTTGCTATGCTGCTCTATTGACACGATATATCACCAGTGTCCAGTGCTCTGTTGCTCTACGACTCCATATGTACACTGTCCTGTACTCTAATGCTCCACGACTCAATATCCACACAGTACTGCACTGCTCCATGATTACATATCCACAATACCCTGTTTTCTACTCCTTCACGGCTCCGTATCCACACTGCCCTGTACTCTTCTGCTCCATGACTCTATATCCACACAGTCTTGTACTCGACTGCCTCATGACGCCTTATCCACACTGTCCTGTACTGGCTGCTCCACAACTCCATATCCACACTGTGCTGTATTGCTCCATGTTTCCATATACACAATGTCCTGTTCTCTACTGCTTCACGACTCCATACCACACTGTCATGTACTCTTCTGCTCAATGACACCATATCCACACTGTCATGTGTTCTACTGTTTCTGGACTCCATATCCACACTGTCCTGTACTGCTGCTCCATGACTCCATACTCACACTGTTCTGTACTCTGCTGCTCCACGACTCCATATCCACACTGTCCCTTGCTATACTGCTCTATGACATGATATATCAACACTGTCCGGTGCTCTGTTACTCCATGACTCAATATCCACACTGTCCTGTTCTGCTCCATGGTTACATATCCACAATGCCCTGTTCTCTACTCCTTCACGACTCCATATCCACACTGTCCTGTACTCTAATGCTCCACGACTCCATATCTACACTGTACTGTACTGCTCCAGGATTACATATCCACAATGCCCTGTTCTCTACTCCTTCACGACTCCATATCGACACGGTCCTGTACTCTTCTGCACCATGAATCCATTCCACACTGTACTGTACTGTACTGCTCGATGACTCCATATCCACACTGTCCTGTTCTCTGCAGCCCTGCAACTCCATATCCACACTGTCCTGTACTGTAATGCTTCACGACTCCATATCCATACTGTCCTGTACTGCTGGATGATTCCATATCCACACTGTCCTGTACGCTACTACTACATGACACCATATCCACACTGTACCATACTGCTCCATGATTACATATCCACAATGCCCTGTACTCTTCTCCTTCACGACTCCGTATCCACACTGTCCTGCACACTTCTGCTCCACGACTCCATATCCACACTGTCCCTTGCTATACTGCTCTATGACACGATATATCAACACTGTCCGGTGCTCTGTTGCTCCATGACTCAATATCCAGACTGTCCTGTACTCTACTGCTCCACGACTCCATATCCACGCTGTACTGTACTGCTCCATGATTACATATCCACAATGCCCTGTTCTCTACTCCTTCACGACTCCATATCCACACTGTCCTGTACTCTTCTGCTCCATGATTCCATATCCACACTGTCCTGTACTCTACTACTCCATGACGCCATATCCACACTGTCCTGTACTCTACTGCTTCACGACTACATATCCACACTGTCCCTTGCTATACTGCTCTATGACACGATATATCAACACTGTCCGGTGCTCTGTTGCTCCATGACTTAATATCCACACTGTCCTGTACTCTACTGCTCCACGACTCCATATCCACGCTGTACTGTACTGCTCCATGATTACATATCCACATGCCCTGTTCTCTACTCCTTCACGACTCCATATCCACACTGTGCTGTACACTTCTGCTCCATGATTCCATATCCACACTGTCCTGTACTCTATTAGTATATGACGCCATATCCACACTGTACTGTATTGCTCCATGGTTCCATATGCACAATGTCCTGTTCTCTACTGCTTCACGACTCCATACCACACTGTCATGTCCTCTTCTGCTCCATGACACCATATCCACACTGTCATGTGATCTATTGTTCCTCGACTCCATATCCACACTGTCCGGTACTCTACTATTACATGACGCCATATCCACACTGTACTGTATTGCTCCATGGTTCCATATGCACAATGTCCTGTTCTCTACTGCTTCACGACTCCATACCACACTGTCATGTCCTCTTCTGCTCCATGTCACCATATCCACACTGTCATGTGATCTATTGTTCCTCGACTCCATATCCACACTGTCCGGTACTCTGCTGCTCCAGGACTCCATACCCACACTGTTCTGTGCTCTACTGCTCCATGACTCCATATCCACACTGTCCTGTACTCTACTGCTCCGCGACTCCATATCCACACTGTCCCTTGCTATACTGCTCTATGACACGATATATCAACACTGTCCGGTGCTCTGTTGACCATGACTCAATATCCACACTGTCCTGTTCTGCTCCATGATTACATATCCACAATGCCCTGTCTCTACTCCTTCACGACTCCATATCCACACTGTCCTGTACTCTTCTGCTCCATGATTCCATATCCACACTGTCCTGTACTCTACTACCCCATGACGCCATATCCACACTGTCCTGTACTCTACTGCTTCACGACTACATATCCACACTGTCCTATACTCTCCTGCTCCATGACTCCATACACATACTGTCCTGTAGGCTGCTGCTCCATGACGCCATATCCACACTGTTCTGTACTCTACTGCTCCATGACTCCATATCCACACTGTCCAGTACTCGACTGCTTCACGACTACATATCCACACTGTCCCTTGCTATACTGCTCTATGACACGATATATCAACACTGTCCGGTGCTCTGTTGCTCCATGACTTAATATCCACACTGTCCTGTACTCTACTGCTCCACGACTCCATATCCACGCTGTACTGTACTGCTCCATGATTACATATCCACATGCCCTGTTCTCTACTCCTTCACGACTCCATATCCACACTGTGCTGTACACTTCTGCTCCATGATTCCATATCCACACTGTCCTGTACTCTATTAGTATATGACGCCATATCCACACTGTACTGTATTGCTCCATGGTTCCATATGCACAATGTCCTGTTCTCTACTGCTTCACGACTCCATACCACACTGTCATGTCCTCTTCTGCTCCATGACACCATATCCACACTGTCATGTGATCTATTGTTCCTCGACTCCATATCCACACTGTCCGGTACTCTACTATTACATGACGCCATATCCACACTGTACTGTATTGCTCCATGGTTCCATATGCACAATGTCCTGTTCTCTACTGCTTCACGACTCCATACCACACTGTCATGTCCTCTTCTGCTCCATGTCACCATATCCACACTGTCATGTGATCTATTGTTCCTCGACTCCATATCCACACTGTCCGGTACTCTGCTGCTCCAGGACTCCATACCCACACTGTTCTGTGCTCTACTGCTCCATGACTCCATATCCACACTGTCCTGTACTCTACTGCTCCGCGACTCCATATCCACACTGTCCCTTGCTATACTGCTCTATGACACGATATATCAACACTGTCCGGTGCTCTGTTGACCATGACTCAATATCCACACTGTCCTGTTCTGCTCCATGATTACATATCCACAATGCCCTGTCTCTACTCCTTCACGACTCCATATCCACACTGTCCTGTACTCTTCTGCTCCATGATTCCATATCCACACTGTCCTGTACTCTACTACTCCATGACGCCATATCCACACTGTCCTGTACTCTACTGCTTCACGACTACATATCCACACTGTCCTATACTCTCCTGCTCCATGACTCCATACACATACTGTCCTGTAGGCTGCTGCTCCATGACGCCATATCCACACTGTTCTGTACTCTACTGCTCCACGACTCCATATCCACACTGTCCCTCACTATACTGCTCTATGACACGATATATCAACACTGTCCGGTGCTCTGTTGCTCCACGACTCCATATCCACACTGTCCTGTACGCTAATGCTACACGACTCCATATGCACACTGTACTGTACTGCTCCATGATTACATATTCACAATGCCCTGTTCTCCACTACTTCACGGCTCCGTATCCATACTGTCCTGTACTCTTCTGCTCCATGATTCCATATCCACACTGTCCTGTACTCTACTGCTTCAAGACTACATATCCACACTGTCCCTTGCTATACTGCTCTATGACAGGATATATCAATACTGTCCGGTTCTCTGTTGCTCCATGAATCAATATCCACACTGTCCTGTTCTGCTCCATGATTACATACCCACAATGCCCTGTTCTCTACTCCTTCACGACTCCATATCCACACTGTCCTGTACTCTTCTGCTCCATGATTCCATATCCACACTGTCCTGTACTCTACTACTCCATGACGCCATATCCACACTGTCCTGTACTCTTCTGCTCCATGATTCCATATCCACACTGTCCTGTACTCTACTGCACATTGAATCCATTCCACACTGTACTGTACTGTACTGCTCCATGACTCCATATCCACACTGCCCTGTAGTCTACTGCTCCATGACTCCATATCAAGCCTGCCATGTACTCTACTACTCCATGACTACATATCCACACTGTCCGATACTCTACTGCTCCATGACTCCATGCACATACTGTCCTGTCGGCTGCTGCTTCACGACTCCATACCACACTGTCCTGTACTCTACTGTTCCACTACTCCATATGCACACTGCCCCTTGCTATACTGCTCTATGACACGACATACCAACACTGTCCAGTGCTCTGTTGCTCCACGACTCCATATCTACACTGTCCTGTACTCTTCTGCTCCATGATTCCATATCCACACTGTCCTGTACTCTACTACTCCATGACGCCATATCCACACTGTACTGTACTGCTCCATGATTACATATCCACAATGCCCTGTTTTCTACTCCTTCACGACTCCGTATCCACTCTGTCCTGTACTCTTCTGCTCCATGATTCCGGATCCACACTGTCCTGTACTCTATTACTCCATGACTCCATATCCACACAGTCTTGTACTCGACTGCCTCATGACGCCTTATCCACACTGTCCTGTACTCACTGCTCCACAACTCCATATCCACACTGTCCCTTGCTATACTGCTCTATGACACGATATATCAACACTGTCCGTTGCTCTGTTGCTCCATGACTGAATATCCACAGTGTCCTGTTCTGCTCCATGATTACATATCCACAATGCCCTGTTCTCTACTCCTTCACGACTCCATATCCACACTGTCCTGTACTCTTCTGCTCCATGATTCCATATCCACACTGTCCTGTACTCTAATGCTTCACGACTCCATATCCACACTGTCCTGTACTCGACTGCTCCACAACTACATATCCACACTGTCCTATACTCTACTCTCCATGACTCCATACACATACTGTCCTGTAGGCTGCTGCTCCATGACGCCATATGCACACTGTCCTGTACCCGACTGCCTCATGACGCCTTATCCACACTGTCCTGTACTCACTGCTCCACAATTCCATATCCACACTGCTGTATTGCTCCATGGTTCCATATACACAATGTCCTGTTCTCTGCTGCTACACGACTCCATACCACACTGTCCTGTACTCTTCTGCTCCACGACTCCATATCCACACTGTCCTGTACTCTCCTGCTCCATGACTCCATATCCACACTGTACTGTACTGCTCCATGATTACATATCCACAATGCCCTGTTCTCTACTCCTTCACGACTCCGTATCCACTCTGTCCTGTACTCTACTGCTCCACAACTCCTCATGCACACTGTCCTGTGCTCTACTGCTCCATGACCCCATAACCACACTGTCCCTTGCTATGCTGCTCTATTGACACGATATATCACCAGTGTCCGGTGCTCTGTTGCTCTACGACTCCATATGTACACTGTCCTGTACTCTAATGCTCCACGACTCAATATCCACACAGTACTGCACTGCTCCATGATTACATATCCACAATACCCTGTTTTCTACTCCTTCACGGCTCCGTATCCACACTGCCCTGTACTCTTCTGCTCCATGACTCTATATCCACACAGTCTTGTACTCGACTGCCTCATGACGCCTTATCCACACTGTCCTGTACTGGCTGCTCCACAACTCCATATCCACACTGTGCTGTATTGCTCCATGTTTCCATATACACAATGTCCTGTTCTCTACTGCTTCACGACTCCATACCACACTGTCATGTACTCTTCTGCTCAATGACACCATATCCACACTGTCATGTGTTCTACTGTTTCTGGACTCCATATCCACACTGTCCTGTACTGCTGCTCCATGACTCCATACTCACACTGTTCTGTACTCTGCTGCTCCACGACTCCATATCCACACTGTCCCTTGCTATACTGCTCTATGACATGATATATCAACACTGTCCGGTGCTCTGTTACTCCATGACTCAATATCCACACTGTCCTGTTCTGCTCCATGGTTACATATCCACAATGCCCTGTTCTCTACTCCTTCACGACTCCATATCCACACTGTCCTGTACTCTAATGCTCCACGACTCCATATCTACACTGTACTGTACTGCTCCAGGATTACATATCCACAATGCCCTGTTCTCTACTCCTTCACGACTCCATATCGACACGGTCCTGTACTCTTCTGCACCATGAATCCATTCCACACTGTACTGTACTGTACTGCTCGATGACTCCATATCCACACTGTCCTGTTCTCTGCAGCCCTGCAACTCCATATCCACACTGTCCTGTACTGTAATGCTTCACGACTCCATATCCATACTGTCCTGTACTGCTGGATGATTCCATATCCACACTGTCCTGTACGCTACTACTACATAACACCATATCCACACTGTACCATACTGCTCCATGATTACATATCCACAATGCCCTGTTCTCTTCTCCTTCACGACTCCGTATCCACACTGTCCTGCACACTTCTGCTCCACGACTCCATATCCACACTGTCCCTTGCTATACTGCTCTATGACACGATATATCAACACTGTCCGGTGCTCTGTTGCTCCATGACTCAATATCCAGACTGTCCTGTACTCTACTGCTCCACGACTCCATATCCACGCTGTACTGTACTGCTCCATGATTACATATCCACAATGCCCTGTTCTCTACTCCTTCACGACTCCATATCCACACTGTCCTGTACTCTTCTGCTCCATGATTCCATATCCACACTGTCCTGTACTCTACTACTCCATGACGCCATATCCACACTGTCCTGTACTCTACTGCTTCACGACTACATATCCACACTGTCCCTTGCTATACTGCTCTATGACACGATATATCAATACTGTCCGGTGCTCTGTTGCTCCACGACTCCATATCCACACTGTCCTGTACTCTAATGCTACACGACTCCATATCCACACTGTACTGTACTGCTCCATGATTGCATATTCACAATGTCCTGTTCTCCACTCCTTCACGGCTCCGTATCCACACTGTCCTGTACTCTTCTGCTCCATGATTCCATATCCACACTGTCCTGTACTCTACTGCACATTGAATCCATTCCACACTGTACTGTATTGTACTGCTCCATGACTCCATATCCACACTGCCCTGTAGTGTACTGCTCCATGACTCCATATCAAGCCTGCCATGTACTCTACTACTCCATGACCCCATATCCACACTGTCCTGTGCTCTACTGCTGCATGACTCCATATAGAGACTGTCCTGTACTCTACTACTCCATGACTACATATCCACACTGTCCGATACTCTACTGCTCCATGACTCCATACACATACTGTCCTGTAGGCTGCTGCTCCATGATGCCATATCCACACTGTCCTGTACCCGACTGCCTCATGATGCCATATCCACACTGTCCTGTACTCACTGCTCCACAACTCCATATACACACTGTGCTGTATTGCTCCATGGTTCCATATACACAATGTCCTGTTCTCTACTGCTTCACGACTCCATACCACACTGTCCTGTACTCTACTGTTCCACTACTCCATATGCACACTGCCCCTTGCTATACTGCTCTATGACACGATATACCAACACTGTCCGGTGCTCTGTTGCTCCACGACTCCATATCTACACTGTCCTGTACTCTTCTGCTCCATGATTCCATATCCACACTGTCCTGTACTCTACTACTCCATGACGCCATATCCACACTGTACTGTACTGCTCCATGATTACATATCCACAATGCCCTGTTTTCTACTCCTTCACGACTCCGTATCCACTCTGTCCTGTACTCTTCTGCTCCATGATTCCAGATCCACACTGTCCTGTACTCTATTACTCCATGACTCCATATCCACACAGTCTTGTACTTGACTGCCTCATGACGCCTTATCCACACTGTCCTGTACTCGCTGCTCCACAACTCCATATCCACACTGTCCCTTGCTATACTGCTCTATGACACGATATATCAACACTGTCCGGTGCTCTGTTGCTCCGCGACACCATATCCACACTGTCCTGTACTCTAATGCTCCACGACTCCATATCTACTGCACTGTTCCATGATTACATATCCACAATGCCCTGTTCTCTACTTCTTCACGACTCCGTATCGACACGGTCCTGTACTCTTCTGCACCATGAATCCATTCCACACTGTACTGTACTGCTCGATGACTCCATATCCACACTGTCCTTTTCTCTGCAGCCCCGTAACTCCATATCCACACTGTCCTGTACTCTGCTGCTCCACGACTCCATTTCCACACTGTCCCTTGCTATACTGCTCTATGACACGATATTTCAACACTGTCCGTTGCTCTGTTGCTCCATGACTGAATATCCACAGTGTCCTGTTCTGCTCCATGATTACATATCCACAATGCCCTGTTCTCTACTCCTTCACGACTCCATATCCACACTGTGCTGTACAATTCTGCTCCATGATTCCATATCCACACTGTCCTGTACTCTACTAGTACATGACGCCATATCCACACTGTACTGTATTGCTCCATGGTTCCATATGCACAATGTCCTGTTCTCTACTGCTTCACGACTCCATACCACACTGTCATGTCCTCTTCTGCTCCATGACACCATATCCACACTGTCATGTGATCTACTGTTCCTCGACTCCATATCCACACTGTCCGGTACTCTACTATTACATGACGCCATATCCACACTGTACTGTATTGCTCCATGGTTCCATATGCACAATGTCCTGTTCTCTACTGCTTCACGACTCCATACCACACTGTCATGTCCTCTTCTGCTCCATGTCACCATATCCACACTGTCATGTGATCTATTGTTCCTCGACTCCATATCCACACTTTCCGGTACTCTGCTGCTCCATGACTCCATACCCACACTGTTCTGTGCTCTACTGCTCCATGACTCCATATCCACACTGTCCTGTGCTCTACTGCTCCATGACTCCATAACCACACTGTCCCTTGCTATGCTGCTCTATTGACACGATATATCACCAGTGTCCGGTGCTCTGTTGCTCTACGACTCCATATGTACACTGTCCTGTACTCTACTGCTCCACGACTCAATATCCACACAGTACTGCACTGCTCCATGATTACATATCCACAATACCCTGTTTTCTACTCCTTCACGGCTCCGTATCCACACTGCCCTGTACTCTTCTGCTCCATGACTCTATATCCACACAGTCTTGTACTCGACTGCCTCATGACGCCTTATCCACACTGTCCTGTACTGGCTGCTCCACAACTCCATATCCACACTGTGCTGTATTGCTCCATGTTTCCATATACACAATGTCCTGTTCTCTACTGCTTCACGACTCCATACCACACTGTCATGTACTCTTCTGCTCAATGACACCATATCCACACTGTCATGTGTTCTACTGTTTCTGGACTCCATATCCACACTGTCCTGTACTGCTGCTCCATGACTCCATACTCACACTGTTCTGTACTCTACTGCTCCACGACTCCATATCCACACTGTCCCTTGCTATACTGCTCTATGACATGATATATCAACACTGTCCGGTGCTCTGTTACTCCATGACTCAATATCCACACTGTCCTGTTCTGCTCCATGGTTACATATCCACAATGCCCTGTTCCCTACTCCTTCACGACTCCATATCCACACTGTCCTGTACTCTAATGCTCCACGACTCCATATCTACACTGTACTGTACTGCTCCAGGATTACATATCCACAATGCCCTGTTCTCTACTCCTTCACGACTCCATATCGACACGGTCCTGTACTCTTCTGCACCATGAATCCATTCCACACTATACTGTACTGTACTGCTGGATGACTCCATATCCACACTGTCCTGTTCTCTGCGGCCCTGCAACTCCATATCCACACTGTCCTGTACTGTAATGCTTCACGACTCCATATCCATACTGTCCTGTACTGCTGGATGATTCCATATCCACACTGTCCTGTACGCTACTACTACATGACACCATATCCACACTGTACCATACTGCTCCATGATTACATATCCACAATGCCCTGTTCTCTTCTCCTTCACGACTCCGTATCCACACTGTCCTGCACACTTCTGCTCCACGGCTCCATATCCACACTGTCACTTGCTATACTGCTCTATGACACGATATATCAACACTGTCCGGTGCTCTGTTGCTCCATGACTCAATATCCAGACTGTCCTGTACTCTACTGCTCCACGACTCCATATCCACGCTGTACTGTACTGCTCCATGATTACATATCCACAATGCCCTGTTCTCTACTCCTTCACGACTCCATATCCACACTGTCCTGTACTCTTCTGCTCCATGATTCCATATCCACACTGTCCTGTACTCTACTACTCCATGACGCCATATCCACACTGTCCTGTACTCTACTGCTTCACGACTACATATCCACACTGTCCCTTGCTATACTGCTCTATGACACGATATATCAATACTGTCCGGTGCTCTGTTGCTCCACGACTCCATATCCACACTGTCCTGTACTCTAATGCTACACGACTCCATATCCACACTGTACTGTACTGCTCCATGATTGCATATTCACAATGTCCTGTTCTCCACTCCTTCACGGCTCCGTATCCACACTGTCCTGTACTCTTCTGCTCCATGATTCCATATCCACACTGTCCTGTACTCTACTGCACATTGAATCCATTCCACACTGTACTGTATTGTACTGCTCCATGACTCCATATCCACACTGCCCTGCAGTGTACTGCTCCATGACTCCATATCAAGCCTGCCATGTACTCTACTACTCCATGACCCCATATCCACACTGTCCTGTGCTCTACTGCTGCATGACTCCATATAGAGACTGTCCTGTACTCTACTACTCCATGACTACATATCCACACTGTCCGATACTCTGCTGCTCCATGACTCCATGCACATACTGTCCTGTCGGCTGCTGCTCCATGATGCCATATCCACACTGTCCTGTACCCGACTGCCTCATGATGCCATATCCACACTGTCCTGTACTCACTGCTCCACAACTCCATATACACACTGTGCTGTATTGCTCCATGGTTCCATATACACAATGTCCTGTTCTCTACTGCTTCACGACTCCATACCACACTGTCCTGTACTCTACTGTTCCACTACTCCATATGGACACTGCCCCTTGGTATACTGCTCTATGACACGATATACCAACACTGTCTGGTGCTCTGTTGCTCCACGACTCCATATCTACACTGTCCTGTACTCTTCTGCTCCATGATTCCATATCCACACTGTCCTGTACTCTGCTACTCCATGACCCATATCCACACTGTACTGTACTGCTCCATGATTACATATCCACAATGCCCTGTTTTCTACTCCTTCACGACTCCGTATCCACTCTGTCCTGTACTCTTCTGCTCCATGATTCCAGATCCACACTGTCCTGTACTCTATTACTCCATGACTCCATATCCACACAGTCTTGTGCTCGACTGCCTCATGACGCCTTATCCACACTGTCCTGTACTCGCTGCTCCACAACTCCATATCCACACTGTCCCTTCCTATACTGCTCTATGACACGATATATCAACACTGTCCGGTGCTCTGTTGCTCCATGACTCCATATCCACACTGTCCGGTACTCGACTGCTCCACGACTCCATATCCACACTGTCCCTTGCTATACTGCTCTATGACACGATATATCAACATTGTCCGGTGCTCTGTTGCTCCATGACTCAATATCCACACTGTCCTGTACTCTACTGCTCCACGACTCCATATCCACGCTGTACTGCACTGCTCCATGATTACATATCCACAATGTCCTGTTCTCTACTCCTTCACGACTCCATATCCACACTGTGCTGTACACTTCTGCTCCATCATTCCATATCCACACTGTCCTGTACTCTACTAGTACATGATGCCATATCCACACTGTACTGTATTGCTCCATGGTTCCATATGCACAATGTCCTGTTCTCTACTGCTTCACGACTCCATACCACACTGTCATGTCCTCTTCTGCTCCATGACACCATATCCACACTGTCATGTGATCTACTGTTCCTCGACTCCATATCCACACTGTCCGGTACTCTACTATTACATGACGCCATATCCACACTGTCCTGTACTCTACTGCTTCACGACTCCATATCCACACTGTCCTGTACTCTACTGCACATTGAATCCATTCCACACTGTACTGTACTGCTCCATGACTCCATATCCACACTGCCCTGTAGTCCACTGCTCCATGACTCCATATCAAGCCTGCCATGTACTCTACTACTCCATGACCCCATATCCACACTGTCCTGTGCTCTACTGCTGCATGACTCCATATAGAGACTGTCCTGTACTCTACTACTCCATGACTACATATCCACACTGTCCGATACTCTGCTGCTCCATGACTCCATGCACATACTGTCCTGTCGGCTGCTGCTCCATGATGCCATATCCACACTGTCCTGTACCCGACTGCCTCATGATGCCATATCCACACTGTCCTGTACTCACTGCTCCACAACTCCATATACACACTGTGCTGTATTGCTCCATGGTTCCATATACACAATGTCCTGTTCTCTACTGCTTCACGACTCCATACCACACTGTCCTGTACTCTACTGTTCCACTACTCCATATGGACACTGCCCCTTGCTATACTGCTCTATGACACGATATACCAACACTGTCCGGTGCTCTGTTGCTCCACGACTCCATATCTACAGTGTCCTGTACTCTTCTGCTCCATGATTCCATATCCACACTGTCCTGTACTCTGCTACTCCATGACCCATATCCACACTGTACTGTACTGCTCCATGATTACATATCCACAATGCCCTGTTTTCTACTCCTTCACGACTCCGTATCCACTCTGTCCTGTACTCTTCTGCTCCATGATTCCAGATCCACACTGTCCTGTACTCTAGTACTCCATGACTCCATATCCACACAGTCTTGTACTCGACTGCCTCATGACGCCTTATCCACACTGTCCTGTACTCGCTGCTCCACAACTCCATATCCACACTGTCCCTTGCTATACTGCTCTATGACACGATATATCAACACTGTCCGGTGCTCTGTTGCTCCGCGACACCATATCCACACTGTCCTGTACTCTAATGCTCCACGACTCCATATCAACTGCACTGCTCCATGATTACATATCCACAATGCCCTGTTCTCTACTTCTTCCCGACTCCGTATCGACACGGTCCTGTACTCTTCTGCACCATGAATCCATTCCACACTGTACTGTACTGCTCGATGACTCCATATCCACACTGTCCTTTTCTCTGCAGCCCCGTGACTCCATATCCACACTGTCCTGTACTCTACTGCTCCACGACTCCATTTCCACACTGTCCCTTGCTATACTGCTCTATGACACGATATATCAACACTGTCCATTGCTCTGTTGCTCCATGGCTGAATATCCACAGTGTCCTGTTCTGCTCCATGATTACATATCCACAATGCCCTGTTCTCTACTCCTTCACGACTCCATATCCACACTGTCCTGTACTCTTCTGCTCCATGATTTCATATCCACACTGTTCTGTACTGCTGCTCCATGACTCCATACTCACACTGTTCTGTACTCTACTGCTCCATGACTCCATATCCACACTGTCCCTTGCTATACTGCTCTATGACATGATATATCAACACTGTCCGGTGCTCTGTTACTCCATGACTCAATATCCACACTGTCCTGTTCTGCTCCATGATTACATATCCACAATGCCCTGTTCTCTACTCCTTCACGACTCCATATCCACACTGTCCTGTACTCTAATGCTCCACGACTCCATATCTACACTGTACTGTACTGCTCCAGGATTACATATCCACAATGCCCTGTTCTCTACTCCTTCACGACTCCATATCGACACGGTCCTGTACTCTTCTGCACCATGAATCCATTCCACACTGTACTGTACTGTACTGCTCGATGACTCCATATCCACACTGTCCTGTTCTCTGCGGCCCTGCAACTCCATATCCACACTGTCCTGTACTGTAATGCTTCACGACTCCATATCCATACTGTCCTGTACTACTGGATGATTCCATATCCACACTGTCCTGTACGCTACTACTACATGACACCATATCCACACTGTACCATACTGCTCCATGATTACATATCCACAATGCCCTGTTCTCTTCTCCTTCATGACTCCGTATCCACACTGTCCTGCACACTTCTGCTCCACGACTCCATATCCACACTGTCCTTTGCTACACTGCTGTATGACACGATATATCAACACTGTCCGGTGCTCTGTTCCTCCATGACTCAATATCCAGACTGTCCTGTACTCTACTGCTCCACGACTCCATATCCACGCTGTACTGTACTGCTCCATGATTACATATCCACAATGCCCTGTTCTCTACTCCTTCACGACTCCATATCCACACTGTCCTGTATACTTCTGCTCCATGATTCCATATCCACACTGTCCTGTACTCTACTAGTACATGATGCCATATCCACACTGTACTGTATTGCTCCATGGTTCCATATGCACAATGTCCTGTTCTCTACTGCTTCACGACTCCATACCACACTGTGATGTCCTCTTCTGCTCCATGACACCATATCCACACTGTCATGTGATCTACTGTTCCTCGACTCCATATCCACACTGTCCGGTGCTCTGTTGCTCCATGACTCAATATCCACACTGTCCTGTTCTGCTCCATGATTACATATCCACAATGCCCTGTTCTCTGCTCCTTCACGACTCCATATCCACACTGTCCTGTACTCTGCTGCTTCATGACTCCATATCCACACTGTCCTGTACTCTAATGCTCCACGACTCTATATCTACACTGTACTGTACTGCTCCATGATTACATATCCACAATTCCCTGTTCTTTACTCCTTCACGACTCCGTATCCACACTGTCCTGTACTCTTCTGCTCCATGATTCCATATCCACACTGTCCTGTACTCTACTGCACATTGAATCCATTCCACACTGCCCTGTCGTCTACTGCTCCATGACTCCATATCCACACTGTCCATTTCTCTGCAGCTCCACGAGCCCATATCCACACCGTCCTGTACCCTACTGCTCCACGACTCCATATCCACACTGTCCGGTACTCTGCTGCTCCATGACTCAATATCCACACTGTCCTGTTCTGCTCCATGATTACATATCCACAATGCCCTGTTCTCTGCTCCTTCACGACTCCATATCCACACTGTCCTGTACTCTGCTGCTTCATGACTCCATATCCACACTGTCCTGTACTCTAATGCTCCACGACTCTATATCTACACTGTACTGTACTGCTCCATGATTACATATCCACAATTCCCTGTTCTTTACTCCTTCACGACTCCATACCACACTGTCATGTCCTCTTCTGCTCCATGTCACCATATCCACACTGTCATGTGATCTATTGTTCCTCGACTCCATATCCACACTGTCCGGTACTCTGCTGCTCCATGACTCCATACCCACACTGTTCTGTGCTCTACTGCTCCATGACTCCATATCCACACTGTCCTGTACTCTACTGCTCCACGACTCCATATCCACACTGTCCCTCGCTATACTGCTCTATGACACGATATATCAACACTGTCCGGTGCTCTGTTGCTCCACGACTCCATATCCACACTGTCCTGTACTCTAATGCTACACGACTCCATATGCACACTGTACTGTACTGCTCCATGATTACATATTCACAATGCCCTGTTCTCCACTACTTCACGGCTCCGTATCCACACTGTCCTGTACTCTTCTGCTCCATGATTCCATATCCACACTGTCCTG
Source organism: Mobula birostris (assembly GCF_030028105.1). Classification (NCBI taxonomy): domain Eukaryota; kingdom Metazoa; phylum Chordata; class Chondrichthyes; order Myliobatiformes; family Myliobatidae; genus Mobula; species Mobula birostris. Next base: position 97,906,069 of record NC_092375.1, read on the forward strand.
TACTCTACTGCTTCACGACTACATATCCACACTGTCCTTTGCTATACTGCTCTATGACACGATATATCAACACTGTCCGGTGCTCTGTTGACCATGACTCAATATCCACACTGTCCTGTTCTGCTCCATGATTACATATCCACAATGCCCTGTTCCCTGCTCCTTCACGACTCCATATCCACACTGTCCTGTGCTCTTCTGCTCCATGATTCCATATCCACACTGTCCTGTACTCTACTACTCCATGACGCCATATCCACACTGTCCTGTACTCTACTGCTTCACGACTACATATCCACACTGTCCCTTGCTATACTGCTCTATGACACGATATATCAACACTGTCCAGTGCTCTGTTGCTCCACGACTCCATATCCACACTGTCCTGTACTCTAATGCTACACGACTCCATATCCACACTGTACTGTACTGCTCCATGATTGCATATTCACAATGTCCTGTTCTCCACTCCTTCACGGCTCCGTATCCACACTGTCCTGTACTCTTCTGCTCCATGATTCCATATCCACACTGTCCTGTACTCTACTGCACATTGAATCCATTCCACACTGTACTGTACTGTACTGCTGCATGACTCCATATCCACACTGCCCTGTAGTCTACTGCTCCATGACTCCATATCAAGCCTGCCATGTACTCTACTACTCCATGACTACATATCCACTCTGTCCGATACTCTACTGCTCCATGACTCCATACACATACTGTCCTGTAGGCTGCTGCTCCATGATGCCATATCCACACTGTCCTGTACCCGACTGCCTCATGATGCCATATCCACACTGTCCTGTACTCACTGCTCCACAATTCCATATACACACTGTGCTGTATTGCTCCATGGTTCCATATACACAATGTCCTGTTCTCTACTGCTTCACGACTCCATACCACACTGTCCTTTACTCTACTGTTCCACTACTCCATATGCACACTGCCCCTTGCTATACTGCTCTATGACACGATATACCAACACTGTCCGGTGCTCTGTTGCTCCACGACTCCATATCTACACTGTCCTGTACTCTTCTGCTCCATGATTCCATATCCACACTGTCCTGTACTCTACTACTCCATGACCCATATCCACACTGTACTGTACTGCTCCATGATTACATATCCACAATGCCCTGTTTTCTACTCCTTCACGACTCCGTATCCACTCTGTCCTGTACTCTTCTGCTCCATGATTCCAGATCCACACTGTCCTGTACTCTATTACTCCATGACTCCTTATCCACACAGTCTTGTACTCGACTGCCTCATGACGCCTTATCCACACTGTCCTGTACTCGCTGCTCCACAACTCCGTATCCACATTGTCCCTTGCTATACTGCTCTATGACACGATATATCAACACTGTCCGGTGCTCTGTTGCTCCGCGACACCATATCCACACTGTCCTGTACTCTAATACTCCACGACTCCATATCTACTGCACTGCTCCATGATTACATATCCACAATGCCCTGTTCTCTACTTCTTCCCGACTCCGTATCGACACGGTCCTGTACTCTTCTGCACCATGAATCCATTCCACACTGTACTGTACTGCTCGATGACTCCATATCCACACTGTCCCTTGCTATACTGCTCTATGACACGATATATCAACACTGTCCGGTGCTCTGTTGCTCCATGACTCAATATCCACACTGTCCTGTTCTGCTCCATGATTACATATCCACAATGCCCTGTTCTTTACTCCTTCACGACTCCATATCCACACTGTCCTGTACTCTGCTGCTTCATGACTCCATACCCACACTGTCCTGTGATCTACTGTTCCTCGACTCCATATCCACACTGTCCAGTACTCTACTATTACATGACGCCATATCCACACTGTACTGTATTGCTCCATGGTTCCATATGCACAATGTCCTGTTCTCTACTGCTTCACGACTCCATACCACACTGTGATGTCCTCTTCTGCTCCATGACACCATATCCACACTGTCATGTGATCTACTGTTCCTCGACTCCATATCCACACTGTCCGGTACTCTGCTGCTCCATGACTCCATATCCACACTGTCCTGTACTCTACTGCTCCACGACTCCATATCCACACTGTCCCTTGCTATACTGCTCTATGACACGATATATCAACACTGTCCGGTGCTCTGTTGCTCCATGACTCAATATCCACACTGTCCTGTTCTGCTCCATGATTACATATCCACAATGCCCTGTTCTCTACTCCTTCACGACTCCATATCCACACTGTCCTGTGATCTACTGTTCCTCGACTCCATATCCACACTGTCCAGTACTCTACTATTACATGACGCCATATCCACACTGTACTGTATTGCTCCATGGTTCCATATGCACAATGTCCTGTTCTCTACTGCTTCACGACTCCATACCACACTGTCATGTCCTCTTCTGCTCCATGTCACCATATCCACACTGTCATATGATCTATTGTTCCTCGACTCCATATCCACACTGTCCGGTACTCTGCTGCTCCATGACTCCATACCCACACTGTCCTGTTCTGCTCCATCATTACATATCCACAATGCCCTGTTCTCTACTCCTTCACGACTCCATATCCACACTGTCCTGTGATCTGCTGTTCCTCGACTCCATATCCACACTGTCCGGTACTCTACTACTACATGACGCCATATCCACACTACTGTATTGCTCCATGGTTCCATATGCACAATGTCCTGTTCTCTACTGCTTCACGACTCCATACCACACTGTCATGTCCTCTTCTGCTCCATGACACCATATCCACACTGTCATGTGATCTACTGTTCCTCGACTCCATATCCACACTGTCCGGTACTCTGCTGCTCCATGACTCCATATCCACACTGTCCCTTGCTATACTGCTCTATGACACGATATATCAACACTGTCCGGTGCTCTGTTGCTCCATGACTCAATATCCACACTGTCCTGTTCTGCTCCATGATTACATATCCACAATGCCCTGTTCTTTACTCCTTCACGACTCCATATCCACACTGTCCTGTACTCTGCTGCTTCATGACTCCATACCCACACTGTTCTGTACTCTACTGCTCCACGACTCCATATGTACACTGTCCCTTGCTATACTGCTCTATGACACGATATATCAACACTGTCCGGTGCTCTGTTGCTCCACGACTCCATATCCACACTGTCCTGTACTCTAATGCTCCACGACTCTATATCCACGCTGTACTGTACTGCTCCATGATTACATATCCACAATGCCCTGTTCTCTACTCCTTCACGACTCCATATCCACACTGTCCTGTACTCTACGACTACATGACGCCATATCCACACTGTACTGTATTGCTCCATGGTTCCATATGCACAATGTCCTGTTCTCTACTGCTTCACGACTCCATACCACACTGTGATGTCCTCTTCTGCTCCATGACACCATATCCACACTGTCATGTGATCTACTGTTCCTCGACTCCATATCCACACTGTCCGGTACTCTGCTGCTCCATGACTCCATATCCACATTGTCCTGTACTCTACTGCTCCACGACTCCATATCCACACTGTCCCTTGCTATACTGCTCTATGACACGATATATCAACACTGTCCGGTGCTCTGTTGCTCCATGACTCAATATCCACACTGTCCTGTTCTGCTCCATGATTACATATCCACAATGCCCTGTTCTCTACTCCTTCACGACTCCATATCCACACTGTCCTGTGATCTACTGTTCCTCGACTCCATATCCACACTGTCCGGTACTCTAGTATTACATGACGCCATATCCACACTGTACTGTATTGCTCCATGGTTCCATATTCACAATGTCCTGTTCTCTACTGCTTCACGACTCCATACCACACTGTCATGTCCTCTTCTGCTCCATGTCACCATATCCACACTGTCATATCATCTATTGTTCCTCGACTCCATATCCACACTGTCCGGTACTCTGCTGCTTCATGACTCCATACCCACACTGTCCTGTACTCTAGTGCTCCACGACTCCATATCCACACTGTCCCTTGCTATACTGTTGTATGACACGATATATCAACACTGTCCGGTGCTCTGTTGACCATGACTCAATATCCACACTGTCCTGTTCTGCTCCATGATTACATATCCACAATGCCCTGTTCTCTACTCCTTCACGACTCCATATCCACACTGTCCTGTACTCTACTACTCCATAACGCCATATCCACACTGTCCTGTACTCTACTGCTTCACGACTACATACCCACACTATCCTATACTCTCCTGCTCCATGACTCCATACACATACTGTCCTGTAGGCTGCTGCTCCACGACTCCATATCCACACTGTCCCTTGCTATACTGCTCTATGACACGATATATCAACACTGTCCGGTGCTCTGTTGCTCCATGACTCCATATCCACACTGTCCTGTACTCTAATTCTACACGACTCCATATGCACACCGTACTGTACTGCTCCATGATTACATATTCACAATGCCCTGTTCTCCACTACTTCACGGCTCCGTATCCACACTGTCCTTTACTCTACTGCACATTGAATCCATTCCACACTGTACTGTACCGTACTGCTCCATGACTCCATATCCACACTGCCCTGTAGTCTACTGCTCCATGACTCAATATCAAGACTGCCATGTACTCTACTGCTCCATGACTCCATAACCACACTGCTCTGTACTCTACTGCTCCATCACTCCATATGCACACTGTCCATTTCTCTGCGGCTCCACGACTCCATATCCACACTGTCCTGTACTCTAATGCTTCACGACTCCATATCCATACTGTCCTGTACTGCTGCATGACTCCATATCCACAGTGTCCGGTACTCTACTAATACATGACGCCATATCCACACTACTGTATTGCTCCATGGTTCCATATGCACAATGTCCTGTTCTCTACTGCTTCATGACTCCATACCACACTGTCATGTCCTCTTCTGCTCCATGACACCATATCCACACTGTCATGTGATCTACTGTTCCTCGACTCCATATCCACACTGTCCGGTACTCTGCTGCTCCATGACTCCATACCCACACTGTTCTGTGCTCTACTGCTCCATGACTCCATATCCACACTGTCCTGTACTCTACTGCTCCACGATCCATATCCACACTGCTGTATTGCTCATGGTTCCATATACACAATGTCCTGTTCTCTACTGCTACACGACTCCATACCACACTGTCATGTAGCCTTCTGCTCCATGACACCATATCCACAATGTCATGTGATCTACTGTTCCTCGACTCCATATCCACACTGTCCTGTACTCTTCTGCTCCATGATTCCATATCCACACTGTCCTGTACTCTACTGCACATTGAATCCATTCCACACTGTACTGTACTGCACTGCTCCATGACTCCATATCCACACTGCCCTGTAGTCTGCTGCTCCATGACTCCATATCAAGACTGCCATGTACTCTACTGCTCCACGACTCCATATCCACACTGTGCTGTATTGCTCCATGATTACATATCCACAATGCCCTGTTCTCTACTCCTTCACGACTCCATATCCACACTGTCCTGTACTCTTCTGCTCCATGATTCCATATCCACACTGTCCTGTACTCTACTCCTCCATGACGCCATATCCACACTGTCCTGTACTCTACTGCTCCACAACTCCTCATCCACACTGTCCTGTGCACTACTGCTGCATGACTCCATATCGAGACTGTCCTGTGCTCTACTGCTCCACAACTACATAACCACACTGCCCTGTACTCTACTGCTCCATGACTCCATATCCACACTGTCCTGTACTCTACTGCTCCACAACTACATATCCACACTGTCCTATACTCTACTCTCCATGACTCCATACATATACTGTCCTGTAGGCCGCTGCTCCATGACGCCATATGCACACTGTCCTGTACCCGACTGCCTCATGACGCCTTATCCACACTGTCCTGTACTCACTGCTCCACAATTCCATATCCACACTGCTGTATTGCTCCATGGTTCCATATACACAATGTCCTGTTCTCTGCTGCTACACGACTCCATACCACACTGTCATGTACTCTTCTGCTCCATGACACCATATCCACAATGTCATGTGATCTGCTGTTCCTCGACTCCATATCCACTCTGTCCTGTACTCTGCTGCTCCATGACTCCATTATCCACACTGTCCTGTACTCTACTGCTCCACGACTCCATATCCACACTGTACTGTACTGCTCCATGATTACATATCCACAATGCCCTGTTCTCTACTCCTTCACGACTCCATATCCACACTGTCCTGTACTCTAATGCTCCACGACTCCATATCTACACTGTACTGTACTGCTCCAGGATTACATATCCACAATGCCCTGTTCTCTACTCCTTCACGACTCCATATCGACACGGTCCTGTACTCTTCTGCACCATGAATCCATTCCACACTGTACTGTACTGTACTGCTCGATGACTCCATATCCACACAGTCCTGTTCTCTGCGGCCCTGCAACTCCATATCCACACTGTCCTGTACTGTAATGCTTCACGACTCCATATCCATACTGTCCTGTACTGCTGGATGATTCCATATCCACACTGTCCTGTACGCTACTACTACATGACACCATATCCACACTGTACCATACTGCTCCATGATTACATATCCACAATGCCCTGTTCTCTTCTCCTTCACGACTCCGTATCCACACTGTCCTGCACACTTCTGCTCCAAGACTCCATATCCACACTGTCCCTTCCTATACTGCTCTATGACACGATATATCAACACTGTCCGGTGCTCTGTTGCTCCATGACTCAATATTCAGACTGTCCTGTACTCTACTGCTCCACGACTCCATATCCACGCTGTACTGTACTGCTCCATGATTACATATCCACAATGCCCTGTTCTCTACTCCTTCACGACTCTATATCCACACTGTCCTGTATACTTCTGCTCCATGATTCCATATCCACACTGTCCTGTACTCTACTAGTACATGACGCCATATCCACACTGTACTGTATTGCTCCATGGTTCCATATGCACAATGTCCTGTTCTCTACTGCTTCACGACTCCATACCACACTGTGATGTCCTCTTCTGCTCCATGACACCATATCCACACTGTCATGTGATCTACTGTTCCTCGACTCCATATCCACACTGTCCGGTACTCTGCTGCTCCATGACTCCATATCCACACTGTCCTGTACCCTACTGCTCCACGACTCCATATCCACACTGTCCGGTACTCTGCTGCTCCATGACTCAATATCCACACTGTCCTGTTCTGCTCCATGATTACATATCCACAATGCCCTGTTCTCTGCTCCTTCACGACTCCATATCCACACTGTCCTGTACTCTGCTGCTTCATGACTCCATATCCACACTGTCCTGTACTCTAATGCTCCACGACTCTATATCTACACTGTACTGTACTGCTCCATGATTACATATCCACAATTCCCTGTTCTTTACTCCTTCACGACTCCGTATCCACACTGTCCTGTACTCTTCTGCTCCATGATTCCATATCCACACTGTCCTGTACTCTACTGCACATTGAATCCATTCCACACTGCCCTGTCGTCTACTGCTCCATGACTCCATATCCACACTGTCCATTTCTCTGCAGCTCCACGAGCCCATATCCACACCGTCCTGTACTCTAATGCTTCACGACTCCATATCCGTACTGTCCTGTATTGCTCCATGGTTCCATATACACTATGTCCTGTTCTCTACTCCTTCTCGACTCCATATCCACACTGTCCGGTACTCTGCTGCTCCATGACTCCATACCCACACTGTTCTGTGCTCTACTGCTCCATGACTCCATATCCACACTGTCCTGTACTCCACTGCTCCGCGACTCCATATCCACACTGTCCCTTGCTATACTGCTCTATGACACGATATATCAACACTGTCCGGTGCTCTGTTGACCATGACTCAATATCCACACTGTCCTGTTCTGCTCCATGATTACATATCCACAATGCCCTGTTCCCTGCTCCTTCACGACTCCATGTCCACACTGTCCTGTGCTCTTCTGCTCCATGATTCCATATCCACACTGTCCTGTACTCTACTACTCCATGACGCCATATCCACACTGTCCGGTACTCGACTGCTCCACGACTCCATATCCACACTGTCCCTTGCTATACTGCTCTATGACACGATATATCTACACTGTCCGGTGCTCTGTTGCTCCATGACTCAATATCCACACTGTCCTGTACTCTACTGCTCCACGACTCCATATCCACGCTGTAGTGTACTGCTCCATGATTACATATCCACAATGCCCTGTTCTCTACTCCTTCACGACTCCATATCCACACTGTGCTGTACACTTCTGCTCCATGATTCCATATCCACACTGTCCTGTACTCTACTAGTACATGACACCATATCCACACTGTACTGTATTGCTCCATGGTTCCATATGCACAATGTCCTGTTCTCTACTGCTTCAGGACTCCATACCACACTGTCATGACCTCTTCTGCTCCATGACACCATATCCACACTGTCATGTGATCTACTGTTCCTCGACTCCATATCCACACTGTCCGGTACTCTACTATTACATGACGCCATATCCACACTGTACTGTATTGCTCCATGGTTCCATATGCACAATGTCCTGTTCTCTACTGCTTCAGGACTCCATATCCACACTGTCCTGTACCCTACTGCTCCACGACTCCATATCCACACTGTCCCCAGCTATACTGCTCTATGACACGATATATCAACACTGTCCGGTGCTCTGTTGCTCCATGACTCAATATCCACACTGTCCTGTTCTGCTCCATGATTACATATCCACAATGCCCTGTTCTCTACTCCTTCACGACTCCATATCCACACTGTCCTGTACTCTGCTGCTTCATGACTCCATACCCACACTGTTCTGTACTCTACTGCTCCACGACCCCATATGTACACTGTCCCTTGCTATACTGCTCTATGATACGACATATCAACACTGTCCGGTACTCTGTTGCTCCACGACTCCATATCCACACTGTCCTGTACTCTAATGCTCCACGACTCTATATCTACACTGTACTGTACTGCTCCATGATTACATATCCACAATTCCCTGTTCTTTACTCCTTCACGACTCCGTATCCACACTGTCCTGTACCCTACTGCTCCACGACTCCATATCCACACTGTCCCTTGCTATACTGCTCCATGACACGATATATCAACACTGTCCGGTGCTCTGTTGCTCCATGACTCAATATCCACACTGTCCTGTTCTGCTCCATGATTACATATCCACAATGCCCTGTTCTCTACTCCTTCACGACTCCATATCCACACTGTCCTGTACTCTGCTGCTTCATGACTCCATACCCACACTGTTCTGCACTCTACTGCTCCACGACTCCATATGTACACTGTCCCTTGCTATACTGCTCTATGACACGATATATCAACACTGTCCGGTACTCTGTTGCTCCACGACTCCATATCCACACTGTCCTGTACTCTAATGCTCCACGACTCTATATCTACACTGTACTGTACTGCTCCATGATTACATATCCACAATTCCCTGTTCTTTACTCCTTCACGACTCCGTATCCACACTGTCCTGTACTCTTCTGCTCCATGATTCCATATCCACACTGTCCTGTACTCTACTGCACATTGAATCCATTCCACACTGTACTGTACTTTGCTGCTCCATGACTACATATCCACACTGCCCTGTAGTCTACTGCTCCATGACTCCATATCCACACTGTCCATTTCTCTGCAGCTCCACGAGCCCATATCCACACCGTCCTGTACTCTAATGCTTCACGACTCCATATCTGTATTGTCCTGTATTGCTCCATGGTTCCATATACACAATGTCCTGTTCTCTACTCCTTCTCGACTCCATATCCACACTGTCCGGTACTCTGCTGCTCCATGACTCCATACCCACACTGTTCTGTGCTCTACTGCTCCATGACTCCATATCCACACTGTCCTGTACTCTACTGCTCCACGACTCCATATCCACACTGTCCCTTGCTATACTGCTCTATGACACGATATATCAACACTGTCCGGTGCTCTGTTGACCATGACTCAATATCCACACTGTCCTGTTCTGCTCCATGATTACATATCCACAATGCCCTGTTCCCTACTCCTTCACGACTCCATATCCACACTGTCCTGTACTCTTCTGCTCCATGATTCCATATCCACACTGTCCTGTACTCTACTACTCCATGACGCCATATCCACACTGTCCTGTACTCTACTGCTTCACGACTGCATATCCACACTGTCCTATACTCTACTGCTCCATGACTCCATACACATACTGTCCTGTAGGCTGCTGCTCCACGACTCCATATCCACACTGTCCCTTGCTATATTGCTCTATGACACGATATATCAACACTGTCCGGTGCTCTGTTGCTCCATGACTCCATATCCACACTGTCCGGTACTCGATTGCTCCACGACTCCATATCCACACTGTCCCTTGCTATACTGCTCGATGACACGATATATCAACACTGTCCGGTGCTCTGTTGCTCCATGACTCAATATCCACACTGTCCTGTACTCTACTGCTCCACGACTCCATATCCACGCTGTACTGTACTGCTCCATGATTACATATCCACAATGCCCTGTTCTCTACTCCTTCACGACTCCATATCCACACTCTCCTGTACTCTTCTGCTCCATGATTCCATATCTACACTGTCCTGTACTCTACTACTCCATGACGCCATATCCACACTGTCCTGTACTCTACTGCTTCACGACTGCATATAAACACTGTCCTATACTCTACTGCTCCATGACTCCATACACATACTGTCCTGTAGGCTGCTGCTCCACGACTCCATATCCACACTGTCCCTTGCTATACTGCTCTATGACACGATATATCCACACTGTCCGGTACTCTGCTGCTTCATGACTCCATACCCACACTGTTCTGTACTCTACTGCTCCACGACTCCATATGTACACTGTCCCTTGCTATACTGCTCTATGACACGACATATCAACACTGTCCGGTACTCTGTTGCTCCACGACTCCATATCCACACTGTCCTGTACTCTAATGCTCCACGACTCTATATCTACACTGTACTGTACTGCTCCATGATTACATATCCACAATTCCCTGTTCTTTACTCCTTCACGACTCCGTATCCACACTGTCCTGTACCCTACTGCTCCACGACTCCATACCCACACTGTCCCTTGCTATACTGCTCCATGACACAATATATCAACAGTGTCCGGTGGTCTGTTGCTCCATGACTCAATATCCACACTGTCCTGTTCTGCTCCATGATTACATATCCACAATGCCCTGTTCTCTACTCCTTCACGACTCCATATCCACACTGTCCTGTACTCTGCTGCTTCATGACTCCATACCCACACTGTTCTGTACTCTACTGCTCCACGACCCCATATGTACACTGTCCCTTGCTATACTGCTCTATGATACGATATATCAACACTGTCCGGTACTCTGTTGCTCCACGACTCCATATCCACACTGTCCTGTACTCTAATGCTCCACGACTCTATATCTACACTGTACTGTACTGCTCCATGATTACATATCCACAATTCCCTGTTCTTTATTCCTTCACGACTCCGTATCCACACTGTCCTGTACCCTACTGCTCCACGACTCCATATCCACACTGTCCCTTGCTATACTGCTCCATGACACGATATATCAACACTGTCCGGTGCTCTGTTGCTCCATGACTCAATATCCACACTGTCCTGTTCTGCTCCATGATTACATATCCACAATGCCCTGTTCTCTACTCCTTCACGACTCCATACCCACACTGTTCTGTGCTCTACTGCTCCATGACTCCATATCCACACTGTCCTGTACTCTACTGCTCCACGACTCCATATCCACACTGTCCCTTGCTATACTGCTCTATGACACGATATATCAACACTGTCCGGTGCTCTGTTGCTCCATGACTCCATATCCACACTGTCCGGTACTCGACTGCTCCACGACTCCATATCCACACTGTCCCTTGCTATACTGCTCTATAACATGATATATCAACACTGTCCGGTGCTCTGTTGCTCCATGACTCCATATCCACACTGTCCGGTACTCGACTGCTCCACGACTCCATATCCACACTGTCCCTTGCTATACTGCTCTATGACACGATATATCTACACTGTCCGGTGCTCTGTTGCTCCGTGACTCAATATCCACACTGTCCTGTACTCTACTGCTCCACGACTCCATATCCACGCTGTAGTGTACTGCTCCATGATTACATATCCACAATGCCCTGTTCTCTACTCCTTCACGACTCCATATCCACACTGTGCTGTACACTTCTGCTCCATGATTCCATATCCACACTGTCCTGTACTCTACTAGTACATGACACCATATCCACACTGTACTGTATTGCTCCATGGTTCCATATGCACAATGTCCTGTTCTCTACTGCTTCAGGACTCCATACCACACTGTCATGACCTCTTCTGCTCCATGACACCATATCCACACTGTCATGTGATCTACTGTTCCTCGACTCCATATCCACACTGTCCGGTACTCTACTATTACATGACGCCATATCCACACTGTACTGTATTGCTCCATGGTTCCATATGCACAATGTCCTGTTCTCTCCTGCTTCACGACTCCATATCCACGCTGTACTGTACTGCTCCATGATTACATATCCACAATGCCCTGTTCTCTACTCCTTCACGACTCCATATCCACACTGTCCTGTACTCTAATGCTCCACGACTCCATATCTACACTGTACTGTACTGCTCCAGGATTACATATCCACAATGCCCTGTTCTCTACTCCTTCACGACTCCATATCGACACGGTCCTGTACTCTTCTGCACCATGAATCCATTCCACACTGTACTGTACTGTACTGCTCGATGACTCCATATCCACACTGTCCTGTTCTCTGCGGCCCTGCAACTCCATATGCACACTGTCCTGTACTGTAATGCTTCACGACTCCATATCCATACTGTCCTGTACTGCTGGATGATTCCATATCCACACTGTCCTGTACGCTACTACTACATGACACCATATCCACACTGTACCATACTGCTCCATGATTACATATCCACAATGCCCTGTTCTCTTCTCTTTCACGACTCCGTATCCACACTGTCCTGCACACTTCTGCTCCACGACTCCATATCCACACTGTCCCTTGCTATACTGCTCTATGACACGATACATCAACACTGTCCGGTGCTCTGTTGCTCCATGACTCAATATCCAGACTGTCCTGTACTCTACTGCTCCACGACTCCATATCCACGCTGTACTGTACTGCTCCATGATTACATATCCACAATGCCCTGTTCTCTACTCCTTCACGACTCCATATCCACACTGTCCTGTATACTTCTGCTCCATGATTCCATATCCACACTGTCCTGTACTCTACTAGTACATGATGCCATATCCACACTGTACTGTATTGCTCCATGGTTCCATATGCACAATGTCCTGTTCTCTACTGCTTCACGACTCCATACCACACTGTGATGTCCTCTTCTGCTCCATGACACCATATCCACACTGTCATGTGATCTACTGTTCCTCGACTCCATATCCACACTGTCCGGTACTCTGCTGCTCCATGACTCCATATCCACACTGTCCTGTACCCTACTGCTCCACTTCTCCATATCCACACTGTCCCTAGCTATACTGCTCTATGACACGATATATCAACACTGTCCGGTGCTCTGTTGCTCCATGACTCAATATCCACACTGTCCTGTTCTGCTCCATGATTACATATCCACAATGCCCTGTTCTCTACTCCTTCACGACTCCATATCCACACTGTCCTGTACTCTGCTGCTTCATGACTCCATACCCATACTATTCTGTACTCTACTGCTCCACGACCCCATATGTACACTGTCCCTTGCTATACTGCTCTATGATACGACATATCAACACTGTCCGGTACTCTGTTGCTCCACGACTCCATATCCACACTGTCCTGTACTCTAATGCTCCACGACTCTATATCTACACTGTCCTGTACTGCTCCATGATTAAATATCCACAATTCCCTGTTCTTTACTCCTTCACGACTCCGTATCCACACTGTCCTGTACTCTTCTGCTCCATGATTCCATATCCACACTGTCCTGTACTCTACTGCACATTGAATCCATTCCACACTGTACTGTACTTTGCTGCTCCATGACTACATATCCACACTGCCCTGTAGTCTACTGCTCCATGACTCCATATCCACACTGTCCATTTCTCTGCAGCTCCACGAGCCCATATCCACACCGTCCTGTACACTAATGCTTCACGACTCCATATCTGTATTGTCCTGTATTGCTCCATGGTTCCATATACACAATGTCCTGTTCTCTACTCCTTCTCGACTCCATATCCACACTGTCCGGTACTCTGCTGCTCCATGACTCCATACCCACACTGTTCTGTGCTCTACTGCTCCATGACTCCAAATCCACACTGTCCTGTACTCTACTGCTCCACGACTCCATATCCACACTGTCCCTTGCTATACTGCTCCATGACACGATATATCAACAGTGTCCGGTGGTCTGTTGCTCCATGACTCAATATCCACACTGTCCTGTTCTGCTCCATGATTAAATATCCACAATGCCCTGTTCTCTACTCCTTCACGACTCCATATCCACACTGTCCTGTACTCTGCTGCTTCATGACTCCATACCCACACTGTTCTGTACTCTACTGCTCCACGACTCCATATGTACACTGTCCCTTGCTATACTGCTCTATGACACGATATATCAACACTGTCCGGTACTCTGTTGCTCCACGACTCCATATCCACACAGTCCTGTACTCTAATGCTCCACGACTCCATATCCATGCTGTACTGTACTGCTCCATGATTACATATCCACAATGCCCTGTTCTCTACTCCTTCACGACTCCATATCCACACTGTCCTGTATACTTCTGCTCCATGATTCCATATCCACACTGTCCTGTACTCTACTAGTACATGACGCCATATCCACACTGTACTGTATTGCTCCATGGTTCCATATGCACAATGTCCTGTTCTCTACTGCTTCACGACTCCATACCACACTGTGATGTCCTCTTCTGCTCCATGACACCATATCCACACTGTCATGTGATCTACTGTTCCTCGACTCCATATCCACACTGTCCGGTACTCTGCTGCTCCATGACTCCATATCCACACTGTCCTGTACCCTACTGCTCCACGACTCCATATCTACACTGTCCCTAGCTATACTGCTCTATGACACGATATATCAACACTGTCCGGTGCTCTGTTGCTCCATGACTCAATATCCACACTGTCCTGTTCTGCTCCATGATTACATATCCACAATGCCCTGTTCTCTACTCCTTCACGACTCCATATCCACACTGTCCTGTACTCTGCTGCTTCATGACTCCATACCCACACTGTTCTGTACTCTACTGCTCCACGACCCCATATGTACACTGTCCCTTGCTATACTGCTCTATGATACGACATATCAACACTGTCCGGTACTCTGTTGCTCCACGACTCCATATCCACACTGTCCTGTACTCTAATGCTCCACGACTCTATATCTACACTGTACTGTACTGCTCCATGATTACATATCCACAATTCCCTGTTCTTTACTCCTTCACGACTCCGTATCCACACTGTCCTGTACCCTACTGCTCCACGACTCCATATCCACACTGTCCCTTGCTATACTGCTCCATGACACGATATATCAACACTGTCCGGTGCTCTGTTGCTCCATGACTCAATATCCACACTGTCCTGTTCTGCTCCATGATTACATATCCACAATGCCCTGTTCTCTACTCCTTCACGACTCCATATCCACACTGTCCTGTACTCTGCTGCTTCATGACTCCATACCCACACTGTTCTGCACTCTACTGCTCCACGACGCCATATGTACACTGTCCCTTGCTATACTGCTCTATGACACGATATATCAACACTGTCCGGTACTCTGTTGCTCCACGACTCCATATCCACACTGTCCTGTACTCTAATGCTCCACGACTCTATATCTACACTGTACTGTACTGCTCCATGATTACATATCCACAATTCCCTGTTCTTTACTCCTTCACGACTCCGTATCCACACTGTCCTGTACTCTTCTGCTCCATGATTCCATATCCACACTGTCCTGTACTCTACTGCACATTGAATCCATTCCACACTGTACTGTACTTTGCTGCTCCATGACTACATATCTACACTGCCCTGTAGTCTACTGCTCCATGACTCCATATCCACACTGTCCATTTCTCTGCAGCTCCACGAGCCCATATCCACACCGTCCTGTACTCTAATGCTTCACGACTCCATATCTGTATTGTCCTGTATTGCTCCATGGTTCCATATACACAATGTCCTGTTCTCTACTCCTTCTCGACTCCATATCCACACTGTCCGGTACTCTGCTGCTCCATGACTCCATACCCACACTGTTCTGTGCTCTACTGCTCCATGACTCCATATCCACACTGTCCTGTACTCTACTGCTCCACGACTCCATATCCACACTGTCCCTTGCTATACTGGTCTATGACACGATATATCAACACTGTCCGGTGCTCTGTTGACCATGACTCAATATCCACACTGTCGTGTTCTGCTCCATGATTACATATCCACAATGCCCTGTTCCCTACTCCTTCACGACTCCATATCCACACTGTCCTGTACTCTTCTGCTCCATGATTCCATATCCACACTGTCCTGTACTCTACTACTCCATGACGCCATATCCACACTGTCCTGTACTCTACTGCTTCACGACTGCATATCCACACTGTCCTATACTCTACTGCTCCATGACTCCATACACATACTGTCCTGTAGGCTGCTGCTCCACGACTCCATATCCACACTGTCCCTTGCTATACTGCTCTATGACACGATATATCAACACTGTCCGGTGCTCTGTTGCTCCATGACTCCATATCCACACTGTCCGGTACTCGATTGCTCCACGACTCCATATCCACACTGTCCCTTGCTATACTGCTCTATGACATGATATATCAACACTGTCCGGTGCTCTGTTGCTCCATGACTCCATATCCACACTGTCCGCTACTCGACTGCTCCATGACTCCATATCCACACTGTCCCTTGCTATACTGCTCGATGACACGATATATCAACACTGTCCGGTGCTCTGTTGCTCCATGACTCAATATCCACACTGTCCTGTACTCTACTGCTCCACGACTCCATATCCACGCTGTACTGTACTGCTCCATGATTACATATCCACAATGCCCTGTTCTCTACTCCTTCACGACTCCATATCCACACTCTCCTGTACTCTTCTGCTCCATGATTCCATATCCACACTGTCCTGTACTCTACTACTCCATGACGCCATATCCACACTGTCCTGCAGGCTGCTGCTCCACGACTCCATATCCACACTGTCCCTTGCTATACTGCTCTATGACACGATATATCCACACTGTCCGGTACTCTGCTGCTTCATGACTCCATACCCACACTGTTCTGTACTCTACTGCTCCACGACTCCATATGTACACTGTCCCTTGCTATACTGCTCTATGACACGACATATCAACACTGTCCGGTACTCTGTTGCTCCACGACTCCATATCCACACTGTCCTGTACTCTAATGCTCCACGACTCTATATCTACACTGTACTGTACTGCTCCATGATTACATATCCACAATTCCCTGTTCTTTACTCCTTCACGACTCCGTATCCACACTGTCCTGTACCCTACTGCTCCACGACTCCATATCCACACTGTCCCTTGCTATACTGCTCCATGACACGATATATCAACAGTGTCCGGTGGTCTGTTGCTCCATGACTCAATATCCACACTGTCCTGTTCTGCTCCATGATTACATATCCACAATGCCCTGTTCTCTACTCCTTCACGACTCCATATCCACACTGTCCTGTACTCTGCTGCTTCATGACTCCATACCCACACTGTTCTGTACTCTACTGCTCCACGACTCCATATGTACACTGTCCCTTGCTATACTGCTCTATGACACGATATATCAACACTGTCCGGTACTCTGTTGCTCCACGACTCCATATCCACACTGTCCTGTACTCTAATGCTCCACGACTCTATATCTACACTGTACTGTACTGCTCCATGATTACATATCCACAATTCCCTGTTCTTTACTCCTTCACGACTCCGTATCCACACTGTCCTGTACTCTTCTGCTCCATGATTCCATATCCACACTGTCCTGTACTCTACTCTCCATGACTCCATATGTACACTGTCCCTTGCTATACTGCTCTATGACACGACATATCAACACTGTCCGGTACTCTGTTGCTCCACGACTCCATATCCACACTGTCCTGTACTCTAATGCTCCACGACTCTATATCTACACTGTAGTGTACTGCTCCATGATTACATATCCACAATTCCCTGTTCTTTACTCCTTCACGACTCCGTATCCACACTGTCCTGTACCCTACTGCTCCACGACTCCATATCCACACTGTCCCTTGCTATACTGCTCCATGACACGATATATCAACACTGTCCGGTGCTCTGTTGCTCCACGACTCCATATCCACACTGTCCCTTGCTATACTGCTCTATGACACGATATATCAACACTGTCCGGTGCTCTGTTGCTCCACGATCCATATCCACACTGTCCGGTACTCGACTGTTCCACGACTCCATATCCACACTGTCCCTTGCTATACTGCTCTATAACATGATATATCAACACTGTCCGGTGCTCTGTTGCTCCATGACTCCATATCCACACTGTCCGGTACTCGACTGCTCCACGACTCCATATCCACACTGTCCCTTGCTATACTGCTCTATGACACGATATATCTACACTGTCCGGTGCTCTGTTGCTCCATGACTCAATATCCACACTGTCCTGTACTCTACTGCTCCACGACTCTATATCCACGCTGTAGTGTACTGCTCCATGATTACATATCCACAATGCCCTGTTCTCTACTCCTTCACGACTCCATATCCACACTGTGCTGTACACTTCTGCTCCATGATTCCATATCCACACTGTCCTGTACTCTACTAGTACATGACACCATATCCACACTGTACTGTATTGCTCCATCGTTCCATATGCACAATGTCCTGTTCTCTACTGCTTCAGGACTCCATACCACACTGTCATGACCTCTTCTGCTCCATGACACCATATCCACACTGTCATGTGATCTACTGTTCCTCGACTCCATATCCACACTGTCCTGTACTCTACTAGTACATGACTCCATATCCACGCTGTACTGTACTGCTCCATGATTACATATCCACAATGCCCTGTTCTCTACTCCTTCACGACTCCATATCCACACTGTCCTGTACTCTAATGCTCCACGACTCCATATCTGCACTGTACTGTACTGCTCCAGGATTACATATCCACAATGCCCTGTTCTCTACTCCTTCACGACTCCATATCGACACGGTCCTGTACTCTTCTGCACCATGAATCCATTCCACACTGTACTGTACTGTACTGCTCGATGACTCCATATCCACACTGTCCTGTTCTCTGCGGCCCTGCAACTCCATATGCACACTGTCCTGTACTGTAATGCTTCACGACTCCATATCCATACTGTCCTGTACTGCTGGATGATTCCATATCCACACTGTCCTGTACGCTACTACTACATGACACCATATCCACACTGTACCATACTGCTCCATGATTACATATCCACAATGCCCTGTTCTCTTCTCTTTCACGACTCCGTATCCACACTGTCCTGCACACTTCTGCTCCACGACTCCATATCCACACTGTCCCTTGCTATACTGCTCTATGACACGATATATCAACACTGTCCGGTGCTCTGTTGCTCCATGACTCAATATCCCGACTGTCCTGTACTCTACTGCTCCACGACTCCATATCCATGCTGTACTGTACTGCTCCATGATTACATATCCACAATGCCCTGTTCTCTACTCCTTCACGACTCCATATCCACACTGTCCTGTATACTTCTGCTCCATGATTCCATATCCACACTGTCCTGTACTCTACTAGTACATGACGCCATATCCACACTGTACTGTATTGCTCCATGGTTCCATATGCACAATGTCCTGTTCTCTACTGCTTCACGACTCCATACCACACTGTGATGTCCTCTTCTGCTCCATGACACCATATCCACACTGTCATGTGATCTACTGTTCCTCGACTCCATATCCACACTGTCCGGTACTCTGCTGCTCCATGACTCCATATCCACACTGTCCTGTACCCTACTGCTCCACGACTCCATATCTACACTGTCCCTAGCTATACTGCTCTATGACACGATATATCAACACTGTCCGGTGCTCTGTTGCTCCATGACTCAATATCCACACTGTCCTGTTCTGCTCCATGATTACATATCCACAATGCCCTGTTCTCTACTCCTTCACGACTCCATATCCACACTGTCCTGTACTCTGCTGCTTCATGACTCCATACCCACACTGTTCTGTACTCTACTGCTCCACGACCCCATATGTACACTGTCCCTTGCTATACTGCTCTATGATACGACATATCAACACTGTCCGGTACTCTGTTGCTCCACGACTCCATATCCACACTGTCCTGTACTCTAATGCTCCACGACTCTATATCTACACTGTACTGTACTGCTCCATGATTACATATCCACAATTCCCTGTTCTTTACTCCTTCACGACTCCGTATCCACACTGTCCTGTACCCTACTGCTCCACGACTCCATATCCACACTGTCCCTTGCTATACTGCTCCATGACACGATATATCAACACTGTCCGGTGCTCTGTTGCTCCATGACTCAATATCCACACTGTCCTGTTCTGCTCCATGATTACATATCCACAATGCCCTGTTCTCTACTCCTTCACGACTCCATATCCACACTGTCCTGTACTCTGCTGCTTCATGACTCCATACCCACACTGTTCTGCACTCTACTGCTCCACGACGCCATATGTACACTGTCCCTTGCTATACTGCTCTATGACACGATATATCAACACTGTCCGGTACTCTGTTGCTCCACGACTCCATATCCACACTGTCCTGTACTCTAATGCTCCACGACTCTATATCTACACTGTACTGTACTGCTCCATGATTACATATCCACAATTCCCTGTTCTTTACTCCTTCACGACTCCGTATCCACACTGTCCTGTACTCTTCTGCTCCATGATTCCATATCCACACTGTCCTGTACTCTACTGCACATTGAATCCATTCCACACTGTACTGTACTTTGCTGCTCCATGACTACATATCTACACTGCCCTGTAGTCTACTGCTCCATGACTCCATATCCACACTGTCCATTTCTCTGCAGCTCCACGAGCCCATATCCACACCGTCCTGTACTCTAATGCTTCACGACTCCATATCTGTATTGTCCTGTATTGCTCCATGGTTCCATATACACAATGTCCTGTTCTCTACTCCTTCTCGACTCCATATCCACACTGTCCGGTACTCTGCTGCTCCATGACTCCATACCCACACTGTTCTGTGCTCTACTGCTCCATGACTCCATATCCACACTGTCCTGTACTCTACTGCTCCACGACTCCATATCCACACTGTCCCTTGCTATACTGGTCTATGACACGATATATCAACACTGTCCGGTGCTCTGTTGACCATGACTCAATATCCACACTGTCGTGTTCTGCTCCATGATTACATATCCACAATGCCCTGTTCCCTACTCCTTCACGACTCCATATCCACACTGTCCTGTACTCTTCTGCTCCATGATTCCATATCCACACTGTCCTGTACTCTACTACTCCATGACGCCATATCCACACTGTCCTGTACTCTACTGCTTCACGACTGCATATCCACACTGTCCTATACTCTACTGCACAATGACTCCATACACATACTGTCCTGTAGGCTGCTGCTCCACGACTCCATATCCACACTGTCCCTTGCTATACTGCTCTATGACACGATATATCAACACTGTCCGGTGCTCTGTTGCTCCATGACTCCATATCCACACTGTCCGGTACTCGATTGCTCCACGACTCCATATCCACACTGTCCCTTGCTATACTGCTCTATGACATGATATATCAACACTGTCCGGTGCTCTGTTGCTCCATGACTCCATATCCACACTGTCCGCTACTCGACTGCTCCATGACTCCATATCCACACTGTCCCTTGCTATACTGCTCGATGACACGATATATCAACACTGTCCGGTGCTCTGTTGCTCCATGACTCAATATCCACACTGTCCTGTACTCTACTGCTCCACGACTCCATATCCACGCTGTACTGTACTGCTCCATGATTACATATCCACAATGCCCTGTTCTCTACTCCTTCACGACTCCATATCCACACTCTCCTGTACTCTTCTGCTCCATGATTCCATATCCACACTGTCCTGTACTCTACTACTCCATGACGCCATATCCACACTGTCCTGTAGGCTGCTGCTCCACGACTCCATATCCACACTGTCCCTTGCTATACTGCTCTATAACACGATATATCCACACTGTCCGGTACTCTGCTGCTTCATGACTCCATACCCACACTGTTCTGTACTCTACTGCTCCACGACTCCATATGTACACTGTCCCTTGCTATACTGCTCTATGACACGACATATCAACACTGTCCGGTACTCTGTTGCTCCACGACTCCATATCCACACTGTCCTGTACTCTAATGCTCCACGACTCTATATCTACACTGTACTGTACTGCTCCATGATTACATATCCACAATTCCCTGTTCTTTACTCCTTCACGACTCCGTATCCACACTGTCCTGTACCCTACTGCTCCACGACTCCATATCCACACTGTCCCTTGCTATACTGCTCCATGACACGATATATCAACAGTGTCCGGTGGTCTGTTGCTCCATGACTCAATATCCACACTGTCCTGTTCTGCTCCATGATTACATATCCACAATGCCCTGTTCTCTACTCCTTCACGACTCCATATCCACACTGTCCTGTACTCTGCTGCTTCATGACTCCATACCCACACTGTTCTGTACTCTACTGCTCCACGACTCCATATGTACACTGTCCCTTGCTATACTGCTCTATGACACGATATATCAACACTGTCCGGTACTCTGTTGCTCCACGACTCCATATCCACACTGTCCTGTACTCTAATGCTCCACGACTCTATATCTACACTGTACTGTACTGCTCCATGATTACATATCCACAATTCCCTGTTCTTTACTCCTTCACGACTCCGTATCCACACTGTCCTGTACTCTTCTGCTCCATGATTCCATATCCACACTGTCCTGTACTCTACTCTCCATGACTCCATATGTACACTGTCCCTTGCTATACTGCTCTATGACACGACATATCAACACTGTCCGGTACTCTGTTGCTCCACGACTCCATATCCACACTGTCCTGTACTCTAATGCTCCACGACTCTATATCTACACTGTAGTGTACTGCTCCATGATTACATATCCACAATTCCCTGTTCTTTACTCCTTCACGACTCCGTATCCACACTGTCCTGTACCCTACTGCTCCACGACTCCATATCCACACTGTCCCTTGCTATACTGCTCCATGACACGATATATCAACAGTGTCCGGTGCTCTGTTGCTCCATGACTCAATATCCACACTGTCCTGTTCTGCTCCATGATTACATATCCACAATGCCCTGTTCTCTACTCCTTCACGACTCCATATCCACACTGTCCTGTACTCTGCTGCTTCATGACTCCATACCCACACTGTTCTGTACTCTACTGCTCCACGACTCCATATGTACACTCTCCCTTGCTACACTGCTCTATGACACGATATATCAACACTGTCCGGTACTCTGTTGCTCCACGACTCCATATCCACACTGTCCTGTACTCTAATGCTCCACGACTCTATATCTACACTGTACTGTACTGCTCCATGATTACATATCCACAATTCCCTGTTCTTTACTCCTTCACGACTCCGTATCCACACTGTCCTGTACTCTTCTGCTCCATGATTCCGTATCCACACTGTCCTGTACTCTACTCTCCATGACTCCATACACATACTGTCCTGTAGGCTGCTGCTCCATGACGCCATATCCACACTGTCCTGTACCCGACTGTCTCATGACGCCTTATCCACACTGTCCTGTACTCACTGCTCCACAATTCCATATCCACACTGCTGTATTGCTCATGGTTCCATATACACAATGTCCTGTTTTCTACTGCTACACGACTCCATACCACACTGTCATGTAGCCTTCTGCTCCATGACACCATATCCACAATGTCATGTGATCTACTGTTCCTCGACTCCATATCCACACTGTCCTGTACTCTTCTGCTCCATGATTCCATATCCACACTGTCCTGTACTCTACTACACATTGAATCCATTCCACACTGTACTGTACTGTACTGCTCCATGACTCCATATCCACACTGCCCTGTAGTCTACTGCTCCAGGACTCCATATCAAGACTGCCATGTACTCTACTGCTCCATGACTCCATAATCACACTGCTCTGTACTCTACTGCTCCATCACTCCATATCCACGCTGTCCATTTCTCTGCGGCTCCACGACTCCATATCCACACTGTCCTGTACTCTAATGCTTCACGACTCCATATCCATACTGTCCTGTACTGCTGCATGACTCCATATCCACAGTGTCCAGTACTCTACTGCTCCACGACTCCATATCCACACTGTGCTGTATTGCTCCATGATTACATATCCACAATGCCCTGTTCTCTACTACTCCATGACGCCATATCCACACTGTCCTGTACTCTACTGCTCCACAACTCCTCATCCACACTGTCCTGTGCACTACTGCTGCATGACTCCATATCGAGACTGTCCTGTGCTCTACTGCTCCACAACTACATAACCACACTGCCCTGTACTCTACTGCTCCATGACTCCATATCCACACTGTCCTGTACTCTACTGCTCCACAACTACATATCCACACTGTCCTATACTCTACTCTCCATGACTCCATACACATACTGTCCTGTAGGCTGCTGCTCCATGACGCCATATGCACACTGTCCTGTACCCGACTGCCTCATGACGCCTTATCCACACTGTCCTGTACTCACTGCTCCACAATTCCATATCCACACTGCTGTATTGCTCCATGGTTCCATATACACAATGTCCTGTTCTCTGCTGCTACACGACTCCATACCACACTGTCATGTACTCTTCTGCTCCATGACACCATATCCACAATGTCATGTGATCTACTGTTCCTCGACTCCATATCCACTCTGTCCTGTACTCTCCTGCTCCATGACTCCATATCCACACTGTACTGTACTGCTCCATGATTACATATCCACAATGCCCTGTTCTCTACTCCTTCACGACTCCATATCCACACTGTCCTGTACTCTAATGCTCCACGACTCCATATCTACACTGTAATGTACTGCTCCAGGATTACATATCCACAATGCCCTGTTCTCTACTCCTTCACGACTCCATATCGACACGGTCCTGTACTCTTCTGCACCATGAATGCATTCCACACTGTACTGTACTGTACTGCTCGATGACTCCATATCCACACTGTCCTGTTCTCTGCGGCCCTGCAACTCCATATCCACACTGTCCTGTACTGTAATGCTTCACGACTCCATATCCACACTGTTCTGAGCTCTACTGCTCCATGAATCCATATCCACACTGTCCTGTACTCTACTGCTCCACGACTCCATATCCACACTGTCCCTTGCTATACTGCTCTATGACACGATATATCAACACTGTCCGGTGCTCTGTTGCTCCATGACTCCATATCCACACTGTCCGGTACTCGACTGCTCCACGACTCCATATCCACACTGTCCCTTGCTATACTGCTCTATGACATGATATATCAACACTGTCCGGTGCTCTGTTGCTCCATGACTCCATATCCACACTGTCCGGTACTCGACTGCTCCACGACTCCATATCCACACTGTCCCTTGCTATACTGCTCTATGACACGATATATCTACACTGTCCGGTGCTCTGTTGCTCCATGACTCAATATCCACACTGTCCTGTACTCTACTGCTCCACGACTCCATATCCACGCTGTACTGTACTGCTCCATGATTACATATCCACAATGCCCTGTTCTCTACTCCTTCACGACTCCATATCCACACTGTCCTGTACTCTAATGCTCCACGACTTCATATCTATACTGTACTGTACTGCTCCAGGATTACATATCCACAATGCCCTGTTCTCTACTCCTTCACGACTCCATATCGACACGGTCCTGTACTCTTCTGCACCATGAATCCATTCCACACTGTACTGTACTGTACTGCTCGATGACTCCATATCCACACTGTCCTGTTCTCTGCGGCCCTGCAACTCCATATGCACACTGTCCTGTACTGTAATGCTTCACGACTCCATATCCATACTGTCCTGTACTGCTGGATGATTCCATATCCACACTGTCCTGTACGCTACTACTACATGACACCATATCCACACTGTACCATACTGCTCCATGATTACATATCCACAATGCCCTGTTCTCTTCTCCTTCACGACTCCGTATCCACACTGTCCTGCACACTTCTGCTCCACGACTCCATATCCACACTGTCCCTTGCTATACTGCTCTATGACACGATATATCAACACTGTCCGGTGCTCTGTTGCTCCATGACTCAATATCCAGACTGTCCTGTACTCTACTGCTCCACGACTCCATATCCATGCTGTACTGTACTGCTCCATGGTTCCATATGCACAATGTCCTGTTCTCTACTGCTTCACGACTCCATACCACACTGTGATGTCCTCTTCTGCTCCATGACACCATATCCACACTGTCATGTGATCTACTGTTCCTCGACTCCATATCCACACTGTCCGGTACTCTGCTGCTCCATGACTCCATATCCACACTGTCCTGTACCCTACTGCTCCACGACTCCATATCCACACTGTCCCTTGCTATACTGCTCTATGACACGATATATCAACACTGTCCGGTGCTCTGTTGCTCCATGACTCAATATCCACACTGTCCTGTTCTGCTCCATGATTACATATCCACAATGCCCTGTTCTCTACTCCTTCACGACTCCATATCCACACTGTCCTGTACTCTGCTGCTTCATGACTCCATACCCACACTGTTCTGTACTCTACTGCTCCACGACTCCATATGTACACTGTCCCTTGCTATACTGCTCTATGACACGACATATCAACACTGTCCGGTACTCTGTTGCTCCACGACTCCATATCCACACTGTCCTGTACTCTAATGCTCCACGACTCTATATCTACACTGTACTGTACTGCTCCATGATTACATATCCACAATTCCCTGTTCTTTAGTCCTTCACGACTCCGTATCCACACTGTCCTGTACCCTACTGCTCCACGACTCCATATCCACACTGTCCCTTGCTATACTGCTCCATGACACGATATATCAACACTGTCCGGTGCTCTGTTGCTCCATGACTCAATATCCACACTGTCATGTTCTGCTCCATGATTACATATCCACAATGCCCTGTTCTCTACTCCTTCACGACTCCATATCCACACTGTCCTGTACTCTGCTGCTTCATGACTCCATACCCACACTGTTCTGCACTCTACTGCTCCACGACTCCATATGTACACTGTCCCTTGCTATACTGCTCTATGACACGATATATCAACACTGTCCGGTGCTCTGTTGCTCCATGACTCAATATCCAGACTGTCCTGTACTCTACTGCTCCACGACTCCATATCCATGCTGTCCTGTACTCTACTGCACATTGAATCCATTCAACACTGTACTGTACTTTGCTGCTCCATGACTACATATCCACACTGCCCTGTTCTTTACTCCTTCACGACTCCGTATCCACACTGTCCTGTACTCTTCTGCTCCATGATTCCATATCCACACTGTCCTGTACTCTACTGCACATTGAATCCATTCCACACTGTACTGTACTTTGCTGCTCCATGACTACATATCCACACTGCCCTGTAGTCTACTGCTCCATGACTCCATATCCACACTGTCCATTTCTCTGCAGCTCCACGAGCCCATATCCACACCGTCCTGTACTCTAATGCTTCACGACTCCATATCTGTACTGTCCTGTATTGCTCCATGGTTCCATATACACAATGTCCGGTTCTCTGCTCCTTCTCGACTCCATATCCACACTGTCCGGTACTCTGCTGCTCCATGACTCCATACCCACACTGTTCTGTGCTCTACTGCTCCATGACTCCATATCCACACTGTCCTGTACTCTACTGCTCCACGACTCCATATCCACACTGTCCCTTGCTATACTGCTCTATGACACGATATATCAACACTGTCCGGTGCTCTGTTGACCATGACTCAATATCCACACTGTCCTGTTCTGCTCCATGATTACATATCCACAATGCCCTGTTCCCTACTCCTTCACGACTCCATATCCACACTGTCCTGTACTCTTCTGCTCCATGATTCCATATCCACACTGTCCTGTACTCTACTACTCCATGACGCCATATCCACACTGTCCTGTACTCTACTGCTTCACGACTGCATATCCACACTGTCCTATACTCTACTGCTCCATGACTCCATACACATACTGTCCTGTAGGCTGCTGCTCCACGACTCCATATCCACACTGCCCCTTGCTATACTGCTCTATGACACGATATATCAACACTGTCCGGTGCTCTGTTGCTCCATGACTCCATATCCACACTGTCCGGTACTCGATTGCTCCACGACTCCATATCCACACTGTCCCTTGCTATACTGCTCTATGACATGATATATCAACACTGTCCGGTGCTCTGTTGCTCCATGACTCCATATCCACACTGTCCCTTGCTATACTGCTCGATGACACGATATATCAACACTGTCCGGTGCTCTGTTGCTCCATGACTCAATATCCACACTGTCCTGTACTCTACTGCTCCACGACTCCATATCCACGCTGTACTGTACTGCTCCATGATTACATATCCACAATGCCCTGTTCTCTACTCCTTCACGACTCCATATCCACACTGTCCTGTACTCTTCTGCTCCATGATTCCATATCCACACTGTCCAGTACTCTACTGCTCCATGACTCCATACACATACTGTCCTGTAGGCTGCTGCTCCACGACTCCATATCCACACTGTCCCTTGCTATACTGCTCTATGACACGATATATCCACACTGTCCGGTACTCTGCTGCTCCATGACTCCATATCCACACTGTCCTGTACCCTACTGCTCCACGACTCCATATCCACACTGTCCCTTGCTATACTGCTCTATGACACGATATATCAACACTGTCCGGTGCTCTGTTGCTCCATGACTCAATATCCACACTGTCCTGTTCTGCTCCATGATTACATATCCACAATGCCCTGTTCTCTACTCCTTCACGACTCCATATCCACACTGTCCTGTACTCTGCTGCTTCATGACTCCATACCAACACTGTTCTGTACTCTACTGCTCCACGACTCCATATGTACACTGTCCCTTGCTATACTGCTCTATGACACGACATATCAACACTGTCCGGTACTCTGTTGCTCCACGACTCTATATCTACACTGTACTGTACTGCTCCATGATTACATATCCACAATTCCCTGTTCTTTACTCCTTCACGACTCCGTATCCACACTGTCCTGTACCCTACTGCTCCACGACTCCATATCCACACTGTCCCTTGCTATACTGCTCCATGACCCGATATATCAACACTGTCCGGTGCTCTGTTGCTCCATGACTCAATATCCACACTGTCCTGTTCTGCTCCATGATTACATATCCACAATGCCCTGTTCTCTACTCCTTCACGACTCCATATCCACACTGTCCTGTACTCTGCTGCTTCATGACTCCATACCCACACTGTTCTGTACTCTACTGCTCCACGACTCCATATGTACACTGTCCCTTGCTATACTGCTCTATGACACGATATATCAACACTGTCCGGTACTCTGTTGCTCCACGACTCCATATCCACACTGTCCTGTACTCTAATGCTCCACGACTCTATATCTACACTGTACTGTACTGCTCCATGATTACATATCCACAATTCCCTGTTCTTTACTCCTTCACGACTCCGTATCCACACTGTCCTGTACTCTTCTGCTCCATGATTCCATATCCACACTGTCCTGTACTCTACTGCACATTGAATCCATTCCACACTGTACTGTACTTTGCTGCTCCATGACTACATATCCACACTGCCCTGTAGTCTACTGCTCCATGACTCCATATCCACACTGTCCATTTCTCTGCAGCTCCACGAGCCCATATCCACACCGTCCTGTACTCTAATGCTTCACGACTCCATATCTGTACTGTCCGGTATTGCTCCATGGTTCCATATACACAATGTCCTGTTCTCTACTCCTTCTCGACTCCATATCCACACTGTCCGGTACTCTGCTGCTCCATGACTCCATACCCACACTGTTCTGTGCTCTACTGCTCCATGACTCCATATCCACACTGTCCTGTACTCTACTGCTCCACGACTCCATATCCACACTGTCCCTTGCTATACTGCTCTATGACACGATATATCAACACTGTCCGGTGCTCTGTTGACCATGACTCAATATCCACACTGTCCTGTTCTGCTCCATGATTACATATCCACAATGCCCTGTTCCCTACTCCTTCACGACTCCATATCCACACTGTCCTGTACTCTTCTGCTCCATGATTCCATATCCACACTGTCCTGTACTCTACTACTCCATGACACCATATCCACACTGTCCTGTACTCTACTGCTTCACGACTGCATATCCACACTGTCCTATACTCTACTGCTCCATGACTCCATACACATACTGTCCTGTAGGCTGCTGCTCCACGACTCGATATCCACACTGTCCCTTGCTATACTGCTCTATGACACGATATATCAACACTGTCTGGTGCTCTGTTGCTCCATGACTCCATATCCACACTGTCCGGTACTCGATTGCTCCACGACTCCATATCCACACTGTCCCTTGCTATACTGCTCTATGACATGATATATCAACACTGTCCGGTGCTCTGTTGCTCCATGACTCCATATCCACACTGTCCGGTACTCGACTGCTCCACGACTCCATATCCACACTGTCCCTTGCTATACTGCTCTATGACACGATATATCAACACTGTCCGGTGCTCTGTTGCTCCATGACTCAATATCCACACTGTCCTGTACTCTACTGCTCCACGACTCCATATCCACGCTGTACTGTACTGCTCCATGATTACATATCCACAATGCCCTGTTCTCTACTCCTTCACGACTCCATATCCACACTGTCCTGTACCCTACTGCTCCACGACTCCATATCCACACTGTTCTGTACTCTACTGCTCCACGACTCCATATGTACACTGTCCCTTGCTATACTGCTCTATGACACGACATATCAACACTGTCCGGTACTCTGTTGCTCCACGACTCCATATCCACACTGTCCTGTACTCTAATGCTCCACGACTCTATATCTACACTGTACTGTACTGCTCCATGATTACATATCCACAATTCCCTGTGTTCTTTACTCCTTCACGACTCCGTATCCACACTGTCCTGTACCCTACTGCTCCACGACTCCATATCCACACTGTCCCTTGCTATACTGCTCCATGACACGATATATCAACACTGTCCGGTGCTCTGTTGCTGCATGACTCAATATCCACACTGTCCTGTTCTGCTCCATGATTACATATCCACAATGCCCTGTTCTCTACTCCTTCACGACTCCATATCCACACTGTCCTGTACTCTGCTGCTTCATGACTCCATACCCACACTGTTCTGTACTCTACTGCTCCACGACTCCATATGTACACTGTCCCTTGCTATACTGCTCTATGACACGATATATCAACACTGTCCGGTACTCTGTTGCTCCACGACTCCATATCCACACTGTCCTGTACTCTAATGCTCCACGACTCTATATCTACACTGTACTGTACTGCTCCATGATTACATATCCACAATTCCCTGTTCTTTACTCCTTCACGACTCCGTATCCACACTGTCCTGTACTCTTCTGCTCCATGATTCCATATCCACACTGTCCTGTACTCTACTGCACATTGAATCCATTCCACACTGTACTGTACTTTGCTGCTCCATGACTACATATCCACACTGCCCTGTAGTCTACTGCTCCATGACTCCATATCCACACTGTCCATTTCTCTGCAGCTCCACGAGCCCATATCCACACCGTCCTGTACTCTAATGCTTCACGACTCCATATCTGTACTGTCCGGTATTGCTCCATGGTTCCATATACACAATGTCCTGTTCTCTACTCCTTCTCGACTCCATATCCACACTGTCCGGTACTCTGCTGCTCCATGACTCCATACCCACACTGTTCTGTGCTCTACTGCTCCATGACTCCATATCCACACTGTCCTGTACTCTACTGCTCCACGACTCCATATCCACACTGTCCCTTGCTATACTGCTCTATGACACGATATATCAACACTGTCCGGTGCTCTGTTGACCATGACTCAATATCCACACTGTCCTGTTCTGCTCCATGATTACATATCCACAATGCCCTGTTCCCTACTCCTTCACGACTCCATATCCACACTGTCCTGTACTCTTCTGCTCCATGATTCCATATCCACACTGTCCTGTACTCTACTACTCCATGACGCCATATCCACACTGTCCTGTACTCTAGTGCTTCACGACTGCATATCCACACTGTCCTATACTCTACTGCTCCATGACTCCATACACATACTGTCCTGTAGGCTGCTGCTCCACGACTCCATATCCACACTGTCCCTTGCTATACTGCTCTATGACACGATATATCAACACTGTCCGGTGCTCTGTTGCTCCATGACTCCATATCCACACTGTCCGGTACTCGATTGCTCCACGACTCCATATCCACACTGTCCCTTGCTATACTGCTCTATGACATGATATATCAACACTGTCCGGTGCTCTGTTGCTCCATGACTCCATATCCACACTGTCCGGTACTCGACTGCTCCACGACTCCATATCCACACTGTCCCTTGCTATACTGCTCTATGACACGATATATCAACACTGTCCGGTGCTCTGTTGCTCCATGACTCAATATCCACACTGTCCTGTACTCTACTGCTCCACGACTCCATATCCACGCTGTACTGTACTGCTCCATGATTACATATCCACAATGCCCTGTTCTCTACTCCTTCACGACTCCATATCCACACTGTCCTGTACTCTACTAGTACATGACGCCATATCCACACTGTACTGTATTGCTCCATGGTTCCATATGCACAATGTCCTGTTCTCTACTGCTTCACGACTCCATACCACACTGTCATGTCCTCTTCTGCTCCATGACACCATATCCACACTGTCATGTGATCTACTGTTCCTCGACTCCATATCCACACTGTCCTGTACTCTACTATTACATGACGCCATATCCACACTGTACTGTATTGCTCCATGGTTCCATATGCACAATGTCCTGTTCTCTACTGCTTCACGACCCCATACCACACTGTCATGTCCTCTTCTGCTCCATGTCACCATATCCACACTGTCATGTGATCTATTGTTCCTCGACTCCATATCCACACTGTCCGGTACTCTGCTGCTCCACGACTCCATATCCACACTGTCCCTTGCTATACTGCTCTATGACACGATATATCAACACTGTCCGGTGCTCTGTTGACCATGACTCAATATCCACACTGTCCTGTTCTACTCCATGATTACATATCCACAATGCCCTGTCTCTACTCCGTCACGACTCCATATCCACACTGTCCTGTACTCTTCTGCTCCATGATTCCATATCCACACTGTCCTGTACTCTACTACTCCATGACGCCATATCCACACTGTCCTGTACTCTACTGCTTCACGACTACATATCCACACTGTCCTATACTCTCCTGCTCCATGACTCCATACACATACTGTCCTATAGGCTGCTGCTCCATGACGCCATATCCACACTGTTCTGTACTCTACTGCTCCACGACTCCATATCCACACTGTCCCTCACTATACTGCTCTATGACACGATATATCAACACTGTCCGGTGCTCTGTTGCTCCACGACTCCATATCCACACTGTCCTGTACGCTAATGCTACACGACTCCATATGCACACTGTACTGTACTGCTCCATGATTACATATTCACAATGCCCTGTTCTCCACTACTTCACGGCTCCGTATCCACACTGTCCTGTACTCTTCTGCTCCATGATTCCATATCCACACTGTCCTGTACTCTACTACTCCATGACGCCATATCCACACTGTCCTGTACTCTACTGCTTCACGACTGCATATCCACACTGTCCTATACTCTACTGCTCCATGACTCCATACACATACTGTCCTGTAGGCTGCTGCTCCACGACTCCATATCCACACTGTCCCTTGCTATACTGCTCTATGACACGATATATCAACACTGTCCTGTACTCTGTTGCTCCATGACTCCATATGCACACTGTCCTGTACTCTACTGCTTCAAGACTACATATCCACACTGTCCCTTGCTATACTGCTCTATGACATGATATATCAACACTGTCCGGTGCTCTGTTGCTCCATGACTTAATATCCACACTGTCCTGTACTCTACTGCTCCACGACTCCATATCCACGCTGTACTGTACTGCTCCATGATTACATATCCACATGCCCTGTTCTCTACTCCTTCACGACTCCATATCCACACTGTGCTGTACACTTCTGCTCCATGATTCCATATCCACACTGTCCTGTACTCTACTAGTATATGACGCCATATCCACACTGAACTGTATTGCTCCATGGTTCCATATGCACAATGTCCTGTTCTCTACTGCTTCACGACTCCATACCACACTGTCATGTCCTCTTCTGCTCCATGATACCATATCCACACTGTCATGTGATCTATTGTTCCTCGACTCCATATCCACACTGTCCGGTACTCTACTATTACATGACGCCATATCCACACTGTACTGTATTGCTCCATGTTTCCATATACACAATGTCCTGTTCTCTACTGCTTCACGACTCCATACCACACTGTCATGTACTCTTCTGCTCAATGACACCATATCCACACTGTCATGTGTTCTACTGTTTCTGGACTCCATATCCACACTGTCCTGTACTGCTGCTCCATGACTCCATACTCACACTGTTCTGTACTCTGCTGCTCCACGACTCCATATCCACACTGTCCCTTGCTATACTGCTCTATGACATGATATATCAACACTGTCCGGTGCTCTGTTACTCCATGACTCAATATCCACACTGTCCTGTTCTGCTCCATGGTTACATATCCACAATGCCCTGTTCTCTACTCCTTCACGACTCCATATCCACACTGTCCTGTACTCTAATGCTCCACGACTCCATATCAACACTGTACTGTACTGCTCCAGGATTACACATCCACAATGCCCTGTTCTCTACTCCTTCACGACTCCATATCGACACGGTCCTGTACTCTTCTGCACCATGAATCCATTCCACACTGTACTGTACTGTACTGCTGGATGACTCCATATCCACACTGTCCTGTTCTCTGCGGCCCTGCAACTCTATATCCACACTGTCCTGTACTGTAATGCTTCACGACTCCATATCCATACTGTCCTGTACTGCTGGATGATTCCATATCCACACTGTCCTGTACGCTACTACTACATGACACCATATCCACACTGTACCATACTGCTCCATGATTACATATCCACAATGCCCTGTTCTCTTCTCCTTCACGACTCCGTATCCACACTGTCCTGCACACTTCTGCTCCACGACTCCATATCCACACTGTCCCTTGCTATACTGCTCTATGACACGATATATCAACACTGTCCGGTGCTCTGTTGACCATGACTCAATATCCACACTGTCCTGTTCTGCTCCATGATTACATATCCACAATGCCCTGTTCCCTACTCCTTCACGACTCCATATCCACACTGTCCTGTACTCTTCTGCTCCATGATTCCATATCCACACTGTCCTGTACTCTACTACTCCATGACGCCATATCCACACTGTCCTGTACTCTACTGCTTCACGACTGCATATCCACACTGTCCTATACTCTACTGCTCCATGACTCCATACACATACTGTCCTGTAGGCTGCTGCTCCACGACTCCATATCCACACTGTCCCTTGCTATACTGCTCTATGACACGATATATCAACACTGTCCGGTGCTCTGTTGCTCCATGACTCCATATCCACACTGTCCGGTACTCGATTGCTCCACGACTCCATATCCACACTGTCCCTTGCTATACTGCTCTATGACATGATATATCAACACTGTCCGGTGCTCTGTTGC
The DNA here is from genome assembly GCF_030028105.1 of Mobula birostris. Classification (NCBI taxonomy): domain Eukaryota; kingdom Metazoa; phylum Chordata; class Chondrichthyes; order Myliobatiformes; family Myliobatidae; genus Mobula; species Mobula birostris. Next base: position 97,942,523 of record NC_092375.1, read on the forward strand.
TCCATGACTCCATATCCACACTGTCCGGTACTCGACTGCTCCACGACTCCATATCCACACTGTCCCTTGCTATACTGCTCTATGACACGATATATCAACATTGTCCGGTGCTCTGTTGCTCCATGACTCAATATCCACACTGTCCTGTACTCTACTGCTCCACGACTCCATATCCACGCTGTACTGCACTGCTCCATGATTACATATCCACAATGCCCTGTTCTCTACTCCTTCACGACTCCATATCCACACTGTGCTGTACACTTCTGCTCCATGATTCCATATCCACACTGTCCTGTACTCTACTAGTACATGACGCCATATCCACACTGTACTGTATTGCTCCATGGTTCCATATGCACAATGTCCTGTTCTCTACTGCTTCACGACTCCATACCACACTGTCATGTCCTCTTCTGCTCCATGACACCATATCCACACTGTCATGTGATCTACTGTTCCTCGACTCCATATCCACACTGTCCGGTACTCTACTATTACATGACGCCATATCCACACTGTACTGTATTTCTCCATGGTTCCATATGCACAATGTCCTGTTCTCTACTGCTTCACGACTCCATACCACACTGTCATGTCCTCTTCTGCTCCATGTCACCATATCCACACTGTCATGTGATGTATTGTTCTTCGACTCCATATCCACACTGTCCGGTACTCTGCTGCTCCATGACTCCATACCCACACTGTTCTGTGCTCTACTGCGCCATGACTCCATATCCACACTGTCCTGTACTCTACTGCTCCACGACTCCATATCCACACTGTCCCTTGCTATACTGCTCTATGACACGATATAGCAACACTGTCCGGTGCTCTGTTGACCATGACTCAATATCCACACTGTCCTGTTCTGCTCCATGATTACATATCCACACTGTCCTGTACTGTACTACTCCATGACGCCATATCCACACTGTCCTGTACTCTACTGCTTCACGACTACCTATCCACACTGTTCTGTACTCTACTGCTTCAAGACTACATATCCACACTGTCCCTTGCTATACTGCTCTATGACACGATATATCAACACTGTCCGGTGCTCTGTTGCTCCATGACTCCATATCCACACTGTCCGGTACTCGACTGCTTCACGACTCCATATCCACACTGTCCCTTGCTATACTGCTCTATGACACGATATATCAACACTGTCCGGTGCTCTGTTGCTCCATGACTCAATATCCACACTGTCCTGTACTCTACTGCTCCACGACTCCATATCCACGCTGTACTGCCCTGCTCCATGATTACATATCCACAATGCCCTGTTCTCTACTCCTTCACGACTCCATATCCACACTGTGCTGTACACTTCTGCTCCATGACACCATATCCACACTGTCATGTGATCTACTGTTCCTCGACTCCATATCCACACTGTCCGGTACTCTACTATTACATGACGCCATATCCACACTGTACTGTATTGCTCCATGGTTCCATATGCACAATGTCCTGTTCTCTACTGCTTCACGACTCCATACCACACTGTCATGTCCTCTTCTGCTCCATGTCACCATATCCACACTGTCATGTGATCTATTGTTCCTCGACTCCATATCCACACTGTCCGGTACTCTGCTGCTCCATGACTCCATACACATACTGTCCTGTAGGCTGCTGCTCCATGACGCCATATCCACACTGTTCTGTACTCTACTGCTCCACGACTCCATATCCACACTGTCCCTCTCTATACTGCTCTATGACATGATATATCAACACTGTCCGGTGCTCTGTTCCTCCACGACTCCATATCCACACTGTCCTGTACGCTAATGCTACACGACTCCATATGCACACTGTACTGTACTGCTCCATGATTACATATTCACAATGCCCTGTTCTCCACTACTTCACGGCTCCGTATCCAGACTGTCCTGTACTCTGTTGCTCCATGACTCCATATCCACACTGTCCTGTACACTACTGCTTCAAGACTACATATCCACACTGTCCCATGCTATACTGCTCTATGACACGATATATCAACACTGTCCGGTGCTCTGTTGCTCCATGACTCAATATCCACACTGTCCTGTACTCTACTGCTCCACGACTCCATATCCACGCTGTACTGTACCGCTCCATGATTACATATCCACAATGCCCTGTTCTCTACTCCTTCACGACTCCATATCCACACTGCTGTACACTTCTGCTCCATGATTCCATATCCACACTGTCCTGTACTCTACTAGTACATGACGCCATATCCACACTGTACTGAATTGCTCCATGGTTCCATATGCACAATGTCCTGTTCTCTACTGCTTCACGACTCCATACCACACTGTCATGTCCTCTTCTGCTCCATGACACCATATCCACACTGTCATGTGATCTACTGTTCCTCGACTCCATATCCACACTGTCCGGTACTCTACTATTACATGACGCCATATCCACACTGTACTGTATTGCTCCATGGTTCCATATGCACAATGTCCTGTTCTCTACTGCTTCACGACTCCATACCACACTGTCATGTCCTCTTCTGCTCCATGTCACCATATCCACACTGTCATGTGATCTATTGTTCCTCGACTCCATATCCACACTGTCCGGTACTCTGCTGCGCCATGACTCCATACCCACACTGTTCTGTGCTCTACTGCTCCATGACTCCATATCCACACTGTCCTGTACTCTACTGCTCCACGACTCCATATCCACACTGTCCCTTGCTATACTGCTCTATGACACGATATATCAACACTGTCCGGTGCTCTGTTGACCATGACTCAATATCCACACTGTCCTGTTCTGCTCCATGATTACATATCCACAATGCCCTGTCTCTACTCCTTCACGACTCCATATCCACACTGTCCTGTACTCTTCTGTTCCATGATTCCATATCCACACTGTCCTGTACTCTACTACTCCATGACGCCATATCCACACTGTCCTGTACTCTACTGCTTCACGACTACATATCCACACTGTCCTATACTCCCCTGCTCCATGACTCCATACACATACTGTCCTGTAGGCTGCTGCTCCATGACGCCATATCCACACTGTTCTGTACTCTACTGCTCCACGACTCCATATCCACACTGTCCCTCACTATACTGCTCTATGACACGATATATCAACACTGTCCGGTGCTCTGTTGCTCCACGACTCCATATCCACACTGTCCTGTACGCTAATGCTACATGACTCCATATGCACACTGTACTGTACTGCTCCATGATTACATATTCACAATGCCCTGTTCTCCACAACTTCAGGGCTCCGTATCCATACTGTCCTGTACTCTTCTGCTCCATGATTCCATATCCACACTGTCCTGTACTCTACTGCTTCAAGACTACATATCCACACTGTCCCTTGCTATACTGCTCTATGACACGATATATCAGCACTGTCCGGTTCTCTGTTGCTCCATGACTCAATATCCACACTGTCCTGTTCTGCTCCATGATTACATACCCACAATGCCCTGTTCTCTACTCCTTCACGACTCCATATCCACACTGTCCTGTACTCTTCTGCTCCATGATTCCATATCCACACTGTCCTGTACTGTACTACTCAATGACGCCATATCCACACTGTCCTGTACTCTACTGCTTCACGACTACATATCCACACTGTCCCTTGCTATACTGCTCTATGACACGATATATCAACACTGTCCGGTGCTCTGTTGCTCCACGACTCCATACCCACACTGTCCTGTACTCTAATGCTACACGACTCCATATCCACACTGTACTGTACTGCTCCATGATTGCATATTCACAATGTCCTGTTCTCCACTCCTTCACGGCTCCGTATCCACACTGTCCTGTACTCTTCTGCTCCATGATTCCATGTCCACACTGTCCTGTACTCTACTGCACATTGAATCCATTCCACACTGTACTGTACTGTACTGCTCCATGACTCCATATCTACACTGCCCTGTAGTCCACTGCTCCATGACTCCATATCAAGCCTGCCATGTACTCCACTACTCCATGACCCCATATCCACACTGTCCTGTGCTCTACTGCTGCATGACTCCATATAGAGACTGTCCTGTACTCTACTACTCCATGACTACATATCCACACTGTCCGATACTCTGCTGCTCCATGACTCCATGCACATACTGTCCTGTCGGCTGCTGCTCCATGATTCCATATCCACACTGTCCTGTACCCGACTGCCTCATGATGCCATATCCACACTGTCCTGTACTCACTGCTCCACAACTCCATATGCACACTGTGCTGTATTGCTCCATGGTTCCATATACACAATGTCCTGTTCTCTACTGCTTCACGACTCCATACCACACTGTCCTGTACTCTACTGTTCCACTACTCCATATGCACACTGCCCCTTGCTATACTGCTCTGTGACACGATATACCAACACTGTCCGGTGCTCTGTTGCTCCACGACTCCATATCTACACTGTCCTGTACTCTTCTGCTCCATGATTCCATATCCACACTGTCCTGTACTCTGCTACTCCATGACCCATATCCACACTGTACTGTACTGCTCCATGAATACATATCCACAATGCCCTGTTTTCTACTCCTTCACGACTCCGTATCCACTCTGTCCTGTACTCTTCTGCTCCATGACTCCATATCCACACAGTCTTGTACTCGACTGCCTCATGACGCCTTATCCACACTGTCCTGTTCTCGCTGCTCCACAACTCCATATCCACACTGTCCCTTGCTATACTGCTCTATGACACGATATATCAACACTGTCCGGTGCTCTGTTGCTCCGCGACACCATATCCACACTGTCCTGTACTCTAATGCTCCACGACTCCATATCAACTGCACTGCTCCATGATTACATATCCACAATGCCCTGTTCTCTACTTCTTCCCGACTCCGTATCGACACGGTCCTGTACTCTTCTGCACCATGAATCCATTCCACACTGTACTGTACTGCTCGATGACTCCATATCCACACTGTCCTTTTCTCTGCAGCCCCGTAACTCCATATCCACACTGTCCTGTACTCTACTGCTCCACGACTCCATTTCCACACTGTCCCTTGCTATACTGCTCTATGACACGATATATCAACACTGTCCGTTGCTCTGTTGCTCCATGACTCAATATCCACACTGTCCTGTTCTGCTCCATGATTACATATCCACAATGCCCTGTTCTCTACTCCTTCACGACTCCATATCCACACTGTCCTGTACTCTGCTGCTTCATGACTCCATATCCACACTGTCCTGTACTGTAATGCTCCACGACTCTATATCTACACTGTACTGTACTGCTCCATGATTACATATCCACAATTCCCTGTTCTTTACTCCTTCATGACTCCGTATCCACACTGTCCTGTACTCTTCTGCTCCATGATTCCATATCCACACTGTCCTGTACTCTACTGCACATTGAATCCATTCCACACTGCCCTGTAGTCTACTGCTCCATGACTCCATATCCACACTGTCCATTTCTCTGCAGCTCCACGAGCCCACATCCACACCGTCCTGTACTCTAATGCTTCACGACTCCATATCCGTACTGTCCTGTATTGCTCCATGGTTCCATATACACTATGTCCTGTTCTCTACTCCTTCTCGACTCCATATCCACACTGTCCGGTACTCTGCTGCTCCATGACTCCATACCCACACTGTTCTGTGCTCTACTGCTCCATGACTCCATATCCACACTGTCCTGTACTCTACTGCTCCACGACTCCATATCCACACTGTCCCTTGCTATACTGCTCTATGACACGATATATCAACACTGTCCGGTGCTCTGTTGACCATGAGTCAATATCCACACTGTCCTGTTCTGCTCCATGATTACATATCCACAATGCCCTGTTCCCTGCTCCTTCACGACTCCATATCCACACTGTCCTGTGCTCTTCTGCTCCATGATTCCATATCCACACTGTCCTGTACTCTACTACTCCATGACGCCATATCCACACTGTCCTGTACTCTACTGCTTCACGACTACATATCCACACTGTCCTATACTATACTGCTCCATGACTCCATACACATACTGTCCTGTAGGCTGCTGCTCCATGATGCCATATCCACTCTGTTCTGTACTCTACTGCTCCACGACTCCATATCCACACTGTCCCTTGCTATACTGCTCTATGACACGATATATCAACACTGTCCGGTGCTCTACTGCTCCATGACTCCATATCCACACTGTCCTGTACTCTACTGCTCCACGACTCCATATCCACACTGTCCCTTGCTATACTGCTCTATGACATGATATATCAACACTGTCCGGTGCTCTGTTGCTCCACGACTCCATATCCACACTGTCCTGTACTCTAATGCTACACGACTCCATATGCACACTGTACTGTACTGCTCCATGATTACATATTCACAATGCCCTGTTCTCCACTACTTCACGGCTCCGTATCCACACTGTCCTGTACTCTTCTGCTCCATGATTCCATATCCACACTGTCCTGTACTCTACTACTCCATGACGCCATATCCACACTGTCCTGTACTCTACTGCTTCACGACTACATATCCACACTGTCCCTTGCTATACTGCTCTATGACACGATATATCAACACTGTCCAGTGCTCTGTTGCTCCACGACTCCATATCCACACTGTCCTGTACTCTAATGCTACACGACTCCATATCCACACTGTACTGTACTGCTCCATGATTGCATATTCACAATGTCCTGTTCTCCACTCCTTCACGGCTCCGTATCCACACTGTCCTGTACTCTTCTGCTCCATGATTCCATATCCATACTGTCCTGTACTCTACTGCACATTGAATCCATTCCACACTGTACTGTACTGTACTGCTCCATGACTCCATATCCACACTGCCCTGTAGTCTACTGCTCCATGACTCCATATCAAGCCTGCCATGTACTCTACTACTCCATGACTACATATCCACTCTGTCCGATACTCTACTGCTCCATGACTCCATACACATACTGTCCTGTAGGCTGCTGCTCCATGATGCCATATCCACACTGTCCTGTACCCGACTGCCTCATGATGCCATATCCACACTGTCCTGTACTCACTGCTCCACAATTCCATATACACACTGTGCTGTATTGCTCCATGGTTCCATATACACAATGTCCTGTTCTCTACTGCTTCACGACTCCATACCACACTGTCCTGTACTCTACTGTTCCACTACTCCATATGCACACTGCCCCTTGCTATACTGCTCCATGACACGATATACCAACACTGTCCGGTGCTCTGTTGCTCCACGACTCCATATCTACACTGTCCTGTACTCTTCTGCTCCATGATTCCATATCCACACTTTCCTGTACTCTACTACTCCATGACCCATATCCACACTGTACTGTACTGCTCCATGATTACATATCCACAATGCCCTGTTTTCTACTCCTTCACGACTCCGTATCCACTCTGTCCTGTACTCTTCTGCTCCATGATTCCAGATCCACACTGTCCTGTACTCTATTACTCCATGACTCCTTATCCACACAGTCTTGTACTCGACTGCCTCATGACGCCTTATCCACACTGTCCTGTACTCGCTGCTCCACAACTCCATATCCACACTGTCCCTTGCTATACTGCTCTATGACACGATATATCAACACTGTCCGGTGCTCTGTTGCTCCGCGACACCATATCCACACTGTCCTGTACTCTAATGCTCCACGACTCCATATCTACTGCACTGCTCCATGATTACATATCCACAATGCCCTGTTCTCTACTTCTTCCCGACTCCGTATCGACACGGTCCTGTACTCTTCTGCACCATGAATCCATTCCACACTGTACTGTACTGCTCGATGACTCCATATCCACACTGTCCTTTTCTCTGCAGCCCCGTAACTCCATATCCACACTGTCCTGTATTCTACTGCTCCACGACTCCATTTCCACACTGTCCCTTGCTATACTGCTCTATGACACGATATATCAACACTGTCCGTTGCTCTGTTGCTCCATGACTGAATATCCACAGTGTCCTGTTCTGCTTCATGATTACATATCCACAATGCCCTGTTCTCTACTCCTTCACGACTCCGTATCCACTCTGTCCTGTACTCTACTGCTCCACAACTCCTCATGCACACTGTCCTGTGCTCTACTGCTCCATGACTCCATAACCACACTGTCCCTTGCTATGCTGCTCTATTGACACGATATATCACCAGTGTCCGGTGCTCTGTTGCTCTTCGACTCCATATGTACACTGTCCTGTACTCTACTGCTCCACGACTCAATATCCACACAGTACTGCACTGCTCCATGATTACATATCCACAATACCCTGTTTTCTACTCCTTCACGGCTCCGTATCCACACTGCCCTGTACTCTTCTGCTCCATGACTCTATATCCACACAGTCTTGTACTCGACTGCCTCATGACGCCTTATCCACACTGTCCTGTACTGGCTGCTCCACAACTCCATATCCACACTGTGCTGTATTGCTCCATGTTTCCATATACACAATGTCCTGTTCTCTACTGCTTCACGACTCCATACCACACTGTCATGTACTCTTCTGCTCAATGACACCATACTCACACTGTTCTCTACTCTACTGCTCCACGACTCCATATCCACACTGTCCCTTGCTATACTGCTCTATGACATGATATATCAACACTGTCCGGTGCTCTGTTACTCCATGACTCAATATCCACACTGTCCTGTTCTGCTCCATGGTTACATATCCACAATGCCCTGTTCTCTACTCCTTCACGACTCCATATCCACACTGTCCTGTACTCTAATGCTCCACGACTCCATATCTGCACTGTACTGTACTGCTACAGGATTACATATCCACAATGCCCTGTTCTCTACTCCTTCACGACTCCATATCGACACGGTCCTGTACTCTTCTGCACCATGAATCCATTCCACACTGTACTGTACTGTACTGCTCGATGACTCCATATCCACACTGTCCTGTTCTCTGCGGCCCTGCAACTCCATATCCACACTGTCCTGTACTGTAATGCTTCACGACTCCATATCCATACTGTCCTGTACTGCTGGATGATTCCATATCCACACTGTCCTGTACGCTACTACTACATGACACCATATCCACACTGTACCATACTGCTCTATGATTACATATCCACAATACCCTGTTCTCTTCCCCTTCACGACTCCGTATCCACACTGTCCTGCACACTTCTGCTCCACGACTCCATATCCACACTGTCCCTTGCTATACTGCTCTATGACACGATATATCAACACTGTCCGGTGCTCTGTTGCTCCATGACTCAATATCCAGGCTGTCCTGTACTCTACTGCTCCACGACTCCATATCCACGCTGTACTGTACTGCTCCATGATTACATATCCACAATGCCCTGTTCTCTACTCCTTCACGACTCCATATCCACACTGTCCTGTACTCTTCTGCTCCATGATTCCATATCCACACTGTCCTGTACTCTACTACTCCATGACGCCATATCCACACTGTCCTGTACTCTACTGCTTCACGACTACATATCCATACTGTCCCTTGCTATACTGCTCTATGACACGATA